>NC_088360.1:91062004-91117004 GCF_034508935.2 Berghia stephanieae | reverse complement strand
TAGAGGGGGAAGGCAGAAACATCAGTGTGCAAAAAGAGGAAAGGCATTCATGATATTGTTTACGATTAAAAAAAAATATATATATATATTCCCTCTCTTAAATAGGAAAACATGCTTACAGGTTCATTATTACCAAGTCCATTTCCAATGTTGATGGACGTCATGCCATTCTCCAAGCCATTGTACTGATCTTTAAGTTGCTGTATACGAGCTTTAGTCTGTAAAACAAATAATACCAAAATAAACAATATTTCCTGCCCGTAAAGAATTGTCTTTCCCTAAAAACACTTTAGAGCAATCACAACATTATACATATATACACTACAGTCAAAGTACACATATAAACCATGGCCAAACCTTGATCATGCATTGACCCCGAGATACATTTAACTAGACCAATCCTTATACTTATAGGGTTTTTTGGGTTTGTTTTTTTTGCAACTGTTAATTATGCTTTAATGTCTTTATGAGGGTGGGGTCAGTGACAAAGATAAGGCATTGCAATGTAACTTGGGTTCATACATCACTTCCAGCAATATCAATATTTTACCTTGGGCATGATTATCAGACCCCAATTTTTCATTTGAACAACATGGCTTAATCCTGTTGACATCCAATGGTGTTTGATGAATTATCTATTTTCCTCCATAGAACTCTTAGCAAATGGCATTTTACAATGCTGTACAGGAGGGGGTAACTTATTGGTTGCTTTTAAAAAAATGTCTTGAACTCAGTACCTGTTCAATCTCTGTGTTGATGTCAGTGTGTGATTTTGATAACAATTCCAGTTGTTGTTTGCTGGAATCTACAGTTTGCTCAAGCTTTGACTCTTCATCTCTAAGCTGTGTGAGCTCCTGCCGCAACTTGGATAACTCTTCCTCCTGATCCTTTGTAGATAAAACAAAAATTACAATTATTCACAACTGAAGTCTATTTTAGTTTATCCACAACCTGCCACAGGCAACAAATACAAAATTCTGTATTTTCTCTTTCAAGTAAACAAAGTTCAATTTTAAATACAGTCAAACTTGTCTATAACGACCACCTGAGATCAACGGCCAAAGTGGTCGTTAAAGACAGGTGGTTGTTGTATACAAGATTAATGACGGGAAGGGGGGGGGGGGGGGGGGGGGGAAGAGGGGATGCACTTGTACACTATCTTAGCCTCATATTATTCAAAGCATTGGAACCTATCATGGGTCATCATTTATTATTGGTGTTAATATTTTTATTATTATTATTAATAATAATAAAAATAAAAATAATAATAATAATAATAATAATAATAATAATAATAATAATAATAATAATAATATTACCTTATAAAGTGCAATGTCAATTATTTCCACCCACAAATTAAATAGGATCCAAATTGCAATTTCTACAATTTGTCGGCAAATTGATAAAAATTAAAGCTGAAAACAACCAGTGAAACTGACAAGACTGACACTTCCTTCACTGCGATTGGATTTTACTAAGTGAGTCCAGTCTTAACTACTCCGCCCATGAATATTTGACCGATGTCGGTTTTTGTCGAGTTGAATCATAATTAACTCTTGAAGGTACTGACTGTCACCAGTGATAGCAAAGTTCAAATAAGTATTCTTCAGTTAAAGTGGTCGCTATAGCCAGGTATTTGCCCAATAGGATCACGACTTTAGGTGGTCGTGGTCGCGTCAGGAAGGTTTCCCTTATATAGATGTAAAATATAGAGAAAAAATTCAAGGGTGTCAACAAAGCTAGTCGTTATATAGAGGTGGCCACTAAGGCAGGTTTGACTGTAGTATATTTCACTACTAAGTGCAAAATATCCACCTTTTACAATCAAAATTATCACCTCAAAATTATTTTTAGATCATAAATATAATTAATGATTTATAAATAGCTGTTTAGAATACCTAACACATATCTTATAAATTAGGTATTCCAAACAATCGATTCACATATGTTTTATTTAATATATCTATATTTAAAAAATTTGTCAACAAGTACTTTATAAAGCTGTTATAAAAATCAAAATCATTAAAAGAAAAAAAGTGATCCTCAGTACAGTTTGCAAGGTTCTAAATATTTTGGTGATCACTATTTTCAATATCATGGTCCTAATCTCTGGAATACCCTTCCGCAATCCTTTAGAGAAATAGAGAACATCTCAAACTTTAAATCTTCTTTAAAAACCCACTTTTTCATAATCAATTTTACACCATGCCAACTGTAATGTTTGTATACTTATTATTTAAGCAATATGTATTTTGTTTCCATGTTTAATCCTGACGACCTATGTTTGTAATGTAATTCATTATCTGAAAAGTCCTTTGAGATGTGTGGTTCGTGGAAAGCGTTCAACGAGTATCATTTATTATTCTTCTTATTATTATTATTAATATCCTATCCTTAAACTATGGTATGAACCATGCATGTTAAAAAACAAAAAACCCAAAAAACTACAGGAAGACGAACGATACACATTAAAGGAAAATGTATCAGTACAAATTTATGGAACAATGACAATTTCAAGAAAAGTCATAATATGTCTTTTATCAGCTAAAGAAAAGAACCATAGCACATGATAAAAAATTATTTTCTTTAAATAAACTAGTAATGATAATAATGATGATGATGATGATAATGATAACGATAATGATGATGATGATGATGATTATGATGATAGTGGTGATGATAATAATAAACATTAACATTGAATGACATTAAAACAGAACATTTCCATTATGTGTGTTGTTTGATGTGCTTTTCTATACTGGCAGTAGAACGGCCTGAGAAAAAGACAAATATATTCAGCATTCTAGGATCAGCAATGTTAAGTAAAACTTATAGCATAAAATCAATAATAGGAGAGTCCATTACATTAAGACAGAAATATGCTTTATATATATATAACGTTAGATTGGATAATACAATACTGTTTCCAAACAATAGGTATTGTGAATATGTTGTGATATATTGAAAACCAGTATTATATGAAAGTATCTGCTATGTTTATTGTGTGAAGCATATATGTGAATACAGGTTAGCATGGAGTGCAAGACAAAAGCACTTTATTAGACTATCATTATTATCATCAACATCATCATCCTTGTAATTGCAATTATCATTATTACCGTCATTATCATCATTATCTTTATTATTATTATTATTATTATTATTATTATTATTATTATTATTATTATTATTATTATTATTATCATTATCATCATCATTATTATCATAATTATCTTAGTTATTATTATAATTATTATTATTATTATTATCATCATCATCACCATTACTGTTATTATTATTATTATTATTATTATTATTATTATTATTATTATTATTATTATTATTATTATTATTATTATTATTATTATTATCATTATTATAACAATTTATTCCGCTTAATCGCACATTGGTTAATCGCATACTCCGCTTATACCCTACATATTCCCAAAAAACATAAATTTTTTCTATATAATTGCTCCGCTTATTCGCACACCTTCTCCGCTTAATCGTTACACCTTGATTGGAGAAAAATATCTAAAAAATAAACAAAAAAGTAATGAAAATGTGTTTCTCATTGAACCATTTTCGCACCAATGCACATGTGAAAAGCTTTCCCATAAATGCGATTCCACTATACCTCTGACCCTGATTATGTCAGACACGCAATGCTTGTTGACAACAAAGGATTACCCGACACGACAGGCTAATTGATTCAGCAATCGCTATCTGTATCACTAGGTGTGAAACGTGATTCTTGTCTTGTCATTATGTCGCAACTCTGTGCATTGAAGATAGCCGTGACTGTGAGTTTGGTGAGGATAAATGGACGTGCCTAGGCTTTCATTTTGATTTCTCAATGCCGGGTGTTTGTTTATATTGTCTGACCACTTGATTGCAATTCTCTACCTGTACATTGTTATCCTCTCCTGGGTCGTGAACAGTAAGAAAGGATTATAGAAAAACTAGTATCTCATCTTTTGCTTGATCCATACTGTCCCTGTCCACATATAGACAATAGGATTCAACAGTCGTAACGTCACTTCCTTCCTAATGACGCATGGTAACTTAGTAACACTGGCTCTAAACTATCGGAACAATGGCGGATGCCCGTATGAAATATTTCTCCGGCGAGCATAAAAACGTTTCCAGAGGAAAATAAACACATAAATTTGATCATGTTTTGACTTTTACACATTCTGATCAAAAGGCATATGAAAAGGGAATGAAAAGTTCTAGCCAGCATGAAGAATAAAAAGTAAAGATTTTCTTTGTTTAGAACCAAGATGGCCGTCGTTGCCGGGCTGCGTGACATCAGACTACTGAATCCAATTAGATTCTAAAAATCAGAATCTAACCAGTGAATTGCATTAAATAGTCTTGGCCTTATACAGTCATTGCCTTACTTGAAGAAAAAAAAACAAACAGACGACTGCACCAATTATAAAAGTTTCTGTCATCACAATTTACCATTATAACAGCAATGGCGTCCACAAAGCACAGAGATCTCACTCTTCCAACAGAAACTTCAATTGATTGCAGATGCATAATCATTTCCAAAACCAAATGCAAGGTGAGCTAGCTACGAAGTATGGCGTATCAAAAAATGGCGTATCTCTCGTTTGCTATAAAACAAGAATGACGTTGCAGTCAAAGCAAGTAAAGCATCAAATCTGGGATGTAAAAGGCATAGAGATGGCCAGCAAGGTGTCATTGAAAACGCTTTAGTCATGTGAATGGGTGATAAGTTAAACCAAGATGCTCAACTGTCTGGAGACCTAATCAAGCAAAAGGCAACTGAACTGGCATCAACTCAAGGCACATCTTTCTCCACGTCAGAAGTCAGAAGATTGCCTGTCGAGATGGAATGGTCGACACAACATTTTGCTTAAAAAAGAACATGGCGAAAAACATGATGCTGATGCTTCATGATTACTATTCTTACAAACAATAATGTCACATTTTGTTGTCGATAAAACATGAAAAAGTTAAGAAAACAGATTCCCCCCCCCCCCAAAAAAAAAAAAAACAATAGCAAAAAAGGAACAAACAAAAAACACACAAAAAACCCCTTTCTAATGAGGTCGCATCTTGAACATGACAATGCCAAGCAAGCAGAAAACTCAGAAGGGAAGGTCCTATAGAAATGGCAAATGAAAGCTGCTGCTTTGATGCTATTTTTAGCTTCTCTGCTTAATCAACATACTAACCCGAACTCCCGAGGATGTGCGATTAAGCGGAGTCAACTGATTTATTATTATTATTATTATTATTATTATTATTATTATTATTATTATTTATTATTATTATTATTATTATTATTATTATATTATTATCATTATTATTATTATTATCATCATCATCTTCATTATCCTTGTCATAATTAT
Source organism: Berghia stephanieae (assembly GCF_034508935.2). NCBI lineage: Eukaryota > Metazoa > Mollusca > Gastropoda > Nudibranchia > Aeolidiidae > Berghia > Berghia stephanieae. The sequence continues at coordinate 91,111,620 of NC_088360.1, read as the reverse complement.
TATTTTAATATATCAATATATGGAAGTCATGATTGAAAGTTGATATTTGATATTGGGTGACACTGATTACATAACGCAAAATCTATTATATTTTATTTTTAAATTGGCATTTTACATAAAAGTGAGATTTCCCATCTGTCTTGAAAAGCAAACAAATTAATGAACATGTACCATATCTTTTCAAATATGACCAAAGGAGGAGGTAAATTTTAGGATTTCTACATTTCTGCTTATGAAGCTTTCATAGAGAGATAGTAGTCTGTAATGCATCTATTTTTTTTTGTTTTTGTTTTTTGTTTTTTAATATATATATATTATATATATTTACATTTATAAGTTGTGAATATACTTAATCAAAACAAACAAAAAAATGTCTTTCCATCGACCATATATAATGAGTCCCAATATCCTGTCCTACAATAAAGAAACGTGGTTCTTCATTCAATCTTGTAGCCAATTTGAACTCATAGTTTTCTGCTTCAATATCAAAAGTTGCAATTTCAGTCTTTAGCAATTCCTTAAACAAACAAGATTACCAGTTTGATTATTACTCAATGCGTCTAGTTTTGAACAAGTTTGAACATAATTATTTCTTCGATTTTGGCATACAAAACAGGTGATCAATAAACCATTTGTAAGTTCAAGCCTAATATTCATGGCTAATTCATAAAATTCAAAATAAATACATGCATCTGAGCTGACTGATATATTGATATTTATTGAATACACCCATTCTTATACAGTTGAATTTTTCCCTTATGTAAACTGTTGCAAAATCATGTGTTCTGACAACACTATTCAAAACAATGACAAAAAGTGGAAAAGACAATCATTACAGGACTGGACCACAAAATGATATAATTCAATTTCAAATTTTTTGAGAAAAGACTAGTAATTCGACATATTTGCAAGCATAAAGAAAGTGATTACAGAACATATTTTCTGAGAGTAATTTGATACATATAGCTATCAGATATTTTGTTAATCTGTTATCTTTTTTAACCATACAAAATAAGAACAAAAATTTAAGTGCTTTCTTCAGATAACTCAAGTTTTGTGATTTAACACTCCAATTAATTAGTTAAAATCTCCAACAAGAAAAAGAATAAAAAAGGAAATAAAAACATAGATCGCATGTCATTGTAGCAGCAGTGAGATTATTAAGTATAAAATTTAAAATGGAAAAAAAAAAAATCACAAATGAAACAGAGACAACAAAAAGATTTTAAAAGATAACACAAAGCAAACAAAAGCAGATCTGCCATAAGTCTTAATAAAGAAAATTCAGTACTATCACTTCCCATAAAAATTATTTTGACAGCTTCTATAATAACGGACGGGTCCAAACTAAAACAAAGACATTATCAAAATCACATAGAAATATTACTCTTAATATATAGGGCGGGGGGGGATTCTATGAAATGAAATAGCTTGAATGGTCAGTTAAAATAAAAGTTTTTAAAATCTAAATTTAAAAATTTAAAAAAAGCTAAAATCATAATCAAAGAAGAAGGTTTTAGGTTTATAAATATTGCTTTATAATAAACTCAATGGATGAATACATGGCAGATCTGCAGCAGGCCGTAGCTAGCGGAGACGCTAGGCAAGTGTTGTGGGAATACATTTGTTGCCTAATTCAGTCTCTTGATTGGTGACAAAATAATAATTACAAGGATGGAAACACACGGGGTCTTCATTTAAATGCTGTGGCTTGTTCGCATGAAATCAAGCCTTGGTAAATGTTGTTTATGTCTAGTTGTCTTCATGATAGTATTCAGAGTTGGACACAACTTAGGAGATAGAATCGGTGACAAATGCATTCCCCTAATTAGCAAGCATCAACAAAAAAAATAAATAAATAAAATAAAATCCAAAAACAAAACAAAAATAAACCAAAGGCTTTGTTTTTCCGTTTTCCCTCCCTCCCCCCCCCCTCTCCTCTCTCTCTCTCTCTCTCTCTCTCTCTCTCTCTCTCTCTCTCCCCCCCCCCCCCCCCCCCCCCCCTTCCTTGTGTGAAAGTGTTTGTGTGTTATGGGAAGAGAGAGAAAACAAGAGAGAGAGAGAGAGAGAGAGAGAGAGAGAGAGAGAGAGAGAGAGAGAGAGAGAGAGAGAGAGAGAGAGAGAGAGAGAGAGAGAATTACTGTTGCAAAAGCAGTTTGTAAGGAAATAGAAAAAATTGAGGTTAATTTTGAAATAGAAAAAAAAAACAAAAGCTATCAAAAAATTTACGGACTGAAGGAGGGAGAGACGAGAGAGGGAGAGAGAGAGAGAGAGAGAGAGAGAGAGAGGAGAGAGAGAAGAGAGAGAGAGGAGAGAGAGAGAGAGAGAGAGGAGAGAGAGAGAGAGAGGAGAGAGAGAGAGAGAGAGAGAGAGAGAGAGAGAGAGAGAGAGAGAGAGAGAGAGAAAGAGAGGGGAGAGAGAGAGAGAGAGAGAAAGAGAGAGAGAGAGAGAGGGGGGGGGGGGGGAAGAAAGAAAGAGCGTAAGGGAAGGAGAGGTTAGCCATGAGAGAGCAATTATCCAAATTATTTTTTTTTTTAATTTTGTTAATACTCAGTAACAAAATCCTGATAAGCAACAGAGTCATTCCATTAGCCAGAAACAAAGCACAGTAATAGCAGCAGCAACCACGATGTCATTAGCTGGTAAAAGAGTAAAATCTATCGTTACCTTTATCATCTGATCTCGGTTGTTGAGTAATGATTTCATTTTGTTGACCTGAAATCAATTTAAGTGCCAATAATGACAGTTAACCTTGGATATGGCCAAATTCGAACCACAGCACTGCCTTGGTGGACACTACACTACTTTTTAAAAAAAACATAATTCAAATCTGCCTTATATCTTTGCTGAAAAATCAATCATAACTATGTAAAATAAAAATTTAGAACCTATATTTTAAAAAATAATTAAAAACCAAAACAAAAGACAAAAGACAAAAACAACTATATGATTTGACTATAAACTACACATCATTTACTGTTTTATATAATATCACAGTGGAAATACATTAAATTACAATGTTCAAAGTATGTGGCTTCCCAACTTAACATACATCAACAGACAAACTTTAATTGAGGAGAGAATATCTACTTAAAAAGGGCACCTAACAACAATGGCTAAAATTAATACTTCTATATAAAATTTCAAGGTGAACAAATGAAAAAATATAAAAGCCCAAATGAAATTAAGATAAATTAAGATTTTAATTTAAAACATACACACTCACACTACACATGGATAAAAAAAAAAAAAATTAATCTCCAAACAAACATTCAATTGCGTTTGGCAATTTCTCTCATCCAATAAACTTTTTTTTTAAATTGTACCACTTGTCATATTTTTATTCCACAACATAGCTAATGATTTCTTTCCTTCTTTAAAAAAAAAATTTGATTGTTATTAACTTCAGAGAATCTTAAACATGCAACAAATCACCAGATTAAACACTTCTAGTTGTGATGGTAAATGAACACGATGACTACACACAGAGTGACTACTTGTCTCTAACATATGAAATGGGCACTTAACACGTCAGAAATATTTTATTAATTACCGAAAAAAAATTTTTTACTGGAGAAAGGGAAGAAAAATAATATACATAGCTCTAATTCCAAAATACAGATGAATATATCGATTTCAGCAATTTCTTCTCCTCATCAGTTTAACAATTTTCCGTTATACTCTATCTCTATATTTTATACAGGAAAAAGTTGAAATTTAAACATCCATCTGTTTTTTGTTTAAATGTCTTATTTTTCCCCATGGAAAGAAATGATCGAAGCAATGATAGAAAATCCCTGGACTATGCCATAGGACTGAGTGTAAAGTGCCTCATCCTGGTATGACCTGATGCTACTTGGAATGAGTATATATACTCTTGTATGACTTACTGAAGGCATGACTCCATCCTCAGACATTATGTCAGTTGACTTGAAATAAAATGATACAGTTAACATAACTTCTGATTTGTTTATCACTTCATCACTGACTCTGACCTTGCCTACTAACTCACAAAAGGGCAGGTGAAACATTTCCATTACATATTATTTATCTTCATCTCTTATCTTTATTTTTTAAAGAAAATAGAACCAAACACCACGAAATCATGGTCATTTTAGTCATTAAATTTTTACCAACAAAATTATGAACATGATAATGATGTATTTAAAATATTAAATTTAATATGAGGATGAAACCCTTACCTCCATCTGTTCTGTGTTCGTCTTCTCTCTCATTTCTTTCACATTTCTTTCAAGGTTTGAACGCTGTCAAAAAAAAAAAGGAAATAAAAAACAATCATAAACCTAAAATATGTTTTTGATAATCAGAAAGTCTAAGATTGACCCCCAGTCTATTGGCTGCTTATTTTCTTTTTCAGTATTTTTTCTCTCTATGCACTGCATCTTACAAAGTCTTTCCAGTTTCTAGTTTATAACAGTTCCTGATCCCAAACTTTTCATTTAACCTTAGCAATCATACAATGATATAATATCACCTTGTCATCCAATTCATCCAGTCGTTTCTGTGCCTCCTTCTTCTGATTGTCCAGCTGGGTTAAGGTGCCATTCAGAGAATCCAATTCTTTCTGAAGAACTTGGACTTCACTCTGACGAATTTTCACATCTGCCTCTTGCTGGGCTTTGTCCCTCTCCAACTGCAGCCTTTCTCTGATAATCACAACAATAAAACTTGTCTTATAACAGTCTTTTATAATTGCAGCTGGCAGGGCGATTGAGGCAATAATAATAATAATAATAATAATAATAATAATAATAATAATAATAATAATAATAATAATAATAATAATAATAATAACAACAATAATAATAATAATAATGGTTATGATGATAATGATGATGATGATGATGATGATGATGATGATAATAATAATAATCTTATTTTAATGGAGCTATAGATTTAAAATTTAAGAAACCAAATTTGGATTGTTGACTGGGAATGACATAATGCTGGGAGCAGTAGCTGTATAATTCCAAAATAATGTTGGTTTTCTTCACAATCTGACTAAAAAAACTAAATTATAAAATAAAAATTATGAAAAATTGAGAGTCACTTTCCAAACGAGGCCTTTCTCCACAAATAACTCCCGGTGTGCATTGTGTTTCCAATCTTTCATATGAGGTATGAGATGAAATGCAGAGATTCAACCGAGAAAACAAATTAAATAGTGGGATTGGAGGCTCAGAGGCTATACTTATCCATCTATCTATCTAATTATACATGTCTACTTGCCCTACCCGTCTTCGTTCAGAGCACAGGAATACCTACTAGCAATAACAATAGTTATGAAATGTTCTTTTCTTTTTAAAGGAAAGGTCATTAGTGATAAAGGTTTTGCCTTTAAGGTAAATTATTGTACTCTAGGTACTTCTAAGAAAAATATTTTGAGTATGAAAGGGGAGAGTGTGGAAAAAGCGATAGAAAAGTCTGTCACCCTATCCAAAAATTGCTATGTTCCTTTCAAGAAACTGTAAAACCTATTATATGTGATAATCCTTGAGTGAATTATGTTAGTAACAATATTTACAAAGTCTCCAAAAGGAGTAGGGAAGAATTATTACATCAAAATTAGTCTTCAGGAAACAGTGACTTTTTATAAAAAAATTATTATTATCATCGTTATACAAGAAAACCTAAACTGGCAAGCACACATCAGCAAAATAATAAATTAAACAAATTCAGCGCTAGCGTTTATCAAAAGGAACATCAGACATTGCCATGCAAACCTAAAAGAAATCGCCTACATATCACTCGTAAGATCAATCTTAGACTATTCCTGTACAGTTTGGGACCCACGCCTACAATCAGATATAAAAGCAATTGAAGCTGTCCAGCACCATGCAGCAAGATTTGTCTTCAATGACTACAGCCCCCATTGCAGAGTAACAGACATGATCACACAGCTTGGATGTCCTAACAAGACAGACGGAAAGAAGAGCAACTAACTCTCGTGTTCAAAATTACAAACAAAATGACAGCCATCTCACCAGAACAACTAGACATACAACGAAATTCATGCGTGTAAAGAAAAACCCACTAAAAAACCCTAAAACACCAATCTACAAACTCAAACATCTTCAAATATTAATTTGCAACCCCCACTACCAAAGACTGGAACGCTTTTCCCAAATCATGTGTGAACGCAACAGATTTAGAAACATTCAAGCAAAGATTATCAAAATTCTTCAGCCTAAACACCAACAATAACTGTCACATTCAACAACTCTCCGCCCTCGAATACAAATACTCAGAATTGAGTCGACTTTGAGTAACATTTAAATTCAGATAAGAGTGCTTTCTATTACTTTTTGATGTCTTCAATGTCCCGACTTATTTGGTCCAATTCTTTCATGGCAGATGCATCCACAAGTTGGCTGTATGGGCCTACATTGGGGCCATCCTGAAAAAAAAAAATTAAGAGGAATACAATTGGGAGTTTTGTAACCTTAAAAGCAAATTAATTAATTATTTACTGATGCATTTACCTTTCGAGCAATTAGATTATGAAGGGCTGCACATTTGTTTTAAACTCTTCTTGCTATAGAGGACTATATATCAATTAAACTCAGTCATCAAATCTTCAAGTAAAACTTCGGAAAAGAAAGGCTAAAAAAGTTGAAGATTCCATGCTGTCATTCAAATTAAGGATAGCAAACTGAGACAAAAGGACAAGCTAAGATCAAGGGCAAGCATGCAAGCAATTAATAATCATATCCCTACACATAATGTGGATAATGTAGAAGATTCAAAATTTCTTACACTATCGTATTAATCTATCCTAATCAATGTGGATAAAATGATGTATTAGGCAAGTAATTTTCTGAATATATGAAATAGACGCCTCGACTATCTTCTGATCTCAAATCAGAAACAGAAATCCTTTGAATGTTATAACATTAGATAAATAAATCAATTTATAAATATGGCATTTATATACATCTACACTGATTCATTGTGCCATTCATTAGCAAATATTGCAACCTTTTTGTACTAATTCTCTTAAAATAACTATCACTGCTATAGTCATGATATCATTCACACTCCAAGAGGGGTAATTTTGGTTAAGTGTCTTTCCCAAGGACACGGGTAAAGCCAGTTATTTTGATCATTGTCAACAACTCACTAATCACACTCAACATTGCATGACTTTGTTACAAGGTAAGACATTTTACCACTGAGCCATCAACACCAAAACGGTAAAAGGTAACTCATCACTTTCATCTGATATTGTGTCAGGGTAAAACTGACGCTGCTGAAAAATTTGAAATATTCGGTCAGAAAAATTGAATTCTTTTCAATTTGATCAACTTATATCTTCTCAATGAAATCATATATTAGTCTAACTCAGATTTCTTAATCCAGGCTTCAAATTCACTGGCATTTGGTTCACCCTGACATACAGATTGAGAAGGTGGGCAACAACTATCGTTATTTAGAACATCAAACTGTGAAAGAGAGTCCCTACCCTGACCCCAAAAGCTCCAGGGTCTGTTACTGATCTCTGGGACGGTGGAACCATTTCAGGTGTCAGCTGACTAGGGATTTCCACTCCTTTCAGCTTTTGTTGAATAAGGTGCATGGCCAGCGCATACTGCTCAGCTGTCAACTTGCCTTGGTTTTGGGTATCACAGAGACTCCTACAGTCACAAAATCAGATTTAGAATTGATTTGGATTAAATTTAAAGATGATAGTCATCTTTCTGACGATATGCATTTTTCTTCTTTGATATGCTTTTCCAGCTTTTCCAGCCACAAGATTATTTTTCCTGCATTTTCAGTTTGATTATTTAGTGATGGAAGTATGAAAAAGGCATAAAATATGAAAATTGATCTATAGAGGAAAATTTTTGGTTAAGACAGATCTGGCAATCAGAAATTAAGAGGCTGATTCTCACTGAGAAAAGTTTCTCTTATATTATCATTCGAATTTGACACTGTATTATTTACTATCATTTAGCACACCTTATGAGTTTAACCCATTATTTTATAATATGTTAAAATAAGGGATACTAAAGTATGACAATCATAAGTTGTTTTTTTGTTTTTTTTGAGAAATTAGAGGCAATTAATTTCTATCTGATAACAAACATATTTCTTAAAATAACTCATAAATAACCATCAATTTTAGCTAACTACCTCAACAAAATGAAAATACTCACCATATATGAGCCAGCACATTATTAGGAAGGCCAGATTGCGCTAATACATCTCTCATTTCAGGCCCTGAGACCAGTCCGTCACCATCTGTGTCCAGTTTAGCAAAGGTCATGTCATGACTGGCTTTCTCTGTTTGACTGACTACCCATGTTGGAGGGGACTGGTTAGAGAAAAAAATCACATAAATCACTAGCAAATTAAAGATTCAAAATTTTCTGACTTGTACCAAAAGAAGTTTATACTTGATAGCATCTATGAAACATTTAGTAGAAAATAGAGCAATGAAGTGGTTGTGTCACTATTCACTTAAGAAGTGATTAAGAGGCATGGATATATTTAAATTGAAAAGATTTAGGGTGGATATAATGAAATCGGAATAGTCATCCTATAATAATAGCTCAACTATGACTTAACTTAGTGGCAGTAACATTGGAAGGTATAACAAAGAGGCCTAATGCAAGGACCCAAGAACTTATTATTTTTTTTTAAAAGACAGAGTTACTGGGGGAGAGGAACAAGTCGTTGATAAATACAAGCAAGTCAGGACAGAGCCAGTGCTGGGATTCTTCCAATACCACACAGTATAAAGGGCTCAGGTGGTAATACGTCATGTAATTATTCTTAGGCTTACATCAGTCATTCAAGTTTTTATTATCAACTAAATCACAAACACATAAACAAGAAAATTATAACTAAAACTACCAAAGTATTTATGACTAACATTACAGTAATCAACAGACTCACTGATACATGGCCTAAGGGTGGTGTAGAACGACCCATGGGAGCTGTGATTCCACCTGACACGGCCATAGGTAGCACTGGGACGGCTCCTGCCAAGGCTGGAGGACCTTTCCTCTTGGAAGGAGGTATAAGACCAGGTTTAAGGACACTTGGAGTGTCGTGTCCTTCTCTTGCCTGGTATACTAAATGCATAGCCTGAGGTAGAAAGGTACATAATAGCACAAGACATTAATTCAGTGAAAGCTTGGTATTAGGACTGTCGAGTAGAAAGCAAACTCGATTTCTTATTAATTGATTTTGGTTATAGATTATCAATTTCACAATTATAGATTGCATGCTATCAAAATTAAATGAATAAGCTTTTAAAAATTAAAGAACACTTTAATTAAGTTAAAGATTTATTTTACAACGTGAAATGTGAAACTTGATTGACCAGTTGCCATAGCACTAAACTCATAAGCAAGAAGACCAGTTTCTATCCTGGGATGTGTCGAGGTTTCTTCCTGGCCCCTTTGTCTACCAAGCAGTGTTGCTAGGTCAATTATAGACTGTGAAAAGTACTTTGTGATATACAAGCAAGTGTAATATAAAAAAAGGTAGCAAACAATTTATGAAGATCCACTCAAATTATAACTATAAACAAGAAAAGTCAAAAGCAACATTTATACTCTCCATACATAGTGAGAACAAGATATGAAGTGAGTAGAAAAGTGCCAGAAGACAATAGAGAATAAAAAAATTTTTTCCGCGGCGGTGGTGGGGTTTGAACCTGCGACCTTATTGGTACGACAACTCCGCCTGGCAGGTGAGAGCGTGGCTCTACCGTGTGAGCTATCCACGAACACAAAAATATTCGTTTCAAACCCAAAGTCATTTCTAGATCCCTCTCTCACCCACTTCTTGAGATCGCCGATTCGTTCACCACCATCGCGAAGTAATTTTGACCAGCAGTTAAGCTTAATAGCCAATATTCTCATCACAAACATATAACATAGAAACGATTGAGACATTGAGTATGCTCCGGTGTATGGGTGAATTTTTAATTCAGAAAAGTGAGTGGAGCAGGCACTTATGTTGGTAACAACAAGATATGAAGTGAGTAGAAAAGTGCCAGAAGACAATAGAGAATAAAAAATTTTTTTCCGCGGCGGTGGTGGGTTTGAACCTGCGACCTTATTGGTACGACAACTCCGCCTGGCAGGTGAGAGCGTGGCTCTACCGTGTGAGCTATCCACGAACACAAAAATATTCGTTTCAAACCCAAAGTCATTCTAGATCCCTCTCTCACCCACTTCTTGAGATCGCCGATTCGTTCACCACCATCGCGAAGTAATTTTGACCAGCAGTTAAGCTTAATAGCCAATATTCTCATCACAAACATATAACATAGAAACGATTGAGACATTGAGTATGCTCCGGTGTATGGGTGAATTTTTAATTCAGAAAAGTGAGTGGAGCAGGCACTTATGTTGGTAACAACAAGATATGAAGTGAGTAGAAAAGTGCCAGAAGACAATAGAGAATAAAAAATTTTTATACTCAATGTCTCAATCGTTTCTATGTTATATGTTTGTGATGAGAATATTGGCTATTAAGCTTAACTGCTGGTCAAAATTACTTCGCGATGGTGGTGAACGAATCGGCGATCTCAAGAAGTGGGTGAGAGAGGGATCTAGAAATGACTTTGGGTTTGAAACGAATATTTTTGTGTTCGTGGATAGCTCACACGGTAGAGCCACGCTCTCACCTGCCAGGCGGAGTTGTCGTACCAATAAGGTCGCAGGTTCAAACCCCACCACCGCCGCGGAAAAAAATTTTTTATTCTCTATTGTCTTCTGGCACTTTTCTACTCACTTCATATCTTGTTGTTACCAACATAAGTGCCTGCTCCACTCACTTTTCTGAATTATATATAGTGAGACTGTTGCACAATCACCTTTATGACATTAGAGAACTATTCATGAATATTCATAGATATTCTGAAAGATGTACTCCTTAACCAAGATACATTTATATGTAAGGTTTGATTAGTTTAAGAGGTCTGCAAGCTTAAAGGAATTCTGATGAACTTTTTTTTAATCACAAAATAACAACAAAGCAGTAAAAACGTTAAAAATAAAACAGTAAGGACATATATAAGTTGTAATATCTCACCACAGCAAATTCATCTCGATCCAGACAGCCGTCCTTGTCAATATCACTGAGATCCCATATTTTTCCCAAAACGTCCACAGGGAGTTTGGAATTCATCAAAACCTGAAAACACATTTTCTCCAAATCACTACTTTTAGAACATAATACAATTTATCCATCATATGATTATAATTGCAAATGTCACTATATTCACTTAAATGAACTGTTCTATATGTTAAATGTAGACAATTTTTAATTTTTATTATATAATCCACAAAAAAAGAGCTACTGACTTACCTTTGTAAACCGCTTTGAGCATGTTAAGTGGATATTGCACTATATAAAAGATCAAGTCTTATGGGGCAATTAAATTTACATGCACGCAGGGCCACAAAAATTATTCCCTTCATTTTTTCTCTATAGAACAAACGAAATTGACATCACTCAGCTCTTTGTTATTGTTTTCAGACAGCCATTTTGGTGAGTACTTCTCACCAAGTTAGACTATAAACATTAAAGGTTACACATGGTTTTGTGTGTTGGTACATTATATCGGGCTGGTGGATGTTGTGAGTATTTTACCTAAATACAAAGCGTCAATATAAGCCCAGGAATCTAATGCCTTTGTGACTTGATATCAGTCACAAATATCATAAAATCATCACAATTTCAACCAAGATTGGGTCTCCCATCACTTATTTGTTTAACTAACATAAACTTTAGCTCAAAATTACATAGTAACAATGTGAAATCAGTCTGATGATTGACCAACTTACTGGTTTGACCTTATCTCCTCCAAGCATATTGTTAACAGGCTGCAAACTGTCAAATACTTTGTCATATTTAGATTTCTCTGACAACTGAAAAACAAAAAAATCACAATAAAAAACACTAAGCAACCATGACAAGAAGTCTTTTTCACCCTTTAAAACAAACAAAATCATTATGTTCAGCTCAGATTTCCACTTTTAGAAAAACATATAATTCTGTGAGCAGGCCATTATATTATTTGGAAAAATAAAGCACAGTTTCAACCGATAACACAACAAATAAGAAAAAAATTGATGTTTTCAATATTTGATTGCAAATACAAATGATAATTAAAAAGACATAAACAAAAAATACTTGATTGAATAAAAAGCTTAGAAACAAATCTATAATCACAAATTATAATCTTTTCTTATCAATAACCTACCAAAAAAACAAAAAAAACAAATATACCTACATACCTAAGACACCCAAAAATTAAATAAACAAATAAATAAAATAAACATTTTTAAAACCCACCAATCTCTAATATCACTAACACTAATATCTAACTTACTGAAATATCCCATGGTGCATTAGAACTTACTGCAGTCTGTGCTGTCATGTCAATGGGCTCCACTGGTCCCTACAAGATTAAATTCAGAGATAGGCTTTAACTGCATTTCCCAGAACTGATTCCTGTTCTCTTTGCAACAGGTGCTTCCTTCTAATTTGGCTTATTTCAATTGTCCTGATCCTTAATTCATAAACTCCACATAACAAGTGAACAATTTGAATTAATAAAAGAAATCTAAAAGAATTTACACACCACTCTACTTTTACATAATCTTATAGTAAGGCCGCATTTTGCATTGGATGAGGATAAAATTTAGTTCTCAGCACATGATATATAAATGAAGTGTTTGATTCTAAAGTGTTAGAAATAGAAACACACACACACACAACCCCCCCCCCCCCCCCCAAAAAAAAAAAAAGGTCAAATTTGCAGAATACTACTAAATTTCAAGTCTATTATCTTTTTAAAAAACTTAAATACAAGATGTTTAATAATTGTTTCCCCATATCTGTGAATCTTCACTACAATTTGGTGTTTTTTTAAATTTAAAGACCATACTTTTCATAATTCAATCTAAGAAATAACATAGAAAACAGACGACTAAAGGGCCGTTAATTTCTCAGTCAGCTATGTGTCATGCCTTGGCTGCTTCCACCAATCTGTTGCGAAGTCTTTCCATTGTTGGTTTTTAAACATTAAAAATCATGAGTGTTTTAACTTTTATGCTCCAAACATGACATATCTTTGTTAGTTTTTATGTGTGATGTTGTGTAAGTGATCTCTTCCTATAAACAGATCTCCACTGACAAAAAATGCTGCTATTCATTCGTCTCAATAATGTCCAAATTGGCCCCATCAACTTTCTGAGGGTTATATGGATAAAGGTCTGTCACTACAGCTCTGATACAATTATTTGTATGATATCTTCGTCATTTGTTGAGAAATGTTCTCAGCTGTTTCCTGAGAAATATATAGTAGTTCAAGTTAAAAATTTATAAAGTACCACATGACAAAAAAAAAAGAAAAAAAGAAAAGAAAAAAAAAGAAAGATAATTTTTTTTTAAAACAAAAAAAAACAAACCAAGTTACCAAATTGGGTGAGGGAGTCTCCATAGTCAAATTAGTCACAGCCATTTCTTGAGAATTTTGGACCAGTGCAATCAGCTTAAGAGCAACAAAAAATCCTGCCTTCTCTAGATAGCCTTTGCCCATGGGATCAGACAAATCCCAAACCTAATAAGAGAAACAGAGAAAAGAGGACAAATTTAATACTCCAGTTTTGTTCCTATCCAAGTTCATTGCTTGCTCTTTTGCAACAGAATTGCCTACATCTTTAGCATAGTCAACTGCATAAGAAACGTTATACGATACAATGGGTACTCGATACAATTTGACTTAATGCTTTTCCCCCCTACAATTGTTCTATCTCTCTTGATATTTTTTCTGTTCGTGTATTTTTTTTGTAACCTAATCTCAAAATAATTCAATTTTTTGACAGACTACAAAACCTTATCCTAATTAAAGCATAATATTTTATTCAAATGGCTCCCACTACTTAGGTTCCAAGTATTAAGATGCTAAATTCTAAAAAATGAATTGTCTTTCTTTTTTTTAAAATCAAATTGGAGGCGTGTGAATTTGTTATGTTTGCTTGTTTATTCCTTAATTTTATGGTGTTTACAACATTTTTATGTTATTCAGCACCACTAAAAGGACAATGATGAGAAAATAATCATAAAATTGTAATTTTGGACCTAGTGCTTGTCTGCATCAATAACAAAAGTACAAATGAGACAAAGAGGACTAGTTCAAACAAGGGAACAGAAGAAGGTCCCAAGAGCCATCAATTTGTCAATTAGTCTATTCTGAGATCATCGAAGTCTGATCTAGTCTCAGCTAAACAAATATATAGGATTTCCATGATCAAAAGCTAAACCAAAAATTATTTATTTACATTTATAAAGTAGGAAATTTGCAAGGGAAAAGGCTTTCTACTAAGAACCCCAGCAATGGCTAAAGCAAATCCAACCTAATTATATTCCAGGACAAGGACAGAAATCAACAAGGAAGGGGATAACACATGTGTCTGGGAATAAAAAAAGAACAAGAATTGACCTACCTGACCCACCATAGAAGGTCAAAGTCCCCAACTGGATTGTGTAGTTTGTGATAATATTAATTGCTGTTTTCAACTTGTTAGTTTATGCTAATTTATGTAAATTTTGATTCATGTTTTATTATTGTGTGCCTTGAGGTGTTTTATAACAGGAATGGGTGTTATAAATGGATTTCGTTATCCATTGTTATCACCATCATCATCATCATCATCATCATTATTATTTTTAATATTATTATTATTATCATTATTATTATTATTATTATTATTATTATTTTTATTGTTATCATTAATATTGTTATTATTATTTATTATTATTATATATTATTATATTATTATTATTATTATTATTATTATTATTATTATTATTATTATTATTATATTATTATTATTATTTATTATTATATTATTATTATTAATTTTATTATTATTATTATTTATTATTTATTATTATTATTATTATTATTATTATTATTATTATTATATTATTATTATTATTATTATTATTATTATTATTATTATCATTATCATAATTATTACAAGTGGTGTTATTGTCATTGTTGCTATTGGTGTTGTGGTAATTAATATCATTATTATTATCATTTACATTTCTATCTATCATGACCATCATAATTACTATTATTTTATTATTATTATATTATTATTATTATTATATATTATTTTTATTATTATTATTATTATTATTATTAATAATAATAATAATAGATTGCGTTCATGGTTTATTATTAGTATTGTTAATTAATTATAATAATAATAATAATAATAATAATAATAATAATGATAATAATAATAATAATAATAATAATAATAATAATAATAATAATAATAATAATAATAATAATAATAATAATAATAATAATAGACTGCGTTCATGGTTTCTTTTTTTTTTTCTTCAATTTGACAAATTGGCTGATTTCAGTCATTTGACTGAGAATTTACAGGTCTTTTATTGTGATTGTTACTATTATTATTATCACCATCATCATCACTATCATTATTATTATTAATATTACTATCATCATCATATCACTATTTGGCAGAGTACTAATTTAACTAGCAAAGGGATCTTTATTGACCCCAGGTGCATTCTAAGTATTTTCTAACCCCTGTCCACCCAGCAATAATTGGGTGGCTGGGTCTGTAAGAAAAAAAGTACTTTGTCATAGTCCTATCAAAAGCATAGCAAGCAATTGTTATTGTCTACTTAGCACTTTAGAAACCAGGTTAAACTACAGCTCCATGGCCTGTTTGGATCTAAAGGAACTACTTTATACCCATGAACTGGGTTAAACCTACCCTTATAATATAAAGGTGGTCGTGCAAGTACACACAGCGAACAAAATACAATTTGAGAATTTAAAATTGATGATTGATGATTTTATCCATTATACATTATAGAATACCTGAGATAATGTTGTGTCTTTTAACTTGGATCTTTTGAGGAAATTTGCAGCATCCAATGCACCAATACTTCCAGTCCCCAAAGGGTCCGCCTGGAAGATGGAAATAGAAAAAAATCAAGGGAGAGGTAAAACTCTGCGTGGAAAAAACAATTCTAGTTTGACTTTGAAGGTCATTTTAAATTACTGCATTCCAACGAGTAAGAGATCTTTAAATATTGGATGAGTAGCAGCTCCCAAAGATTGTGCTACAGCAGGTGAAAATATTACAATAATCCAACATCTCTACAATATTTTGATAATAGTTTAATATTCAGTGTGTTATAAATAATAAAATCGTTTTAGTAAAGTTGCCAGTAGCTGCCAAGGGCAACACAATGCAAAACAAAAATATGTTTTACATACCTGTACATAATAGGCTTCGTAAATTCCTCCATGACTGCCCACAATCTGTTTCAATAATAAAAAAAATTATCTTTTAAAGTAAAGGAAGGTAAATTATATTTTTGATAAATTAATTAAAGATTTAATCTCGGAAAACAAAATCATGACTTCAGCAAATGAGTGTCAGAGATGCTACCAATCATGACAGAGTGATTTATTCACTTATGATCCTGGTAGAGAAGGAAAGAAAGAAATGGGGTCTTGGAATAAACAATATTCTAAATAAATCAAAATTGAAGTTCTCTTTTTGCCTAGTAGTGTGGTGAGCAAATGTTTTGATCTGAATGGAGACATCAATCTTTGATGACATGGGTGTAAGAATTTAGTTTTGTTTTCCTTTTTTTTACATCAATCTCAACGTTTTTTATGGGTCTTTATGTCAAAACTGTTTGGTATTGATGCAGTTTATAATCACATGTCAACTGTTGGTAATTATAATTAGAGCCGTAATACCCCCCCCCCCCCCCCCCGCCCTCCCAAAGAAATGATTCATCTTTCATCCTCTACCACACTCCTCACCCTGCCTCTGAATGTCATACACTTTGGTGTAGATTACATTACTAAAATCAGGGGAAAGCGGCAAGATCAAAGGGTTCTTGTTGGTTTATCTTGTCCCTTCTAGTGACTGATCACTAAATTAATTAGAGGGCCTCTACAAACTGTGTAAAAACCTGATGATAATGGTGGCGATGACTAAACTATTAATACTATAAGTAGAATTGACAAGTATAATTAAATAATTCACTTGTCCATTGTAGTTTGTAATAAAAGTTAACCACTGCGTCCATCGGCACGGTGAGGGGTAGAGAGAGAGAGAGAGAGAGAGAGAGAGAGAGAGAGAGAGAGAGAGAGAGAGAGAGAGAGAGAGAGAGAGAGAGAGAGAGAGAGACATAGACACACACACAAGAGTCTCACTGAGTTTGTTTTTTTTTTAATTTTAATTTTTGTTTTTGTTCTTGTATTTTTGTTGTTTTGTTTATTTAACCAAACAAATTATAATGATGTATGCTGATTTGGTATATTTTAAAAATTAGAATTTGAGGCTGATTACGAATCTGAAGTCTAATCTCAATTTTTATAACTTTTATATACCCGAATATTTTTCTAACCAGTACCTTGGCCTCAAGGCTTGGCATAAAAAATATCTGTTACCAACAGAATTCATGAGGCCGAAGTTGGCAGTCTTGAGGCTTTTAATTTTGGCCTGACAGAAAAAATTGCCAAAGTAACAAAGTAACTGTAACAAACAGGTATCACAATGAAATTACTCATTTCACGAGAACCCAACTCGACACTCGGCTCTGAATAACTGTATATATGGTTATCCAGAGTTGACTCTGAATAACTAATCACAGTTATTGAGAGTCGACCCTGAACAGTTGTTGCTATTGCAATTTCGTAGAATAATCTGCCAGAACACATGATGAGAACGGAGACAGATTTGAATAAGGTTGAGAGACTCATGACAAAGGCGGTAGCTTCTCAGACTGGTTCAGGTCTGTTTTCTGTTCCCGTAAGTATATTAGATATATTCATATTTAATGAAACAGTGAGACATATCAAGTTTTATGTACTTAATTTATGTGCAAAGTATTTTTTTAAAATTCTTATGTCAGTGAAAAGCCTAAGGCTTACTGCTTTTAAATCAGATTTTATTAAGTAAGAAAATGTACATCATTAATCATTATTTTTTCAAATTATTATTTTTATATTTTGTTGTCATATGTATACACAATATATATTTTTACCGACCATAAATAATGTATTCAATAGTTTGTTGAAGCCGAGGCCGAGGGCCTACTGTGAATCAACCTGTAATTTTTCAACTGTTTATTATTATTAGAATAGAGTTAACGAGTTGTTGGATGTCTCTACTCTATTATTTTATTAGATATACTCCTGTCTATGAAAAAAATATGCTGTTGTTCTGGTAAAATCACCTATATTTATATCTTTAGCTTTTAAAAAACATTGGTCATTCTTATGAGCATCATCGATTGGACCGGGGCTAGGTAGGCTGGATAGACTCATTATGCATTATGAATGATCAATTAATGAAGTGAAGAGATGATGATTAGATCGTTAGATAGAAAGAATAACAACAAATTCGTTTCGGGTTTGATAGTCTGTTATAACTTCTGCTCGTTTTTTCCTATTCCTAGAAGAATTAAAAACTTGCATAGATTCATTCTAAGTTGATTTTTTAAAATTATTAATATGAAACTAGAATGCCAATAAAATAAATTAGATGACAACAAAACAACTCGGAAGCCTCTTTTACCTGGGGCAGTGGTGGAAACGTCGCCATCTTGGAATAGAAGAGCCGAACTGAAAAATGCGAATAATTTCATTGGTCTAACAATTAAATAAGGGGGCGTGTCATTTATCCTAGCAGACGATGAGGAAGATGAAGGTGACGATGAGAGAATCAATTATGTTATAAAGTTTAATGTTGATTTTGTCTTGTGTTGTTTTTGTTTTCAGCTTTGCTTTTTGACAATATGCGGCGACCTTGTCTCGGAAATGAGACTGTGACTGTAATCTAAATTATTGGGAGAAAATAATCGAAAGATGATGCTTTGTGAATATGGTGAGACGGTGTTGGTGATAATGATAATTGATGTCGTTTGTTTGTAGTGGTGAGAAATGTGTTTGAGATCATTACCATGACCATTAAAAGCATCAAGATGGTCTTTTGTTGCGATAGGTATTTATCAAGAAAGATCTTCACTTGTGTCATACTTGCTTCAAGTCGACGTTTACATATATACAGGTCTGACATCCGAACCAACTTATGGACCTAGATTTGCATTGTGGTAATTGACAATATTTTGCGTCATTTTTAGATTTCCATTACAACAATGAGTCCATAAGGAATTGAGTTATCAGACCTGCAAATAAGTGCATTTCGCCTCAAGGAAATAAATCAGTAAAAGCCAGTTTTTAAAAATCAATTAGAGACATGAACCACTAATAATAATAATAATAATAATAATAATAATAATAATAATAATAATAATAATGATGATGATGATGATGATGATGATGATGATGATGATGATGATAATAATAATAATAATAATTGATGATGCTCATAACAATGACCGATGCTTTCTAAAAGCTAAATATATTAATATACGTGATTTTGCAAAAACAACCTAATGATTATTTTAAAAAATACTTAAAAATAAAAATAAATAAATAAATGTTAAAAATTGATTTAAAAAACAAGCAAAATGAAATAAAAACAAGTTATGATGATGATGATGATGATGATTATGATGATGATGATGATGAAGATGATGATAATAATAGTAATAATAATATAATAATATAATAATAATAATAATAATAATAATAATAATAATAATATAATAATAATAATAATAATAATAATAATAATAATAATATAATAATAATAATAATAATAATAATAATAATAATAATAATAATAATATATAATAATAATAATAATAATGAATAATAATAATAATAATAATAATAATAATATAATAATAAATAATAATAATAATAATAATAATAATAATAATAATAATAATGATGATGATAATATGTAATAGTAATAATAATAATAATAATAATAATAATAATAATAATAATAATAATAATAATAATATTGATGATGATGATGATGATGATGATGATGATGGTGATGATGTAAATTATAAAATCAAAAACCACGGAATGATAATGCTTAGCTTTTAAATAAAAGGAGCTGTTGGTAAAACATACAGTGTAATTTTCTTAAGAATAATGTATACCTATCTCATTGGTGTATATTGGTGATTGAATTTTTGTTTGACTTACTTTTAAATAAAAGCAGCTGTTGGTAAAACAGTCAGTGTTATTTTCTTAGAAATAACATACACTTATCTTATTGGTGTATATTGGTTATTTAATTTTTAAAACACCTGTGGAGAAGTTTTCTTTTTATTTATTTTAAAAATATAATGTTTGTGTGGGTGTAAAATGGTCGTTTTTTGTAATCAATTTTTAGTCCAAAGTGCTCTTTTGTTGCCTTGTCTTTCACTTTTCTTGAAGAGCAAGAACACATACATGAAGCACATCATCTAAACTTAAAACAGCATCAGCCATGTATACTGTTGTGGAAGTGCAGGGAATAATCGTTCCCGCCGGCCGTTTTTCCTTGCCAGTCCAATCTCCACGGTTTGCCTGAGGGCAATGATAATTTCGGTTAACCGTCACGAGACCATCCCGGATGTCGAGCCTATAGCGGGCCCCCTGAACGACCCGCCCTGATATGTGAATAATGGAGATCCAACCCGGTGCCCGAATGGCCTCGGCCACCCCGGGTTTTTTAGTTTTTTTCTTTGTCAACGAAACACGATGAATGAAACACTTAAGACGAATGAGAGTGAGAGATGAGAGAATGGCGTTGTTAACGGGTTACCGTGTATTGTAAAAAATATATTGTAAAAACAATTCCAGAAAATTAGCCACAAAGGACACTACTTAAATTGGAGAAAAGAAGCATATATATTCAAAGAAATCTTTCAAGGTCAAAGATCTCAACGAAGGCTAGGGTAAAACCAAATAATCTCCAAGGAAGGAGAGGGGGGAAACATATGCAATGTTATGAAATGTAATGTAAAGGAATGGGCATCGAATTGTAATTTGTAATCTATTTCGATTCCAAGCAATTTCACACTTTCCTCGCAGGATATCTCTGGAGAGTTAATATTAGAGATCAAGTTTTTTGAGAAAGCACTGAAGAAAAAGTAAGACAGAGGGGAATTGGTTCAAATAGGGAACAGATGTAGATTTCAAGAGCACAATATTCAGTGTACTTAGTTTGAGATAACCTAAATGTGACCCATCGTCTCAAAACGGTATTATGTCGGAACGAACCAGATGCTTAAAGGTAAATTTAATGTCAAAACTGGTCAAAAATATAAATTGTTGGCATCAGCACCCTAAAATATGGTATCCATTCTCCTCAATAAAACATACAAACTCAACACGTCTAATATTTCTGGCTATAAATTCAATTTTCAACATCTTAACCATCCTGACTTAATACCGTTTTGATGCGAAGGGTCACAAATGTCTCACCATGGCACAAGCACAGGTCCCTATTAAGAGGAACACACTCAAATGTTTACAGATCATATATATAAAACAAACAAAATATGTTACAGTACGTAACAGAGAGATGATTTTTCCTAGACAAAAAATGCCATCTCCCAACCAAGTAATCTCATTCTAATACAAAGAAAGAAAGCATGTTGGAAAATCGATATAGGGGGATATAAGACCTAGTAAGTGCCTCTGCACACTATGAGAGGTCAGAAAACCCCACCCAGGAGTACTGTGAGAGTTATTTGGGTCCGCACTCCAATTGATATTAGAGAGTTCTCCCGTTAGGTTGTTCATAGAGGCTATCAAATTAAGAAATTAAGGAGCAGGTACCGGTTAAGATAAAGAACTGAACAAGAGTGTATCAAAGGTGAAGGTATTTTTCTTTCTTGCTTTGTCTGGCACCTTCCATACACACTCTTGTTCCGTTCTTTATCCTAGAGGCTACTTTTGCTTTCACCTTTTTGTATGTTGAGCGAAGGATAGAGAAAGATCCAATGTGACACCAAGGGAAAGTGTAATTTTCCAGTTCCACCCCATTCCAGGAAACATTTAGTTTCCAGTTTGCTTTGAGGTTGTTTCGATGGAAAACATACACTTGCATTTTACCAGGGTTCGCATTTAGAGAGTTTTCTGTATAGTACTCTGTGACTTTAATTCAAAGTCAGAGATGCAGAGTCTGTCTTCAATGGTTTTGAAGTCTCTGGACTCGGTTGTCAGAAACAAGTCATCTACGTACCGAAACCTTATATTTTGATATCCAGGCTGGTCATTTGTATTGATGTTAAATAGAGTTGGAGCCAGAACAGATCCTCTTGGGAGGTCATTCTTCTAATAGCGCCATCTGCTTTTCTGCCGCCCATTTGTTTGTTTTCAAACCCATCTTCGTTTTAATTGGGTCAGGTTGAGTAGTCACAGCAAGATCTTCATGGTCGAAATCCAGCTTGATCGGGTGATAGCTGTTGTATGAACTAATAATACTGGCTCGAATACCATTAGATGATTTACAAAAAAAATATATATATAAAAAAAACCCATCTCCTTAAACTATTACTATACATTTGACTGCTTCCTTCTGCCTCAGCCAAGGACTCCGGCCACGACAAAACAATAATCTCATTCCAAGACAAGACAGACATGTGCCTGGAAGTAGAAATTAGAAATAGGGGGGAATAGAAGATATAGCAAAGGTGATTTCCTCGCCCACCATAGTAAGATATTAGATGAAGCAACAGATCCCAAAGACAGCCTAGTCAAAACCCTAAGAGAACATAACAGAACAGAGTTCAATTAGAGAATAGGAAAGAGGTCACGAAATGCATAAATCAGAGAGAGAGAGAAAGAGAAAGAGAGAAAGAGAGAGAGAGAGAGAGAGAAGACAAAAAAAAACAAAAAAAAAAACAACAATCAAACAGTAAAGAGAAAACAATGGTAATATTAAACAGATCAACAATTTTATTCATAATAACGTAAAAAGAAAAAAAATGAAAGAAAAAAAAACCCACAAAAAAAAACCAAATAAATAAATAAACTAAAATAATAAATTATATAAAACCCCCATAATGTTCATTCTGAGCTATAATGCGAGAGAGAGAGAGAGAGAGAGAGAGAGAGAGAGAGAGAGAGAGAGAGAGAGAGAGAGAGAGAGAGAGAGAGAGAGAGAGAGAGAGAGAGAGAGAGAGAGAGAGAGAGAGAGAGAGAGAAGAGAGAGAGAGAGAGAGAGAGAGAGAGAGAGAGAGAGAGAGAGAGAGAGAGAGAGAGAGAGAGAGAGAGAGAGAGAGAGAGAGAAGAGATGAGAGAGAGAGAGAGAGGAGAGAGAGAGAGAAGAGAGAGAAAGAGAGAGAGAGAGAGAGAGAGTGAGGGAGAGAGAGAGAGAGAGAGAGAGGTGAGAGAGATGAGAAAGAGAGAGAGAGAGAAAGAGAGAGAGAGAGAGAGAAAGAGAGAGAGAGAGAGAGAGAGAGAGAGAGAGAGAGAGAGAGAGAGAGAGAGAGAGAGAGAGAGCGGGGGAAAATATACATCAACTTTGTTAGTTATCTATTATTGGTAATTTATCATTGTGAAAGAATA
This sequence comes from Berghia stephanieae, assembly GCF_034508935.2. Taxonomy (NCBI): domain Eukaryota; kingdom Metazoa; phylum Mollusca; class Gastropoda; order Nudibranchia; family Aeolidiidae; genus Berghia; species Berghia stephanieae. The sequence continues at coordinate 91,088,081 of NC_088360.1, read as the reverse complement.
AATATAAGTGTTGGAAAATTGATTTTTTAAATATCATTTTGGAGCTCGACATGGTGTGGTTAGTTAAATTTAAAATCTTAATTCAATATGAGAAATTTCTTTCCATAAACAATTGTATAATAATTTCAATATGAGATACAGGGTGATAAGTGCAAAATTGTAAAAAAAAATTTTTTTAATCCAATGTAATTTGACATAATTCCTCATCCCAAGGAAAATTTACCGACATTAATAGTCATTGAAGTAGAAATCACAAATCAATATAGAAAAAAAAAAAGAATAAAAACAAAAAACAAAAAAAAACGAAATAAATAAATACGTAAACATATTAATCAATACTTAAAGATATGTGGGTGACCCTCTGTAATTAAACATCTTACCATTCAAAAAACATTTGCAGCCATCTACACATTTTCTTTTTATTTCGTTCATTTTGAAATTATTGTATAAGTATGTTTTAATGTAATTTATTTGTCACTTTACTGTTCTAAAAGAACCAAATACAACTTCGCTTTATAATTTTATGAGGTTAACTGAATTTGTGTTAGTGGTTGTATCAAGGTATGAGAAAAAGAAATGATAGGAAGTTTACAAGTGGAGCTATCCGTTGCAATACTTCAATCATACTCCTTGGATTAACAATGTTCAAAGAAATGACCACGTGATTTCTGAACACATTTCAAAATAAAATCAGTATTTTAGGAGGAGAAGGAAATAAAAACATCCTTTTCATTTTGTTGGGAAAAAAATATGAAAAATATTTATTTGAGAATCCCGTTTTCATAATGATCAAATTAAGTTTTGTATTTACATATATATTTTTTAAAAAGCTTGCACTTGCATGGTTAATAACATTTGAAACCTATAAATGCTACAAACAATAAATAACAATCTTTGTTTTGTTTTTTTTTCTCTCTAAAAAAAACAAAATGAAATGACAAATCAAACAAAACCTAATCAAAATTTAAGTTGTTTACGAAGATACCCTATTTTATACTATTTTCAATCAATACTTTATTTTACAAAAGGTCTGCGGTTCAATTTTGGACAGACTATGTTACTGTTTCTTTGGACATATTATAGTACTGTTTCCACCATGTTAGCAGAAACAGCTTTGTAACTCACGATTCAATGACTCGGGCTGCACAATGAAGCCCGAGCCAAGTTACATCGCTGTTCCTGCTTTCTTGGTGGAAATAGATTATGTATGTGAGAGTAAATTCATATCATGCATGTTGATAAAATAATTGAACACATTCTGTCTGTATCAGTGAGCACATTGCATGAATAAAAAAAATAAATTATGAAGTAAAAAAAAAAAGATTGAACATACATAAATAATTTATGTATTAAATATCAAAAGCACAACATTTTATACAAGACTAAAAACAGAACAATTTGAATAAATAATCAGTCCAAAGAATCACATATTTACTTCGCATTTTACATTTAAAAGTTATACCTGAATGCCCTGTTTATTGATTATCTTTTTTAAGTCTCAGCTTTGGAAACGGCACGGAACATACTATTTTACACGAGAAAGCTAAAAAGCTGAAAAACAAATTGAATAACTTCCTCAGAACCCAGAGTCAAGAGCCCAAATTTACCCCAATTTATTTATTGTTAGACAAACAATAACAACCACTTGCTGCACTTTGGACAGCAGCTTACTAATAATAGTCTAATTTCTAATGCAATGTGTTTTCCGGTGGACTTTTCAGATCCACAATACTGGTGGGAGGAGAGAGGGGTCAGAATTGATCCCCCTCCCCCAAATATGAAAACTAGTCTACTTGCTTCTAATTTGTAAGTTTAAGATTTCCGTTGGACACTGCATGATGAAAAAGAAAGTGATTGAGATCAGTAGCCAGCAGCGTGATAGTGATAAGGCAAAAAGTAACTGCATGGCAAGACGTGACAACAATATCAATGGCCACAGCATTCTTGTATCGTATATCAACTCCTGGGTTAAAAAAACAAACAAAAACCTTGGAAGTGGAAGACTAAAGCTTAACTCGTTACTTATCCTCATTGCATGTGGGTACCACATTCATGGCAGATATGATAAGTTTGCAATACAACACCGGCAGGTAATTTGTTTAATCAAAGACAAGGATGGCACATTGTGTAAAACACACTTCTTTTATACACCACATGACATATATATTATATTATATTATGACATCCGGGGTGACAATGACCATTCAGGTGAATACATGGTCATATTTATTTTATTTTTGGGTGCTGGGGTTTCACAACACATATTATCTACCAACATAAAAATATAAACCAAAATCGTAATACAAAATTTTAAAGGAAAATATTCCCACATACTACAAACACTCAAACTCAAACACGTATGCACACATACAGATACACGCCCACACATAAGAAAGCACAAATAATCTCTTCCTATTTCCTTTTCTCTCCTCTCCATTGTCCAGGATTGCCACACACAGAGCACTGTTTCCTGTGGACAGAGAATCAAGTGAGCATGAAGCTGAGATGAGATACCGGCCTTTATCAAGCAGACAACAACTAGTCCTCTCCCTACTCAAAAAGGAACAGATTACAATCTCCGACCAACGCAGGCCAAGGACTCAACTGAATTAACTGCCACATGAACCACATGAAGTTGCTGTTGTCCAAAGATTGCTGACCCTCAGAAAGATGACCACTACCTTCATTCATGTCCTGTGCTTGAAGCCCAAAAAGGAAGAGAATATGGGCCAACAAAACATCTCTTCACAACAAGCTATGGGACATGAGGGAACAACAGCTTTTGTAGATATGACAGGAACCAGTATATGGCATCAGAAATTGAAAGCGAACGATGTAGGTGACCCTGGCTGATAGTGTTGTCATAGAAGAAAAAACCCACCAAACCTTCAAAATCAGAAAACTAAGACATATATAAAAAAAAAAAAAAAACAAGCAAAAAACAAAAAAAAAAAAAAAGCCCAACCAAAAAAGAAAAGAAACTAAACCATAAAGTAGGTGGGCAAAACTATTTGTCAACAGATGTCTCAGCTTTCTGACAACAAAAGAGAGAGAGAGTGAGAGAGAGAGTCAATGTTGCTTTAGGTCAATCTTGAAGTTAAATTAATCGACAGGGAATGTTGCCTATGTATGATTAAACTCTGGTAAATAGGTTGTCAGTTTGTTTCAAATTCTGTCTGGAATTTAAGGGAAAAAGGGGGAAAAAAAGAATTAATACTCTTTATAATATAAAGAACTGTCACATTGTTGTTCAACATATTGCCTTGAGGGCGCTTTTCTTTGCCAAAGAGTGCTTTTGATTTAAGGGGTTTTACTGCGCTCTGACACTTTTACGTCATTTCAAAGACCAACAAAAGGGTAGAAGATAGAATAGTAAAAGAAAATAAAATAATCTGGCCTAGTCAAAAAGTATTACAAAGGAGATGACTTTAACTGAGATCAAATATGGACTAAAGAGTTATCTTTTCTTTCACTTAAAAGCCCACATGACACAGCCATGGAATCCTCTGTACATGACTGCTTTAGATTAACAGCATTGCCATTGTGTAAATTTAAGAGATAATTTTTATCTATATAATTCATTAAAATGGGAGAAAAAAAACCTGCCGAAAAAACATAAAAACTAAATATAAAAAAAAAACAAAAAAAAAACAAACTATGCAATGGTCCTATAACAAAGACCAGAAAGTGTATAAAAAGTAAAAAAAGTAACTATTATTCATAAGAACACATCTAACTGCCCCGATTATCTTTAAGTTGCCACTTAATTCAGTTATAACAAAACAGAGAAGTCTTTTAAAATACTCAAATAAGAAAATTAAGTATCATTCATATGAATTCAAGATCTTCTGGACCACTTTTAAAAACAAACTATGGAGATGTATTATAGTCTAGACAGTGAGGTTAAAGAAACTAGAACTGTTGGTTGAAAGAGAGAAAGAAATTCAATAACAGTTTTCAAATCAAAGGAAAATAATTCGGCATGAAGTAAAGTAAGAAAAAAACAAAAACAAAAAAACAACAACAAAAAACTCAAACCAAAATAATGACACATTTAATGAATCAATTATCAAAATGGTTTTGATCAACACAAGATAGTATTTGGTATTGCACATTTGATTGAAGAATAACCAGTTGCCATTCCGGCAACAGGACAGTGAATAATAGTTTTTAAAAATTATAACAAGAGAAAAGTAACAGGGTCAATTAAAATATCAACATTCACAAAAATCAATAATAACCTCTAAAATGGAGGTGAATTCATGGTAAATAAAAAAAAATCACTTTGCATAGATTAAGTCATGAATGAAAGATAAGATTAAGTTTTGAAAAGCAAAATCTGAATCAGCATTGAGTAAAGACAAAAATAATCAATGATGAACAAGTTGGGGTTTATAATTTATTATCTACACAAACCAAGGATGTAAACATTCTACAAAACTCTTCTAATGTATCTAAAACTTAATTGACGTTTAAATAATGACTTCAACTTCAACTGTGAGATGATAAACATTTAGATAAAAAAGTAGAGCTGGCATTAATCAATAATGAAAACAACTGGTTCCAGTGGTTCAAATGTCTTCTTTTTTTTTCTTTATGGTAATATGGATGACCAATGAATATAACAATAACAAAGAATCTAATGAGTATTATGCTATAATCATCATTCGTCCATATAGCCCACTAAGGAGAACTCCAAATGTACTAATAATTCTACTATCTAATTAATTAAAGCTACCTTTCACCCTCATCATTCCTTCTGTTTGTTATATTTTCGATCTTCAAACAGTAATGTTTGCAAATTCATTGAGATGGTTAAGTGAATATAATAAATGAGCAAACTTTTCAAAATCAGCAGTAAAATATAACAATGTTGATGATAGTGATTGTGAACATTTATCACTATGTCACTATAGTCATTTGCATCGATACGATGAAAAACATACATATATCAAGTTTATTAACGTTTTCAAATCTATTTTGTACACTACAATTCATATATATATATATATATATATACACACACCAACTCATTACGTACTCAATTATAAACCATTTTTCCAGCAAAATGTTGCATTAGTATTATATTAGCATTTGAGATCAAGTCCTGTACAATAATTATGATGTGAAAGCATTTCTAACACTCATTAAATCAGAGAACAATGCTTTCATTTTCTTCATCTAAACTCAACTAAATTCTAGTAGGTGAAACATTTACTTTTTATTTAATAATTTAATAGTTTAACTCCCACATATTTGGTGATCCTTCATATTAACTTATAATAAAGTTATTTTCTTTTTTTTATACTAAATTGTTAAAAAGCTGCCTGGCTATTTAAGAAAGAGCTGAACCTATAATTCTGGTAAAACCCTGGCTTTTTTTTTAATGAGGACGACATGTAATTCGCAACTATTGTTCCGTTTTTCTCCGATCTTGTCTGCTTCAAAATGTTTTGACTTTTATTTTTCTGAATACAAACTGCTTTTCAGAATGGATAAAAAGAGTCTTGTACTTGTAGTTTGTCTTGAATTTTAAATTTACATAACGTTGATCCTGGGTTTAAGTGCTATCAAAAGGAAAATGCACTATGGATGAAATAATAACTAATTACACATTTGAACAATCGTGTGAGGCTTGGTCCAATTTTTCTCTTACGATTTTTAAAACCCCTTCACTCAAATCTTGCGACAGCTGAGACATGAGTGGTTGGAGAATATCTTTAGTGGCGGCCAGTGCTGCCACCTGCTGGTTAGTTAAGTCTCTAACACTAGCGGTTAAATCACTGCTACTACTGATATTTTTTGGAGTTGCAGAGAAAGATGAAGGAGAGGAATCATTGCCATTACTGGAGTTGCTGCCTATGGGTGGAATAGAAGAAGAGGAAGATTGGAATGCTTTGGATGGGGGAAGCCTTTCTTGAGATGAGGATGATGAAGGTTGGTGAGATGCAGTTATGGATTGGGTATGGTTGGACCCAAATGTTGCCGAGACATTAGGAGACATGTTGGGAGTTTGTGATGCTAACTCCATGATTATGCTTTGTGCCTCATGGAAAGCTTGGCCCATCATGGTCAGAATAACTCTTGAGGATTCGTCACTCCGACCATCAACCTGCAGATAAACAATAGCGAGTTTTATAAAGAGGGAGCAGAGTAGCTTTAAATACGAGAAGATGGTCAATACAAATATAAATGGATCCTTGCCGATCATGCTTACATTTTTGGTCACATCTTAAAGACAAGCAGGCCAAAAGGATCAAACAATTGTGATATCCAGAGTTTGTTTTCAATAGGTTTTACAACATTTGTACCACTCTTAGGTCCCTGCAACAATCTAGGTCTTTCAAAGCTTGTAAAAAGAAAGATGATGGGATTTTCAAAAGATGATAAATATTCGGTGCTTAGAAAAAAAGACAAGGGAACTAGCTCAAGCAGGGGATTAAAAGTAAAACCAAAAGCGTTCTATCAATGTCATTAGTTTGAGACTACTTAAAGGCATGGATACAGATTGCCTGACAAAAGGGTAGCATTCAATTGCTAACAAAATATACATTAATCTCAAACAATCTTACATAATTATATATTATTATTATCATTATCATCCCACCCCTAATCTTAGAAACCATAATATTTCTTAGTAAAATCGCAATTGTTGAGAATTGTTTTGAACTTGTTGAATATAATAAATATTTAACGATTACATAATATTTTAGCTCAATTTATTGGCTTAAATAGTTTGAAAAGATGGCTGATTGGCCATCTGAACTAATCTTTTGGAGCGTATGAATGCAAATTCCAACATAAATGGGGAATTGCGTGTGAGCAGGGCTTTCTCAAACGTTTTGATGATAAAGAAGCAAATATTTTCTAAAATGATCGCTATAGATAACTTGAATTCATTGCAAAATAAAGCCTTTTACAACTTGTTGGTTAAGAATCTTACTTTGAGGTGAGGAATAAAGGTATTTTTTCATGGGTTTAAAAATTATTTATGTTTACCATGCATCAACACTCACTAGCTAGCTTGTGGTGTCGAGTGGCATGATGATAATAACTCATTTAATAAATTCAGGAAAATAGCGCAATATCCACTAAATGTGCTCAAAGCGCTTTACAAGGGGTCCCTGGCCAACACAACATATAGGACATGACATGAAGCCTGTAAGGCGATATTACATTTTATTTTGGACAGAGACAACGTTGTCAATGGCCAGGTACTCATTTTACACCTGAGTACGGTGAGTAAAAAGCCTTTTCTAAGAAAAGCGACTGTCATACCACAAGACCACATATCACATACATATATAGAAAAGAAAAAGAAACATCATCTCTCCAAAAAAATATGCATATGACCATTTCCTTTTTGAATAAAAAGACCCCAGTTATGGTAAGGACCATTAACATTCCACATTTAGGTATAGGGGTATAGAAAACAGAAAGAGTGACCTACCTGGCTCATCATTGACCTCAATTTTTAAAGATGCATATATTGATTTCATGAATAAAGAAAACAAAATTACCTGGGCAAAGAGATCCTTTAACTTGCTTAGCTGAGATCGCAAATCATCCAATGCTATCTTGCAATTTCGAACTGAAATAAAAACATTAATGGATAAGTTGATGAAATCTATTTAATATCCCTTCCTTGAAAAAGATTACACAGTATCCGTAGTGACATTCTGAACAAACAATAATCTTATTATTTGAAATTAAATGATTTACCATTTGGATATTATCAACGCATTTATCCTGAGCCCTTATCTGGCCACATTGAGCATGAGAGGATTTTTTTTTTTAAAGAGAGAGAAAGGAGATAAATGCATACCTTGTTCTAATGATGAAGGAGAAGTAACAAGTGGTAGGGCTAGTTTGGAACGGTCTGCTTTTGGGCTGGGACTGAAAAATAAGTCAATAAATAAAAATAAAAAAATAAACAAGATGGTGTGAGCAGTAATCCTATAAAAGGTTAAAACAAGCAAGCAGCCTGCTGGTATCAAGTTTCTGATCAAAATTGAAACCTTTAAAGATAAAATACAGAATACCAGGAGAATGCAGTAACTTTTTTTTTTTCTTGAATAAGCACATTGAAAGAAAGTTTGTTATACTCAGTTTGACAGAGTCTGGGTTTATTTGAAGAAGCAAGGGAGCCATTATGATATAATTATCTAAAAAAAACATGTTGTGCAATTCATTTACAAAATTTGGTGATCCTTTACTTTAACCATAAGGACTTGAATTAACAAAATTTTAATCAAATTGTTATATTGCCTGGGTATCTAATAAAGAGCTGATTTTATAACATTTTGCAAAACCCTTGGTTTTATGGATTTTTAGCAATGAAACATGAAAATTCTTTTTAAAAATATTTTAATATTTTCTATTATACTTAGAGCTGAAATTTAAGAGAAGGTATTCTGGAAAGTAATAGCTGATTTTCAAGGCTAAGTAACTTTATTAAATTCTCTAAAATTAGACCAACAAACGGGGAATTAAGAGAAAGAACTATGAGAAATGATCAATTTTAAGTTATCTTTGAATTGGACACACATAATGAATAGAATGTGTTGCACTGCTTGCACTCTATTTTCATCAGTTCCACTGTTTAATAGAATGCTGAAGGAGACAGTGTAAAACAATTAATTGATGTCCCTAACACTTACCCCATAGCCCCTGCAGTGTGTGTCCCCATCATGGAGTCCAACTCAGACTCCGAACCCAAGCCTGTGTCTATAGAAACTCTGGAACTGTCAGTAGCTTCTGGAGGACCTAAACTGGGGTTGATGGGGGCATTAGTCGAAACTTGTGGAGAGGCTGGTAGGACTCTCCTATGAGGACTTGATGTCCTACCAGGCTTGGAGTTGAACGTGGAGACAGCAGCAACTGGAGAGCTTTTTGATGTGTTCAATTTGGCAATTCTATCTCTCACTGACTGAGGCTTTTCCTCTTCACCATCTTTGTTCAGATCCATGGTATGAAGTACAGGGGCATGGGGTGATGATGTGGAGGGCATGTGAGAAGGTTGACATGGTGGAGATGAATATGATGATGATGATGAAGCAGTTGATGATGATGTAAATAATGATGTCATGGTAGGATGTGGTACCGATGTGGATGATGACGATGAAGATCTTCGGGCGGGTGAAGGACCATCTCTCTCTGGAAGATCCAATGGACTGGCCTCCAAGTTGGAGTGGTCAGTAGAGTAAGTAGAGCTCATATTGGCCTGGTTTTGGTGTCTCAACATATTGGCTGTTTGCTCTATCTCCTCAGCAACTGCCAGTTGAGAGGGTGTGGGTTCAAACATAGGGATAATATCAGATTGACCAGGAAGAGAAGAGGAAGGAAGATCGGAGATGGAAGAGGAAGCTGTGGAGGTATGAACTTGACCCTGACTAAGGGTGGTCACAGGGGCAATGGTAAGGCTGGTCACATTTGCAGGTTTGGAAGTCGCCAAAATTCCAGATTTGCCAAGTAAAATACTCTTGGCCTCATCCAAAGTCAACTCAGAGGTGGAACCAGATCTGCTGCGTTCCCGTCTTTCATGACCTATCCGCTTTTTGGACAACAAACTTCCTCCATTTGGTGGAGGAGGCATTCTGTCTTTGTCAGTCAAGCCTTCAGAATAACGAGTTGTAATTTTGGCAACTGGACCAAATACAGATCTGCGTTGTGGTTGAGTTGGACCTCCACTTGTGCTGCTACTGTCTGTGCTAGAACCACTGTCATTTATGTCTGGAACACTTTTAGAGAGATCAGCAAGAGCTTTCAGATTGGACATGGACTTCATTCTCAGAGGTGATTCTTTTGTTTTTTGAGTGTTTCTCCACATTGGCTCACTTTCATCTGTCTCGTCTTCTTCCTTTGCATCCAAAATTAGAGCAAGGTTGGGTGATGAAGCATAAAAACTTAGTTTTGATGAGGGCATTCTAGCTTCACTCTTCCCATAGGATCTCCTTCTTGAAGGCTCTCCATTACGATTTGGACTGGCTGTTACAGATGATGGGGCTACATCTGAGTCTCTGTTCACTTTGCTTCTGGAACTTGCTGTTGTTTTGAAATATGAGGGTCGAGTTTTGATCACTGCTTTTGATGGATTTGTCAATTCGGCAGATGAGACATCTGATGTTTTGGAGGAAGAGCTTCTGCGACGCTCTTTTTCTTTATTGATTTTCTTGGCAAGAGGACCTGACGTGTTAAGCCGACTTGATTCTTGATTTTGTTCAACTGTAAGACAGTAAAAATTTATATTCAAGGTTGAGAGTTTTGTTGTTATAGCATAGAAGGTATCAATGAGGGGAAAATGGAAAGGGAAAAGAATGCAATAAGTATTATTTTAAAATATTTGTTTGAGGAGTTAAACTGCACTCAAAAGAAAATAAAAGTAAAACAAATAGGGATGGTTCAAGATCTAAAAATTGGCTGTGCTTACAAATACCTAAGACAAAGGTAAGACAAGGCGACCACTTCATATAGGTACAGAAGTGGATTTCAAGAGCAATCTAACAAGGTGTCTAATCTGAGGCCACCAAGACACACAAAAGATAATCATTAAGAGTTATTCTGCTTTTCCAAACACCCTGGAAACAGAGGGCGATTTGTCCAAATAATGCTGTATCCAACACAATGCAATATTTTTGCCAATCATTTATCAGGAGCAATTTATCAAGGCAACATCGCAAATGGTAAAGAAGGTATAGTATTTTACCATGAATGATTAAAATTTGGCTGTGATAAAAGTTTTGGAGGATTTAAGAAACAATTTAACATGCACACCTAAAGGGCAATTCAGCATGCCAGTAATATTTTTTTTTCAAGGCTTGAGATACATTCAACAAAATTAAAAATCTCACGAATCAAAAGAAAGCTGGATACAGAATGTAGACACAAAAGGAGAAAAAAATTAATGATCATTAAATTACAGGAAAAACAAATATACACGCAGGAAAACGAGCTTTAAGAGTAATTTGAACTAATGAAAGGATATATAAAAAAAAAGAGCAGAAAAGTATAAGCAAAACCATTAACAAACAAAAAACAAAATAAAAAAGTACAAAACGAAATTTGGTATTAAATAATGAAAAGGAAAGGAGCAGTTACAATTGGATAAATAGTTGTGAATGAAGATGCTATTTTAAAAATAATAAAAGGAAAATAAATCACATTCAATTTGTTACACAAAGTAAATAACATGTCTTGCAGAAAACAAAGTCATTAGATAAAATCACACAAAAATAAACTTCAAAATTTTTCAAGTTATAAATTCTACTCAAAGAACAAACACTCCTGTTAAAGGGGAATCTGAGAACAATGCACAATAATATTAATGACTTTCAGACCCTGGGGGTCTCAGGAAAACATCAGCTACACCACTCCTTAGATCATGCGTGGATCCAATCTGTCAAAATTCAAATTTTACCCCTGGGAAAGCAGTGATGGTGGCGAGATGGTCTGTTGGTGGAACCTGGAGGTGTGCCTGGAAAGCTACGCGAGGTGGTGGGAGATCCTGTGCTACTTGTTGTGCTGCCTGCACTTCCAGCTCGAGAACTTATTTTTATTGCTCTGGTTGTTGGCCTTGATGTGATCCTTGGTGATTCATCAGAGGAGGGAGTAAACCTACTCTTAGGAGGAGATCCACTAAGAGATCCAGATCTTGGCAGCACAGGTGAAATGCCTTTCTTGGCTCTAGGCGGTCGGGGAGAGGATGTCGGGGTAGGGATGCGGCTTTGAAATGCAAATGATTTTCTATGGGGTGGTAATGGCATCTCTGTATGACTGATTGAATTGCTGGTTGAGTGGCAACTTGGGCAATGGGTAGGATTATACTGCTGCTGCTGAGGTTGGTGGAGGAAGTGGTGATGATGACAGCAATGGTGTGGTGGAGCATGAAACACAAGGGTGGCAGTGTCTTCTTCGATTGGGTGATGAGAAAGGTCAAAAGCTGCCCAGCAAACTCGAAGGTTTTTAGATCCTGATCCGTAAGGGGGTGGCGAAACTAAGACTTTTTTTAATGACAAAAAAACATAATTCATCAAATTTTGTTTTTAAGAAGAAATTTCTTATTGTGATTTTTAAAAAGACCTTTAGGAAATCCAGTACCCCCATTACTTGTAAAATTGAAAAACTATATTACTTGCCCATTTACAAACAAATTGAAAAATATAAAACTCTCATACAAAGAGAAGACAGGACAAATATGGCCAAATCAAACAAATCATACATATTCTATTTTCCAGCATTATGATACTGATAAAGATGGTATGAGGTCCGTGAGGTCAGTTTGGAGAAACTGCATTTTAAGATCAATGGAATAGATATATATATTCGTTATATATCTATTGAATTATAAACATTTCAACGTCCATCAGTCTGATTGAAGATAGTTATTTTATCAAATTTTGATAACTAAAGCTTTTGCTTTTCTTTTCTTCTACTTTTACAATCAATCTTTCTCTTTTTTGTTGTTATTTTTGGTTAACATCATTTTAAAACAAAAGGAGAAACTCTCAACTTTTTGAACAACCTGGTAAAAAAAACAAAAAACTATTTGATTCGGCATATAAATATATTACTTAATGTTATTTAGGAGTGCTGGATCAGAAATACAATATTCAAACAGTTCAAATAACTTTATCTTTTAATATATGCAGATAAAATTTTTCTGGCGAAAAGTCTAGACTTTTTGAGAAATTAGGGGTCATCTTAAATTTTAGAAAGTGACAGTTTTCTGGTCAAAATGTAGAAACAAAAAAGATTTTTTTAAATTTTAAGGTACAGCTCTAAACTGTCAAATACATCAAATAAGACTTTAAAATCATTTTTAAAAATTTATGTTGCAGAAACAAAATTTGTTTCATTCATTTTTTTTTTAAATGATAAAAGATAATAAAATACGACTCACCAGCAGGAGGAGAGGATGGAAACAAGTTAGACTTGAAACTCTGGGAATAAAATTTATTTTTTTAAACAAATGTATAAGAAATGTAAGGAATCAGTTCAAATGCATAAGTAACATGACGGAATATTGCGCACTTTAATTTTTGTAGATTTATTTATAACTTTAGAACTGAAAAGTACAGTACAACAATGATTATATATATACCCTGTTCCACTTTCATGGCTAGTGTGGAAAGACTTCGATATCTAAAAATCACATTAAAATAAAAAAAGGAGAAAAAAGTAATAAAAGTTTTTTTAATATTATTTTAGACGCATGAAAAATTAAAAACAAATCTTATTAATTAATTTGTTAATTTTTTTTTGCATGATGCTATTTTAAATAATCAGCACTAAAATTAGAACCCTGAGAGAGAGAGAGAGAGAGAGAGAGAGAGAGAGAGAGAGAGAGAGAGAGAGAGAGAGAGAGAGAGAGAGAGAGAGAGAGAGAGAGAGAAAGAGAGAGAAAGAGAGAGAGAGAAAGGGAGGGGGGAGAAAAAGAAGGGAGCCTAATATTTGCAAAGCTAATAACATAGCCTGACCAATGATATACTGCCATGTCAAAAAATGCATATCTATATCCAATTTTGATGACCATTAAAAATTTATGCTATCATAAAATGGTCCTTCCAAATGTAGTAACTATTTGTTCCTGGAAGCACTCACATTTCTATCAAGCTTGACAGGGGGAGATGGCGATTCATCCATTTCTTCAGGCGATGTGCTGCGTAAATTCATCTGTAATGCGACATTGTAATATCAGTACACTTTTAATATGCACATTGTTTTCTCAAAATACTTAAGAAATTAATAAGATCAAGATCATTCAATGAGAGACAATGAATATCTACATTGATATCAATGTCATTGCTATGCATATTGATGTTATCATGAATGTGTCTAAAAACATCTCATGAATGAATGAGTGAATGAAGGAAGGAAAGAATGATATAGATGGATAAATAACTATTTCAATGAATGAATACATGAATGTAAGTGATAAATGCACACATAGATTTATTTTGTCTGGTAAAGGGCTTCAAAATATCAGCGATAGATATACTTATCATACTTACATTACGGTACATTATATGTAAACAGATGATCTAAGAAATGCATGTTTAACAACATTCAATGCTGTAATAATTATGTCCCTCGTTCTTACAAAATATAAATCTATTTATATTACTAAGCAACTGAATAAATACTGGAAAAATAATGTTTTTATATTTGTTACCACTTATTAATTAGAGATAGAGAGAGGAAATAAATGGAAGATCTATTAATATCAACTCAAATTAACTCAAAATCAACTCTCTTCACAGAATGGAAGCCTCTTTTATGCTGTTAAATCCTTTTTCATACAAAATATAAATAGTATAACAATGTATAAAGTTTGATTCACAAGGTTACAAAGTAACAGAATGCAATAATGCCATGAATTGGCTTTTGGATTAGGGAAGTCAATTGTTTTAAAAGAGAGTTTCAGTCAATGAATTTTCAAAACAAAAACAGTTTTGATAATAAAAAGACATTTTACTCTTACATTTTGAGCCACGATTGGACAAATCAGTGCCCTAGCCTGAAAATACCATCATTGATTATTTTGTTTAACGATAGTTCTGTTATGGCTTTTAAGTCTTAGAAAAATGAAAACAAATAAATAAATATGGAGAAAAAAAACCCAATGCTGAAAACAAATCATAAATAATTAACTGATATGTTAGATGGTGTGAAAATCATTGGTGAGTAACGTTAGAAAAAAAAAGCCCATTGAAATCATTGTATGTCTACAAACAAAACATATTTATTTACTCCTCACATTTTGACCAGAAATTCTAATAAAGATGTATTGAGATGACACTCAATAGTCAAAAATTCTTAGATATGAGACTTATTTGAAATAAAAAATTTCCAGCCAAAATTATGCGGAAGAGATTTATTGGTGATCTGTGATAAAACTATATTGCAAAGAGATTTGTGTAAATGGGTTTATCTTTTAAAATTTCATTTATCTTTTAATTAAAAACATTTTTATTTGCTATTATTTTTGTTTTGGGTGATGAGTCAAAGAGGAAAGGGTGTACCACATTTGAGAAATTTAATTTTAGGCGTCTATCCAAATGTATCTGTTGACTAAAAATTATGGTTGTAATAATTTTTTCAATTTTTTTTTGTAATTCTTGTCAGATTTATTTGTAGATACAGTGAATAGCAATTAGAAAAGTGCCTACTTTGATGTAAATTTCACTTTCTTATCGACTGAATGGCTAAAATATTGAGTTATAATGTAATATGATTTTTTTCATGCCATTTCATTTACAACTTCCAAAGCAATATATTGCACATGCAAAAATTATTGACATAAAATATCGGGGCACAAATCCTTTACTTTATCATTGTCATAGATTATTTGTGTTTCAGTTCTCATAATCAAGCTTTATGTTCTAGATTCATTGACCATTAAACGTCTCGAAGTTTGAAATAGAACTCTTTCTGTAACCTGATATCCTTTCCCTATCATACCCTTTGTGATTTTAAAACAAACTGATAATTCTGGAATATACAATAACTGATAAAAAATAACTCCACAAAACTTCAATGTCATTACTATCAAAAGTATTTATTTCCGAATACTCAGTATTCTCAGAATTTTTCAATTGACTTTGGAATACAATAAAAGTTTGAAAATAGTCATGCAGTCAGTACTATAGATATGAACACAAAAAGCATTGTAATGTGAAAAAAGCACATCTTACATTCACTATATTTAACCTTTCATTGTCTTAAAATCCCTTAATTTTTCTGAGGGGTAATGCAGCGTCTAACTTCCACTAGTCTACATCAATATAATAACCCACAAAAGATTGTGATCTCATCTTGTACTTAGACAACTAAAAGTCAAAAACTATTCAGTGTTTCCATTAAAAGACTACAGGAACAGTTTTCCAATGACTACTGGAAGTTCTCCTTTTAAAAAAAAACTAAATGCGAAAATAGATTACATTCCACAGTGGTGATGACTTACAGCCAAAAGACTTTTCCTCGTTTCATCCATAGCTCGAGTCATTTCCATTTTGTTTCTCTGTGGTGAGAGTAGTAGGGCGGGGGCAGCAGGCCATAGCGAGGGAGGGAATGGTATAGGTATATGATTCATAAATTATTACAATGAACAATTCAATGAAAAAAAAAAAAGCTGGTTGTGGTTAGGCTTGTGTAGGATGTTGGTACTAACATCTCATAGATTTCAGATTAGCTGTCTGTACTTACCCATTTGTTTGACTATCTATTTGGTTGTTTGAAACTTTTCTGTTATTGTTTTTCTTTATCATCATCATCATTATTATTATAGTTATTATCATTATTATTATCATCATCATCATCATCATTATTATTATTATTATTATTATTATTATTATTATTATTATTATTATTATTATTATATTATTATTATTATTATTATTATTATTATTATTATTATATTATTATTATTATTATTATTATTATTATTATTATTATTATTATTATTATTATTATTATTATTATTATTATTATTATTATTATCATTAATATCATTATTATTATTGTAAGTCTCAGTTTGTTTGACTGTGTTCCTTTTAACATCTATTGAAACTTTATTCTTTGGCTTCTAAACTAGGAACATAACTTAATTATCAATCACACTAAAAAGAAAAGTAATTTGAATAAACAGCATTGAAATGTAGAGCATTTCTAACAGTTTAAATATATTAATCCTAAATCTGAGATCAGGAACAAAACAGAGGTGGATATACTGGGATGAAATAAATTTTTCTGGAGAAGTTGCTGACCTCTTATAGATGTATGATAACGATATAAATTGTTGAACAATAAATGTCAAGTAAGACTAGACCACCTTAAGTTGTGGACTATAAAAGTATGAAACAAAATTGAGTGTAACAGATTCGAAAAAGAATAATACGCCAAACAGGGATTGTTTTAGGATCATAACCTTTCCTAAGGTAGCTAACAAAACCAAACAAAATACAAATAATGTTGGCTTATGAAGGGCTTGTTATGTCTTATGTCTTGTTTTGTATTTTGTTCCTTTCTAAGTTGTTACCAACATTAACTACAATAAATATCTGCCACTAAGTGATCTGCTCCTCTCATCCCCAGCCTCACCTGATTCCATCCTTGTTTAAATTCAGGGGGCAAAAATTTACTGAACTTATACGAAAAAACATCGAATATATATACTTGAAAAATCTAAACACTGGACTCCAGTAAAAAGACATTATGTTCTTAATTTCAATACAAGACATGGCATCATAGTAAAGGATAGGTCAAGTGTGATTTTACTTAAATAGGCTTGTATCCTGGTGTCACTATTTGGCTCGCCTTTCTTAAGCTTTTGACTTCTGCTTACCCAGTGATTGAAAAATGTACAGAAGTTTTTTTTTAACTTACTGAATTTCGTAAATATACAGAAAATCGGCAACCCTGTTAATTGTTGGAATGTGAAGTGAACCAGATTCACAAATTTAATACTAAATGAATGTCATGCAACAACTGCCTCCAAAGACGTTCCAAGAAAATATGAGACTACTTAATACAAGTAAAGACACTGTTGGGATCTTCCATAAACATTTGAAAAAAAAAAACCAAAACTGTTACAGGAGAAAGCTGTTTATCGTCACAAATAAAAAGTATTTGATGAAATGAGATTTATAAAGAGAGAAAACTGAGCTGCTCACAAAAGGAGGCCCTTACTTTTGTTTCAGAGTAAAACAAATAATATGTAGACTTGCTCCAGTTTTAACAAATTTGGTTTCATTGTGTTCATTTTCGAGACTAAGCGTAATGTGAATAATACCTTACAGCAACTTTGATTATGCAGGAATAAATGTTTGAAATCAATGAAAACTGTTATTCATTTTGTGCATTTTGTATTATTGTTTAATCATCATTGGTTTTAATTTGTTACAACTACCTTCTGAGCAGCATCACAAATGTTTTCTTCATACAAAAGTTCAGACAATATCAAGTACATTATCTTTTCCATTCCAATATTGCTTTTGGCTAAGATTTAAGAGGATACTAGAAAAAAATATTGGTGAGTCTTTGAAGAGTATAGACGTTGGTGAGTCTATGAAAAAATCAGACATTGGCCCATGACATGGAAAGTACTGAGTATTAGTGAGTGGATTCCTGGCAAATCATGAGTGTGATTTGTAAGAGAGAATTGGGAATAGGTGAATGGTTTCAAACTGCTATCATCATATTTGATGTTTTGATTAATAAACTTAGATATTTTCGTTCATACTTTTGATTTGATTGTTGGTATCAGCGCCTTTGGGAAAAGGGAAATTGAAACTGAGTCATTTAAATAATTACAAAATTTGAGTTCATTTACTTTTGTTTGAAGGATAATATGAAAAATATCACACTCTTTTTGTAAGATTTTTGTTTGTAAATAGAATGTTTAACCAGTATTTCGGAATTAGCAATATGGATGTACCGTATTTTACTAAGCAAATTTATCAATATTACAATACAGTATACTGAAAAATAAATAAATATATATCAATTTTAGCCTTTTATTTTCATATCAGTGGTTAGAACCACAAATATAAATTTTCACTGAAAAAAAAAAGAAAAGAAAAAAACCCACAAAACAACACAACACAAACAAAAAGACCGCAAACAAATAAAGACACACACAAAACAAAAAACAACACAAACACAAACTTAGTGTGACAAAATAGTAATACAATTACTGTGTATGTTTGTTTTTGATTGCAACTCGTAAAGAATTATATCAACATCATCATTATCCAATCTATTGTCTTAAGCTACAAACATCTTTAATTCACTTTTATACATATGATTTGATCTCATACAGTTTAATAACATACACAGTTAATATTGTCCTACACCAAACAAAATGATGTTGAAAAGATCCTAAATAAAAAGGTTGTGATTGTTAAGGAAATCAAAAAGGTGAATGGTGGGAAATAGGTTTGAGATCAAAGGCATGTCGCTCATTTGTTGTTGACCTTCAAGGTTATTTCAGGAAGCAACAAAAAATTATATCTTACAGATGTAATTTCGAGTCTATAAATTGAATATATGTATATATTTGTATATTTTATGATAAGAAATGAGAACTCAGAAGTTTCTTACGATTTGAAAATAAATCACAATTTTCCACTTTAAAAAAGCTTTTCAATTTTATTTTTAAAAAGTTTGTTCTACATATAATATAACCAAAATGCCATGTTAAGAAACAATTTAAAACATTTTTAAACAGCCATTTTACTGTCGGATGCATATTATGTTGCAAATGAGGCCTTTTCTTATTATGAAATGAAAGCACCATGCACTTGCACAATAGTTATCAACTACATCTCTTAAATGGATAGCCCTTGCTTTTATGTTCAAGAATGATAATTTACACTGAAAAATTAAAAAAAAAACTCCAATGAGAAATTGATCACTTTGATACCAACTTACTCAAATATTACATCAATACAATACTAATGCAACAACAACGTACACACAGATTATCCCCACCGTGCCAAAGTAACAAATGAGCACAACATTGTGATTAGTGAAGAAACCAAATAATAAAACTATAAGAAATAAAAACTTAGAAAATAATCTAGGATTAAAATAAATACAAGCAAAAAACAGTCCACATTTTCTTTTACTTACACTAAACCAATTGTCAGGTCTATAGCTCCCAGTCACACTTGAGCTTGCCCTATAAAAACATAATTCAAAATGATTAACATTGTAAAATTAGGACCATATTAAAATACATTACAGACACACATAAGAACCATACTACAATATATTTACAAAGAGATAGCATTACAAAGGGTGGGTCTATTTGGGCTTTGAATATTTTTCTTTCTTCGGGGAGGGGAGGTGGGGGTGGGGGGTGAGTAATTTTCAAAGAACTTATTTCAATAAATTACATCCCTCCAGTGAGTATTCATACTTTATCAAAGCGTCAAACATGGCTAGACATTTCATGTTTCAATTTTCTAACACAGACAAATAAAAACAAACTGAAAGATTTTAAACCAATACTTACTTTGGTTGTGCCCGAGACATGAATCTGGCAGAGAGACTCAGACGAGGACTGAATGGTATTGATGAGTCGGAAGAACTCTGACTTCCTCTCTCACTCAATGCCCTCTCCAGACTATCAACATTTTTCTGAAATTGCTCAAAATGGACTGGTTTGAAGTCCTCCTCAAAGTTTTCCTTGACAAAGTCCTCCTGAAACAAGATAATTAAAAGATTCATCAAGTAAATATGAAATCACTACAATCCAAAGACAACAAAAAGCGAAAATTTGATGTTTACATTTACATAATACAGCATTAAGGTCACAGGACAGAAACTAACTATATTATTGAGTAAATAAATAAATCAATGAATAAACAAATTAATAAATAAATAAATAAATAGATTAATTAATTAGTCAAATAATCATATTCAAATCTTATCAAAACACAGACCTTGTCTGGACACCAAGGAGGGAAATCTTTCTCCGGGTCGGATGGGGTGGTGGGGTTGGAGACCACCGTGCCCTCCTCATCATCTTCCAAGGACACTGGATCTGTACTCTCAGATGTGACTGGGTGAGAGAAATAAAATCATACCATGCCATCAAGGCCAACCACCATCAAAGAAACAGCAGAAAGATTTAAAGACTGCATGTCGTGAGAGACAATTCTTTAAACTTTTGACATTTCTGAAAAATAAGGAATTTGTTTTTGGGACTGTCATGTTCTTACATTTTGGTTTATCTAAATAAGACAATGCTATTGCTTCCAAATATTCGTATCACTAACAACTTTTGGCTACATAAACATTTTTTTTCAGTAAATGAAAAAGGAAAGTTTAGCTCTATAGCACAACAGACTTTGAAACTTTAATTATATTTCAAAGGGATAATAGGATTGCTTGGTACCTCAGGGCTTAATATTCCAAAGGTAAAATAAATCGTATTTAAAATTATGATTATGATTTCTTTCTCTGAAAATTCGAATATTTGAAAATTTCAAGTGAGCAAGACTCATCGAGAACCTTGATTGGATAATTCTGTCCAAAGAAAGTGACATATCTATATTTTAAAAAATTTGTTTAAACATTCTGAGAAAAAATGAGGGAATAAGCTTTTAATGTCCTGTATTCACTGACCTCTTTGAAATGGAAAAACATTATTCATTTGTGTAGAAGAAACAGGAATAAGAGAGAATTTTGTGGTTGACAAAGGAAGAGAAAAGTTGTGAAGTGGTGCGAAGGAAAAGGGGGAACTGGATTAGGGAGAAAGGAAAAGAATGGTTCTGTAGTGGCATTAGGATGGACTCCAGAGGAAAGAGATGGTAAGGAAAAAATAACATGACATAGGATGACGGAAAAGGAGAGGAATAAAGAAACTTGATAGAATTCCTGGCAGAGGGCCAGGACTGTAGCCAAGGACCGGATGAAATGGAGGGAAAATATCCAGGCATTATGTGCCTCCTGATGCTGAGAGATTTAAGCTAAGGTAAGGAAGGTAGCAGAGACGGTCCTCTTTGTCTTTGATGCAAGATATATTTACAGATAAAGAAAACTAATGATAGCATAATCATGGTTTTCTCAGATCTCTCTGTCTTCGAATGACACAATTTTTGCTGTAGAATAACAAAAGCAAATCTGGAAATATAAGATTTAATTTTGTGGCTTACACTTTTACAATGCTTGACTTTTCATGAATGAGTAGTTGAAACTGCAGCACATGAAATCTAAAATTTTATGACCAAACACATACCGAATACTAAATATATCTATAAACAATCATGAGGGGAAGAACAAATACTGGATAAATATAAGAATAATGAATGATAATTGGAATTTTTAAAAAAGACATGAACTAAATCAAAAAAAACAATATATTCATTCTAAAGTCATGGAACTTAGAACACATGACAACCTGAAAGATGAAATGAAAATATACAATTTTCTTACATTTTCATTTCATGTAATATTTTTTCCCCTTTTAGGTTCCCATTAATGCTTAAAAAATAAATAAGGACAAGAAGGAAAACAGGCCAAGTCACATTTTCCAAGTTAGGAGAAAACTGAACTTTTATATTGGACTTCGCATGTTCTTTCAAATGGTATCCATTATTTTGATGCATACAGCTAGTGGACCATGCATTTTCTTCACCCAAAAGTACAATGGCATCAAACTATGATACGGACTGGACGAACTAAGGGAGATCAATCAGTGTTTACAAAATTGTGACAATGCATGTTTTCCCCTCTTGGTCTACAAATGAAGAAAAAGAAGTGATGAACAAATAAGGAAAGATGTTTGTGCATTTAAGGAAAATAAAATTAAGATAGAAAGACCCACACCTAAGCGAAAGAAATCGAAATATCAATATAAAAGAGGTAGTCCCTGAAAACAAATATTAAGGTATTGTCTTCATAACTTTATCTGTTCTATGTCCGTCTGAAATCTTGGAAGCACTTTCCAGCTAGGGCATAAAGTACTATGGAAATGCCTTTATTATTACAACCAACAAACTCAATATCTCTCTGCCTCAGAAAATAGCAATGGACGCTGTAAGACATGGGAAAACTAAAGGTTGTAATAATGTTCCTATAATCAGGAACTAGCCTTGCCATGTGAGATATTATGTTGCTATTGTTTGGTCATCTTGATGTTTAGTCCTTAAACAATAATATTGAGCCCATCTCACCAAATTAGAGGTAGTACTCATCAATCTGCTTGCAAAACTGTATAACAAAAAATGGGGTGGGGAGATTAGAAGAGGGAAGGGGTGGTTTGTGCATGGGTGCCACTGCAAAAATCTCTTCTGAAAATTTGACTGTCTGGATTCCCACCTCTGAAGGCTGGGGTCCAGGGGCTGCTAAGGACCTGACAGGGTGGAGGAGCAGAGTCCCCGGACACCAACTTAATTTCTTTACTATGTTTCATTTTTAGTTAAACACCCTTTCCGCACCCATTTCTCAACTTTTGTCTTTAACTCCAATATGCAATAAGGTCAAAAGCCTTTAAACTCCAAAGTAAGATTGGGACCCACAACCTTTTGATCCAAAACCAAGTACCTTACCACTCTGCAATGGGGTTCCCCAATCCAGTCTTTGACTGTCTGAGATAGAATTTGTGGGCGTTTTATCTGTCGTTTGAGTAGGAGAGTTTGTATGAGATATTTCAAAAACGAAAACTAGCTCTTTCGGAAAACAATCTTTTAAATATGCCGCTGCAGTGTTTTGGAACAATTTGCCAGAAAACATAAGACAAATGTCCTCTTTTAGTCAATTTTAAAACCTTATGGCTTTGTGGAATGGTAAAAAATGTAAATGTTCGGTTTCTCTTAGTCCAAAGATTCTTTTAGGGGGTCTTTAATAATTTCTATAATCTAAATAATAAAATCAATTTTAATTCTTAAAATGAGTCAAAAAATCCGAGAAAATGTGAGAGTGCATGAGTGAATGTAATGTATTGTTTACTAGTGATGATGTATTGTTATGTATAAAAATTTTAATGTTGGAGAAAGATCATAGAGATCTAACATTTAATTTTAAATTTCTTTTTTTTAAATGTTCAAATTTTGCAATTACTCTTATGTACTCTGAGCAATGTGTACATATATGCAGGTCTGATATCCGTATGCAATTATGGGCCTAGTTTAACATTGTTGTAATTGTCAATATTTTGCCTCCTTTTTTTGAGATTTCCATTACAACAATGAGCCCATAATGAATTGGGTTACCAGACCTGCAAATAAGTGCAAGTCGACTGAGTAATATGTAGCATATACTGATAATAAAGAAATTTTGAATTGAAATGAAATGATATGCCAATGTGATGATAATATTTTTTTTAAAAAGGAAAAAAAATGTGGATGCTTTTTTGAACGGTGAAGATTCATTTGGGAATACCATCTTATCAAGATGTCTTTAATTTTTTTTTTTTTAATTTATCAAAATTACCGTCATCTAGATGTGCCACTCCTGATGAACTATGTCTTGGTTTCTTCTTATCTTCTCCAGTGGCATACACTTGGTAGGAACTACAATAGAACAGAAAAACAAACAATTCTAAATAAGTGTTAAAAAAAAAAAGATAAGCATTTAAACAGTGTAGTTAGTAACTTAGAGCCATAAGGCTCATGGAACAGGAGTTTTATCTCAATTGCTATAGTATTAAACTGTCAATAACAATTGTTTGCAAACTTTAAAATAGGATGTTAGTTATTCACATAGAACTTACCACAACAGCTTCAACAACCCAATCACTGATGGGTCCTCTGCCTCCATACAACCCCCCCCCCCCTCCCCCCGCTCAACATCAACCAAGAACCTATCATGGTCACTGAGTGCTCAACATACCAAGCTATCTGGACCCTGAATTAAAATAAACTTTCATCTATTTTTTATTTATCTTAAATCCTCATATCAGTAGCAAATGATGTATAACATAAACCAAATACAAGAAATATGACTTGTATTCAATTTTCAAAGACAGACAAACGGCACAAACAAATAAAGAAGGAATGTAAAAAAGACAAAATATCAATAATAATAACTTACAAATTTTAAAAAAAGTAACTAGTAAATTTTAAAAAGGCAGGTACGAGTTATCTTTCCTTACCTGGCATAATAATCAGAATCCGACTCAGTAGGGGGATAGATGACTTCTGTGGTGTCAGAGCCTGTGTCCAGGTCATCAATATCATCGAGATCAAGACTACTCCCACTGTAACCCTTGAGAAGGTCAAAACGATCCTTGTTCCGAGAGTAGATAAAAGTGTCAGATCTTGTTGGGGTTGTGTAGTCTCTCTAGATTTGAACAATATACAACTACATTGATACACACAAATATCAAGCCCCTTTTGTCAACCTTCATTTCATCTATTTTCACATTTTTCAGAAACAGTGCTTTGAATTTTATTTTCACTTGTATCTTTCATGATTTGTACAGATGTTTTGCAAACAAAATATTTCTACAATTTAAGGAAAAATACATAACATCTCATTATACCTGACCACCTAAGACCCCGAGATTGAATGCTAAAAGTATTGAATATAATCATAGGCACAACTTCCCTTTTATGTGATGACGCAGATTAAATAATTAAAGGAGCAATAATATTTACATTCCTAGCTCTTAATAGTTTTTAAAGGGGTTTGTGAGCCTGGCAGCACTATAAAGCAATTTCAGCACCACTAAAAAAGAAGATAGGACTGTCAAAAAATTGTAGATCTGAATCATCCAAGAAAAAGGTAAGACAAAGGGGATGGATTCAAATCGAGATCAAAATAGATTCTAAGATCAATCTATCAACGTGTCATAGAGATAATAAAAAATTCCCATTTAGACTAAATCACAGATGGATACAAGCAAATGCTTTTAAAATTAATGTTTAGACTAAAAAACATATCTCAGTATCAGTAAATACTGGAGAGATAAATAACAAAGAATAAATATTATCTCCAAAGGGAAAACAGATATAAGAGGGAATATAAAGCATAAATAATATTGACTTCCCTAGCCCACCTTTTAAGTCAAACGACCCCACAACATTACTCCAGCAGTTAGAGAGGATCATCTTTACTGGTGACAACTTAAGACAGCCAAGTGTTTACAAAAATATTTGAAGCACTATCCAGTATTTTCAACTAACCTTTGAAGGTAAGGTCAAATCTCCTGTCGATGCTCTATGGTCGTCTAATGAGGGGACATTCTACCAAGAAAATGAAAGGATTATCTTTAAATAACACAGAAAAGAAAGACAAGAAAGCCAACATTATTCAGTGCTGGTTTGTTTACAGATATCACCTATATGAAAAAAGGCATCTACCTGATGTAAGTTGAGCGCCATCTAGTACAGTGGATGAGACCCACACAGGTACATACATAATACATAATACATACATATATACATCCATATCTACATACCTACAAACACACATACATACGTATATACAATCATACATACATACATACACGCACACATACCCATACATGGCAGGAATAGAAGGAATATTTTCTCAAAATGTCTTCGAGTGGGAACAATATCAGTATTTGGTAACTCTTTTTAAAAACTCATTGAAAAGGTTATAATAATAA
>NC_088360.1:91017004-91057004 GCF_034508935.2 Berghia stephanieae | reverse complement strand
TACACTGATAAAACACCTTTTAATATTTTGGTTTGAAAACTTCATAGATCGATCGATCAAAATGCCCCCTAATACGAAAAAAACATCAATCTTAAACCCGAGGCTTCATTTTTTTAAAAATATTTTATTCTGGGCTTAAGTTTTATTTATTTTTATTTCCTTCTTCACTTATTAAGGTTCGTTTTAATCGATTGATAAAATTGATATGTGAGGTAAAAGTTTTTCATCCACAATGTAAGAGGGGTGTTTTGTTGTTTTCATCAAACCTGAATACCTATTCAATACAGTTGGGGTAACTCTTCAATTTCTCTCTCCTGAGCCAAATGACTATGACATACACTTCGACTAGAAATTAGAATTCCGTTTGAAAAATCATAATCTTAGGGGAAAATAATATTAATTAACAAAAACAAAACAACTTTAAAAAAAACCCAACAATTTAATAATAATAATAATAATAAATAATAATAATAATAATAATAATAATAATAATAATAATAATAATAATAATAATAATAATCATAATAATAATAATAATAATAATAATAATAATAATATAATAATAATAATAATAATAATAATAATCATAATAATAATAATAATAAAAAAGAAGATATGAGGTGCAAGAATAGGCGGCAAAAAATGAGTGTATGGAGTAATACCTTTTCAAGTACATCACGCTACTCTGTTAATTCGGTTCAGTTACAACAAATCACACGGGAACCAGCGTAAAAATAAATAAATAAATAAATAAATGAACGATTAGATTAATAAATCAACTACACTAAATAAACGTCAAGATCATCAAAGAATGCACGGTCAATAGAAAAACTCTTCTCGAAAATGCTTGAATATTTCCAGAAAGAAAAAAAATCGTTACCGAGGTAAACTTCACTTCAATAGTTACGCCGAGCGGAATCACAATCCATCGGTCATTTGGAAACAATGGAGAAAAAGGGAACAATTTTTTTTTTCATATTAACTCCGCTTATATTTGGTTCCAATTCCAGGTGTTTCAATTAATACTTGGTTGTGGAACCAATCAGCTTTTCTCTCTCCCCTTTTTTAACGCCTAGTAGTCATTAAAACTACCACGATTACTCGTCACCCAAAAGTTAATCAGCAAGAGGTGACCAGTAAACGATGCTTTTTCAAGTCCAACAATTGATAGAAATCCTGCAAATCGAAAGCTGATAAGCCGCGTGAGGAGAGAATGAGACAGCAAACGGAATGAGATCCCGACACACGCTTCATTTGGTCCATTGAATGGGACTATAGTCTCTTCTGTTTCTTGGGTCTATCTAATTCCGTAGGAAGAGCTGTGATTACGACGATTATCGGCGCCTCCAGACAAAGCAAATGGCTTTCTTTTCCGTCTTTGTGACGTTCGCTGCTCTACATTGATCCATACAAAATAGTAATATATATATTTTTTTTAAAAAGAAGAAAAAATAATTCCCACATTTGACTATAGGGGGGGGGGGGGGGGGGGGAGGGTGTCTGTCATATTATCGGGTCAATGCCCACGGTCATTAGAAGGATGACAGGTTCCTGCTTTCCACCAGATCTAAGGATATCTAGCTCGCTAACTGGGTAAACAGATCAATGGCCAAAAATCTAAAACAAAAATCAAAACAAAAAATTAAATTTAAAAAAAAGAAAAGTAATCCAACTCTTCACGAAGAGCCATAATGTCATCTGGCCTGACAATAAGAAATCGAAATTTTCGACGATGTTACCGAGCCCCGTTTTACAACAAAGTCAAGCGGCCTTCAAAGTGATCACTGGCTAAATGGCTGATAATGACAGCAAAACGCTGGAGTCAGCGTAGCATCCTTTTGGTTAGAGCACTTTACACACATTAACCCATTCGACGCCGGTGTGTATTTGAAACCAAAGATTATCCAGGTTTCGACTTTACATTGCCGTATTGATATATTTTTTCCTTACATTCAAAGTCGTGTAAAACTGTCAATAATACAATACAAGCTATCTGAGATTTTGTAATTATAAACTATTGTATAAGGCATTTAAGGGATAATTCCTATATTCAGCCTTTAATAAGATAAGATATAGCGTGAAACGAACAATAGCAATTGCTTGATACCCTTTGTATAGAACTATAGTCTATCGCAAAGTATTTTCCGCTAGATCTAAAAGACCCATCAATTCAATAACTGCTGGGTGGGCATGGGATTCAAAAAGAAAAGATCTCGAGCTCACCCAGGTTCGATCTCAGTCCCTTTGCGTGTGAAACGAATGCTCTACCAACAGAGCTATCGGGATCCCCTAATTATTTGACCCAGTGTATCAAATTTCATCAGTTCTCCGCAGAACAGTCGAATAAGCTGCATAGTCATTCTCTGATTTTCTAAGTGGTAAAGGATCGGTAGTACATTATACAATTTGATATTTACAGCAAGCTGTATTTGTTTTTCATGTATAGAAAGATGAAAAGAAAGCCATTAAATTTTCAGTTCAGTAAATGTTTAACTTAGGCTTGAACATTAGTTTGAAAAGAAAAATCAGAATGTTACATGACACGATCCCCGCCCCCCCCCCCCCCCCCCCCCCTTTCCCCTTTGTGGTCTTCATGAAGAGCCGTTAATGTCGTCTCCGAATTAAATACGTATTTCGTCTTTAAGAGGTATTTTCTCTATATTCCTCAAAAACCTTCCGTGACAAATTATTATTATCGGATGGAGAGAGCACAATAATTAATTATTAAAATGATGTTAATAGGGTGTTGTCAATTATAGACAGACTGTTACACTGTTCACTAATTTCATATGCTTTTATTATTTTTTTTTAAAAATCAGCTTTATTGGTATAAGAAGCGTTCATCAACGATACTCTCTCTCTCTCTCTCTCTCTCTCTCTCTCTCTCTCTCTCTCTCTCTCTCTCTCTCTCTCTCTCTCTCTCTCTCTCTCTCTCTCTCTCTCTCTCTCTCTCTCTCTCTCTCTCTCTCTCTCTCTCTCTCTCAAGTACGAATGAGATGTGCTTTCGATTCCCCACATTCACACAACGCTTAGGGGTTTTCGTTACATTTTGTGGCTAACATCTGGTCTTTGTAGATCCACATAGCCATTTGATTCAAATTTGTTACAGATGTATGGAGGATAAAGGAATGATATGAGTATCAATTGTCGGTCATACTCTGTTAATTAAAACGATCTAGTTCTTTCAACAACAACAACAAAAAATCCTATTTAGTTGTGGATGGTACATCAACGTCAAAGATACTTGATACATATGAAACACACACATACACACATGCACATATACAAATAACCACACATGAGTTTTTATATTGAACAATATCAGATGTCCTTAAAGCACTTTACAAAGGATTTCAAATCAACAGCACCACCTAACATAAAGGACGAGACACGACGCTTGTTAGGAACCATTACTATCATTTAAAAAAAAAAAAGGCAATACTGTTGTCGGTCAGGTACTCATAGTTACTAAGAGAGGCGCAACAATATGAGTATGAGCTAAGTCTATTTTCTAAGGACTCAACTTTGCGCTGCCCACAGCGGTACTTGAACCCGGGCCTACACACAACAATCGAGTATCATACCACAAGACCACAGCCTTATAAACTGACTACTATTCTTTTTTAAATATTAAAAAGAAGACATACACGAACCCCCCCCCCCCCCTCCCACCCTCCCCCCAATCGTCCTATTTTATTTCAACAAAATAGAGAAGTCAATGAGAACCGATAGTCAATAGCAGACTAAAAATGCTGCCTAAACAGCACAGTGACGACAACTGTCCACTTTCTACATCTGATATGGAGAGAAAAAGAAAACAACAAAAGCTAATCAAACAAATCCATCACCTTAAAAAAAAACCCCCAAAAAACAACAAATTAAAACAAAAACAAAACAAAACAACCACAAACAAAAAAACAATACAAAACAGAAAAACAAACAAGAAAACATCACGAAAAAAACCTCCAAAAAAAAACAGAAAAACAAATTCCCCCCCCCCCCCCCTCCAAAAAAAAAAAAAAAATAAATAAATAAATAAATTAATAATAACTATCAAAGAACAAATAAACCACGCATTCTTTGTACAGGGCAAAACTTTGCAGTGCCTAAACTGGGATTAGAAACTGCGATCTACGGGATTCGAACCTGCGATCTATTATTTCGTGGTGGAATAAGCCACAAACTCGCTATAGCAATGTCTGTGATGAATTGAAGAAGAAAGAAAGAAAAAATTCCAACACGAGAACGATTGAATAAACAAGATAGGACAGGGGGATTAAGGGGATTAGATCAAAGCATTATTGTCATATAGTCACCAAAGGCACTGTGTCAGGCAGTGTTATCATTGGATTAACACACAGAGTAGACAAGGATTAACGGAGGAGTGTGTCGACTCCCTACCACGATCAACTTGCCGCTCTTGCTGGTTATTTGTGGGATTAGGTTTAATTGGCGGGAGAAGGCATGGCTTCTAGCTTTATGACTAGACTAGGGGAAGAAGTCGGTAGGAAAACAACATATACCAGAAATTGATCGAGAATGAACCCGCATGAAGTTGCATTTATAAGGTAATGACTGTTCTCTTCCTTCCTCTCATCTACATTCATCGCGCATCAGAAAAAAATGTGGGAGTGAGGAGGAGATGGGGAGAAAGGAAGCAAGGAACGATCGATCGAAGAAAGAAATGAGACAAATAAGGTAGGAAGGAGAAAAGAAAAAGAAGAAGAAGAAGAAGAAAAAGAAGAAGAAGAAGAAGAAGAAGAAGAAGAAGAAGAAGAAGAAGAAGAAGAAGAAGAAGAAGAAGAAGAAGAAGAAGAAGAAGAAGAAGAAGAAGAAGAAGAAGAAAAAGAAGAAGGGAAAAAAACAAAACCGATTATAAATCTGGAAAACCACCCATTGTAGTAATAATGTACGTATGACATGACAAAAGGAGATACATCATGTAACAATAAAAATGATTAACTATGAAAACTAGACATAGGTTCAAGTTCAGGAACACCAAGATGATCGTTTTTGGGTGTGTTATGCATAACTGGTGTTATAATTAATACGACAAAGTGATAATATATATAAGGAGCAAACGAAGGCCGTATTTGGTCATATGTTCATTTGCTAATAACGATTGTGCTTTAAAACTTTTTAAAATGTATAAAAAGCCATTGTTCATTTAAGAAATGATGTCTCCTGATGAATTTGCTTTGGGGAAGAGGGGCAGGGGTATCAAAGCTGAGTTTGTATGGCAGATGAAGTCATATTATGACAATATATTGTCTTCACAGATAAAAGCTCTTTAGATGTTGGAATCGTAAGTGGTAATGAAAAGAATAACAGGAATGAAAGTTGCGTTGGTTGTGGCGGTGCACCACCACCACCACCATCATCATCATCTATATCACCCATTCTATACAACAGCCTCTTCTCTTTTCAACGTTACAAATACAGCTACATCTGGCATATTGACAACCTTAATCGATTTATTATACTAAACATTTTCTCATGAAATAGGTGTTAATGTCTGTTTTAAAGATGGACTCTCTTCAGCTATAAAATTGAAGGCAGCCTATCTAGCCCCGCTCTTGTCAATAGAAGATTATAAGCCAGAGGTTGTGTTCATAGTACACCATGATATCCTGTAAAAATAATGTGATGCTGCACCAAAATGTGAGGCAGACACCATTGCATAGACATAAAGGAGAGTCCCAAATCTCACTTTTGAGTGCAGTGTCTGCAAGGCATACCTCAGATTTGGGATTAACTACCTCCTAAAGAAGAATCCGTTTTGTCCAAGAGAAATGGGTGTAACCATTAGAAAATGAAAATTGGAATAGCAAAAGGGACAGATGGTATGTATCTTTATATGGTAACATCTGGGCCCTGAGGCATGGACCTGGTTGACATAGGAAATGTTAGATGTCCTTTCAAAAGGAGAGCTTCTACCCATGAAGAAAACATGCACATTTAGGTGCTATTCTGAAACAACACTTGTTCTGACGTGATTGCCTTCACTTCATATTGAAACATATTTCTAATGGATGCCAAGAACAGGGTATGTATGAGTATTGATCGACCGTGGGCAGGTTAATAAAGTGCATTTCCCATCTTTGATGGGAGGGCTGCATTTAAGAGCAATCCCCATCAGTTCAATAACACTTGCTTCAAAAGTTTGTAAAGGAGTGAAATAGGTCTGAGACTGTCTATCTCCCTTGCCACTTTGCCTGGCTTCAGAAGAGCACCTAAATTAGAATGTTTCCACATGGAGGTCCAACATTGTCTGTCAACCAGGCCCATACCCCAAGGCCCAAAATGTGTATTATCACATAAAGATACATGATGCCTATTCCTGTTGCTATAATAATTTTTTATTTTGTTCATGGTTGCACCCAGTTCTCTTGGACAGAAAAGCATAATCCAGTCCGATTCTTCTTTAGGATGTTGAGAATCCAAAATCTGAAGGTAAGCCTTGCAGCTTTGCATGTTTCTGTGTATCATGAGCTGCTTATAGGTCGATCAATACATCCCTTGTTTTTGGGATCCATTAAGTAGTTGCCTCTATGTGAAATGAGGGCATTCACTTGTTCTGTTGTGATTGCCCTCACTTCATGTATTTCTAATGGGTACCGAGGACAGGGTATGTATTGATCGACCTATTGGCAATTTATGGTACACGGAAACATGCAAAGATCAAAAGGTACAGAAAGACCAGATTATATACTTGGGCGCCAACCAGGCTGTTCTGAAGACATCCCCCACTCCCCCTCGATATTGTGCATTTCCCCAGCAGAGTACTGTGCTATAGTTGGGGTAGAAGGTGGGACATTGAGAAGGTAGACACTAAAGTTTATGCACATAGTGTCAGGAACGCTATCAATTGCACCCAAAGAAAAGAACCCAGTTATGGCAGCAGTCCACGAACCTGAGCCGCCGATGTCTGGCAGAGGATGGATTACAGAATGTTGCCTTTGTAAAATAGAGAAGGAATGTGGGGTAACCCCTCACATATGCATGAAGGTGCCTAAAATCCACACTGAATAAAATCATGGCAGCCCTTTGACTTTGAAAATGGACTCTACTTCAAGACTCTGAACTGTGAGAGAAACCTCTTGGGTTCTTACAAGAGAAAATATTGGATCATAACAACAGACTACAATCAAGGAAATGTCTAACAACAACCACTCCACTTGCACTTATTATGCTAATGGTCCAGAAACTACAAAGCATTGTGACGCAGCTGCCTGGTGGTTCAAGACTGTTCATGAGAGCAGAACAGTTTTTGGAGATTGGGTAAATCATTATAACATTTTAGAGTTACCATTCATAGTTGCTGGCATGTTAGCAAAAACGAACAACTTACCAGATTGCGCTGATTCATCATCTGATGTTAAATCCAATTGTGATTTAAATTCTACACTGCGATCCATCCTTTGAGCCCAGCGCCCTTTAGGTGGTGCCATCTCTTGGCTACTCTCTGACCCCTCAGAGCCTCCTTCACCAAACTGTTTGGCAAAAAAAAATTTAAAAACATGAAAAATAATGAAAGACAGGTATGAAATGTTTTTTTTTAGTTTTAAGTTCCAGATTAGATTAACTCTCACAACAATAAAAACACAACTTGAGATTGAGCTTTCATATAGCGCAATATCTAATTTATGTGCTCAAGGCACTTTATGAAGGGTCTGAAGTCAACAGTAACACTTAACAGGTAGGATGAGATATGACCCCTGAATTACAAATTTTTTGGGAAAAATACAACGCTGTTATTGGCTGCTTATTAATTTTACACCTGGGTTTGGTGATAGAATATGAGTAAAGAGTCTATTCTAAGGATTCATTCAACATTGCACCACCCACAGCAGCACTCAAACCAGGGACCTATAGGTCTGAAGGTGAGTATCATACCACCACAAGACCACAAAGCTGCAAAATAATTAATGACTGCAGGAACAGTCATGCATCGGAATGTGTCAACACAATTACCACGTGAAAATGGGACATGAACACATTATACACAAATGCCATTGTATGGATTAGGACTGCAGGATGGATTGTGTGTGCAATACTAAATTTGGATTATACTAATAATCAACACACTGGAAAACAAACGACAAAAAACTATCTTTAAACAGAGTAAGTAGTCCCACTACTATTATAACATTTCATATGAGACGAAAATTCAAAAAGTTTTTACCTTTGCTTTTGCCCAGTTGGGCAGTTGTCCTATGCTCAGCCGATAGGCCAAGCTGGCAGGACTGACAGAGTCATCCATTGGAACTTTAGATCGCTTCAAACTAGTTAGATGGTCCTCATCATCCTCATCGTCACCATCATGAAAATCCTGACCATAGCCATTGTCATCATCTGCCATCGGAATGTTGGCGACGGATGCCGCTTTCATAATGGGAAGAACATCATCAAATGACGATTGATTGACACGGATAGGATTAGGCATCATTAACTGATCAGACCTGTCAAATTAACAAAGAAATTTATTTGACAATTAATTAATCACTTGAAGTGAACAAATTATTTGAAATTCCAAAACATAATCTTTCTAACAACATATTTACAATACTCTATCATTACTTCAAATTTGAGATAAAATATGTAGATTGAGCAGCCACTTATATCAGCATGAAATGATAATTAAGGATAAGATATGTAGGAATGTGCCAGAAAAAAGCAAAAGGAGACTGGCACTTACAGGATTCAAATTTCTATCAGAATAGGTTAAATCACAATGTACTTTTCTCTCTCCTGAGCCATGTTTAAAAGTGTGATCACATTTTGTAATTGCAAACTTATTTCTCTGATTGTTTTATTTTTCTTCTTTACTGGTATTTCCAATAAATTCATCATTGACCATCATCTCATATTAAAGTCGCAATTCAATTTACCTAAAATAGTCTGCATCTCGTGACTCCTTGCCCAACTCCAGTAGTCTTGCTTTGATCTGTGTTGTCATCTCTGACGGCAAACGCCAGACAAATATACACCTGTCAAGGAGATATAGATCAAATTATAAATAGCTGATTTATAAATCTTGAATTAAAAAAAAAAAAATTAAGTATACAACTCTTGATAAAACCATTCATCTCAATGATTTAACATTTAATAAATGAGGCCTATTGATGGAATCAAAACTAATGCTCATGTTGAATTTAGTTTCAGGAGTTTAGACAAGAAAGATGGGAAAAGCACAAAGCTAGGAAAATTAGATTTTGAGTTCAGAGTAGGGTGAAAGCCAATGCTTTAGAATGCGACTTAATTGGGCTAAAAGTTGTGGAATGAAATTTTCACAATACTGACACACTTACCCATCAGCAGATACTGTAATCAAATGCTTCAAATCATTAGCAAACTTGACACCTGTGATTGTTTCTGAATGTCCGTACATTGAAGCCATCAGTTCACCACTTTCAAAATCCACAATACAAATGCTTTTGTCAGTACAAGCAGTCGCAGCAAAACTCCCAGAGGGGTCTAGGTGAATCCGTAGCAAAATCCCATCATCACCGAACGAACCTTTGTAACATTTCTTTTCTTTACGAGTTTGAATATTGTAGAGCCTGCAGATTAAGAAAATAGTTTCATATGAATAAAGTTTTTTCTAATTTGGAAAATGAGGGGAGGAAAATGGTGCAAAGTTCTTAAAATCCACTTATTTCTGGAAAGTTCATTGATCAATTTATATAAAGCATGCGGCATTGTGAATTACTAAGAAATGGTACAGAAAGAATTATAAGAAGACATTCATTTTTACTTACATTATCTATCATGTATATAATTTTTTAAAACCTGTATCAACTAAAAAAAAAACAAAAAAACAAGACAAAACAAACAAACAAAAAAAAAAACCAGAAAAAAAGAAAAAAAAAGAAAACGGGATTTCTATCCCTACTTTTATCTCCACGAATTGTAGCTTTAAAATGCTTCAGATCTACAGATCTAATGCAGTGTCATCAAATGTTCCTTGAAAATAAAATCTGTTAGAGTGAATAAGGCCAACCCCCCCCCCCCCAAAAAAAAAAACCCCCAACAAATTTGTATACTTTCTGATTAAATCTGTATAAATTACACGTCTCTATTATCAAAATGCTTAAAATCTATGTACCTGACATTGCGATCTTGACATGCAGTAGCAATGTACTTTTGGGTGGGATCAATTACCATATCGTAAAGGGTGAGTTTTGTTGCAAGGTGATGTTCCAGCTGAAACTGAAACTCTGGAGTCTGTAAAAGACAAATATGTAAAAATGGGGTTTTAACAATCAATGTTAGATGGTACTCTATCAAAAAAAAATGTTTTGGAATGATTCTTAACGTATTTAACGTAAAAGTCATAACTTTAATAAAGAGTAAAAATTAAGACTTCAAGCTAAAACCTTTTTAATTGGTAAACAATAACATCCTAAGATATAGGAACTTTGATATAGAATACTTGTCTTGAAAAGAAGCTAAAATAAGACTTTTTCCCCCCCAAAAGATATGGAGAGACACAGTATCATTCTGTTATCAGGTCGATAAATTCCCCGGCTAAAGCTAGTTTAAGATCAGTTTTGTTCTAATATTTTGAAAGAAGACTTTGTATTACATCAACATTTAGAATTGAAGAAAGGTGTTTCATCCTTCTTAAATTGGTTTGCCTGACACAAGAACAGTTCTGTATCGCACTGGGCCATCTCTCTTACATTAACGGGTGGGAAAAAAACATGCTAAAAACAAAACAAACCTAAAAAAAATAAAATAACTAAAATAACAAACTAACATCAGAACAAGAACCTCTAGAGCCTTTAAAAGATATCTTTGATTTCATCATTTTTCTACATTTATATTAAATCTCTATACATGGCCTTAATAACATTGATCAAATCTAACATCAGTTTGAGAAATATTTTGAGATAATTCTTATCTAATTTATTTCTGACATTGCTGTTAATACAAATCAATTGTCAATTTATTTTATTGGCAGTTGGATTAGAGCATTGTCACTCACCGAGACAGCATTTCTCAGTAAAATGGATTTATCAGCCCCACAGCTGATCATACCCAGCTTGTCATTGTTGTCAGTGAACCTCACTGCTGTGATGGATGACGAGTGATCCCCTAACGTTTGTACCAATCCATAGTTTTCTTCTACATCAAACACGTGGATTAGACGGTCTCTACTGGCTGTGGCTAGGAACTGACCTGTTAATAGTCAATAAAAATTACAAAGAATTAATCTAAATCAAACATTTTTTTTTTTTAAAAGGGACCGACAATGACAACAACAAACATTCTCATTAAAAAATAATTTTTAAGTACCTAAACATTTCCCAAACTATTAAGATGGTTTATACTATTGATCAGATTACACAAAACTTCTTAGAACCAAACTTTGAAGTATCTGATATTTAAATCACATGAAAAGGCTTTCATAAGAACCATAAATTAAGCTTTTTAAAATGTCTTTTAAAAAATTAATGTCTTTGTATATTAAAGCAAGTTTTTTAAAAACAACTTTTAGGACAACAATGAAATCTATTATCACTAGTAAAATATTTGTGTATGTATTTTTTATCACCAATCACGAAAATGGCTTTAATTTTTGAAGCAATGTTCTAGACTTTTGTGAATAATTGTTTGTTTTCTTTTGTCCACACTACTTTCCTATTTTTTTTTCGGAATTGTTTTCTTTGACTATACAATTGACACATCTTTTTTATACAAACTGGTCAAGATATCTATTGTTTTTAGTTATATTTATTAAGAGTTTAAGTGGTAAAGGGGGTTCAAGGTACCCCCACGTACGAAAAGTAAAAATAATGGAAAACCAAGAACGGGTTTTATGAGACATTCTCCCCAGAAAGCAATGCCATAAAAACGAAATGGCAAAACTCAGATACAAATTAAAAAGGACCAAGTCCACTTGACTCCCCTCCCCCTCCTCCAACACTACAAATCCAATTAATAAGACGTAACAACATTTGATAAAAATCTAAATGCACATGCAAAATTCCTACAATACAAAAGAGATATAAAGATTTGTCCATGATTATGTGATCTTCTGTTAATCGAGGAAAATACACTAAAATTTCTTACCATATTTGGTGTATGTATACTCCAGACACATAACGTCAGAGTCATGAGCTTCCACACTTCTGATTTCGTTTAGATACTTCATGTCATAAACCCTGAGAAGGAAAGAAAAAATAAATAAAAGGTGTGTTTATTTCATATATATATATTCTTTTCAGATATTGATCTATTGTTAAGACTGAATTTCACTGATCTATCATAGGAACAATTACAAATTAATGAACTGCTGGATTGAAAATAATTACATAATAATAATAGCAATGATGAATAAATATAGGGTTCCCAGCCAAACCTGTAAAAAAAAAAAGCCAGACCCAGTGAGACAAATTTCAGACCCATAAAACGACTAAAAACAACTAATTGGAGTGCTTGCCTTTAAAGTATCTAGTGAATTTCTGTTCTATATTTTGTTTCGCTCCTCCATATTATCTTCAATCACATGGGTTTGCAACCATTTATTTAAACTATCATCACAATTTGGTCCTACACTGTTAACACAATTTAAGAGTCACAACAAGCAAAATTTACATAAAAAAACAACAAACAAATAAACCTAATTTACATTCTAAGGCTCTGCAATTACAAACTTGCAATAGCTGCAACTTTGCCAGTCAAAGTTTTTTCAAACTCCTCAAGTTCCCTTCTTCTCTTTCACAGTGTTCCTCAAAGCATTAGTCTGTCTGAGAGAACAGCATGGCTTGCTTTTTAATATTTATTTCACTGTCTACACTATCACGTTTTTCCTCAAGCTCTTTTTCCAGAGCCTTATGACAAGACATACTCTCGTCTAACACTTTTCTTTTCTCTCCCCTGCTTTCTTCTTGCAAAAAAGTAAATTCTAGACCAATTCCAGACCTTAAATTATATTTTTAAAATACCAGACCAATTCCCAATTTCCCGACATACTGGGAACCCTGTAAAATAAAAAACAGTATTTAAATTTAATGATTAAAACATTTCCCACCCCCCTAAAAATAATCAAATGAAAAAAAAAAAATAACAAAAAAAGAATCAAATGTCTCTATTTTACCTGATGTTTCCTTGCCTGTCTCCTGATGCTAGATGTGTTCCATCAGGACTGACTCGTATAGACCGGACACCATTCTTGTCATCATACTTTGTATCTGTCTTGTCTTTGCCACCAGCAGGGTTGTAGTCTACATCTGTCAGGCAAGCCAGGGAAGGATCTGAGTAGATGATCTTCAGAAGTTCCTACAATCCAAAGGAAATGATTAAGCTCAAATTTTAGGCAAATGAAAACGAGATACTAGAGTGGTGCTAAATTTATCCCTGTTTCTATTGTTTAAAAGGGACTGTAAAGATTGCTTACAACCGTTGAATAGCTCACAACCTAGCTAACTACTACCTCTATCAAAATTATTTTATATAGCATGCCACAGTTCTATATTTTTACATAATTTAATTTATCATATTATCAGTGAAAATTTAGAGTGTCTTTACAACACCACTTGCATGCTTTTTTTTATTTCAGCTACCCACATGATTTATCATTTATTTATTTAAACACACACAAACATCTGTACACAAATGTAATTTTTTGTGATAAATAAAGTATTATTATTATTATTATTATTATTATTATGTTACTGTATGTAACTGGTCTGTGTGGCCTTGTGAGTTAAGTAATCAGACATGTCAGCTACTGGGATTTCAAAGAGGACAGCTAAAAGTAAATCATTCCACTTCTTAAAACTTCATGACCCGAAAAACTTACATTGCTATATATATTCCTCTTATAAGCAGTGTTTTCTGGCATATGAGTGTTAAGATTCCAAACACGAATGGTGTCATCCCTTGAGCCTGTCAAAAAGGATCCTGGGGGCAACATGGCATCTATATCTTTGTCCAATTGAGGATACACCTAAATAAACATACATGAAAAATACTGAAATAGGCTTTTGAAGTCTTATATGGCCAAATAAACTGCAAATCATTTAATGAAAAAATCAAAAATCGGAACTAAACACGAGAGAGAAAAAATGGATTACAACAAAATTCGTAATTAAAAATTAAACACCAACTCAAGTTTTTCTTAAAAATCAATGTGTTGCTGTTTAAAAAATAAAATGTCCATAGTAAAATAATAATTCAATAGACAATACACTAAGGACAACATTAATTTACCCAGCCTTCCTTCCTTGGTAAAAAAAAAACAAAAAAAAACAACAAATAAAATCAAATACTAAAAAGCAGACCTGCCAAATTGAAAACTTCAAATTTAGTAATGTTTATGTCAATTTTTAGTAGTTTGACAAGGAAATTTCTCAAATCGTGTACAAACAACCACAATTTGACATTGATGATCACTTCAACATTACTTCATCATGCTTATATACGCTGTAGAAATGCTTTATTATTGTTACTATTATCATAATCATTATTATTATTATTATAGTAGTAGTAGTAGTAGTAGTAGTAGTAGTAGTAGTAGTAGTAGTAGTAGTAGTAGTAGTAGTAGTAGTTCTTCTAAATGCATTATTATTATTACTATTATCATTATTATTACTATTATTATTCTTAGTATTATGATTATGTTATGATCATTATTTTAGTATTATTGAGAATTAAAAATTCGGAATTTTCCATAAAATTTTGTATTTTCGTTATCGGCTCCGAAACTTGTCTAAAATTCGGCAGGCATGAAAAAGGAAATACTGAACTTGGCCAAAACAGCTGGCAAATATAGTTCAACCTATAAAAATAACAGGTCTGCCGATCAGATTGTTTCTTACCTCCAGAGCCCAAATGCACCCACTATGATAGAGGAATGACCAGGCCTTTCCTACTCGTTTGAGGTCATGAACATCCCAAATATAGATGCTACGATCATTGTACACACATGTAACCTGTAGAAGAAAACAAAGCACACAAATGATGCAAATCAGAAAGCAAAATTTCACAAATTTAGCCAGCAGGAGACAGGACAAAACTGATTGGAAATGATTTCTGTGAATGACACAATGTGCACTTTCTTTCATTATTTCATCTTAGAGACGTGATAAGACCTCTCCCATCTTTCTGGATTTGATGTATAAGTATCTAAATGCCATCACTCCAGGAAACGTGTAAAGAACAAGTTTTGTTTAATGTATAACGATGTGTGAAAAAAATTATTAATTGTCATTGACACAATAAAAAGCATCCCAAAGCTCCTGCTTAAAATCTCCTAAAGAACATTTTAAAAGATCATCAACAGCTTTGGATCTTGTAGCTGACCTTAAGAGATATGGTACATTGTGTAAGATGCTATAAGAGCACCCAATGCATTAACATGTAAACTGGTAACACCCAAAAGACAAAATAAAAATCCAAATCATAGATTTTTTATAAATTCTCACCTTTCTATGTTCATCATCAAAAGCAATACATTTGGTATCTGGATAATTTGCATCCTCTTGAGTGTTGACCATATGGCTGTTATGAAAAAAGGAAAGATGAGAACAAAATAAATATTCATGCTTAAAGTTCAAACTGATTCGATTTGGATTACTGCTTATAATATACAGTCAAAGTCGTCTATAACGACCACCCAAGATCAACAGCCAATGTGGTCGGTGTGGACAGGTGGTCATTACATACAGGTGTAACGATGGGGGATGGGGGGAATGTACATTATCTAGGCCTCATCTTATTAAAAGCATTGGGACCTACACCAGTCATAATTTATTATTGTGTATTATTATTATCATTTTTACTATTATGATTATTATTATAATTATTATTATGATGATGATCATTATTATATTATTATGATTGTTATTAAACAAACAAAATGAAAGGTTGTGTTAGGTTTGTTGCAGGTATTGACTTTGACCAGTGACAGCGAAGTTCAACTAAGTGGTCTTCAGTTCAAGTGGTCGCTTTAGGAGGTATTTGCCTGTCAGGATCACAACTTTAAATGGTCTTGGTCGCATCAGGGAGGTTTCCATTAGATAGAGGTCAAATATAGAGAAAAAACTCAAGGGTGGTCTTTATATAGAGGTGGACTGTATTTAGTTGAGATAAACTGGCTATGAACTAATAACTTAGTATCACTAACAACCGTATTGTCCATTCAAAACTACAAATGTTGATATAAGTTTGTAACCAGGAAGATATGGTTGTGACAAATCTTTTAAATTTGTCCAAATTCAAAACATCCAGTATGAACTTATACCATTTATTTTCATGAGCAAATTGCACACAACTTCATTTTCCTATATTTTCCTTCATATCTCTGGACAATAGAAGTGCATCACCCTAAATGCATTGACACAATTTTTCATATCAATATTGTAAATCTTAAATGCAAGACCTATTAAAACCATCATCTGTTCACATTTATCCAACCATTGATCAGTCGTATCATTTTGGACAGTGTAACATTAAATAATTTATGACGATTCAGTGCATCAATATGGACGATTCATATCGTCCATATTGATGCACTGTTCTATAATCACAACTACATTTTTTCAGGTCACATCTCAAAAACAACTCTGAAAACTCTTATAAATCAAATGATATGTAAATCTAACAATGTCAGGATCCATTATTAAAGAACTTATGTCAATTTTGTTTGTTTCCAAATTCAGACTGATTTGTAATATAAATTAGAAAGGTATTCGAACCAAACAAGAATACAACTGAAATAAGTTGGTCCAGAAAGCTATTCTGATAATTACAAAAAGATAGTCAATGGGAATACATCCATAAAAAAGGATATTTAACTTTTATCTTACCTAATTTATCATTCTTATGACAAGATCAATAGCAAAAAATGCAACTCTGGCTTCGTACTTAAAAGAAGCAGGAATCAAATCACATCATTGTAACTGCTCTCTTAGTGAACAAGCGTATGTTTGCAGTTATAAATTGGTAAACATAAATTATTGCCTAGGAATAATTATTTCCAATGGTGACTCTAAAAATAATGTAACACATTTCACAAGCATGTAACTGACTAAGAGCTTAGAAAGAAAAAGAAAAAAAAAAAAAAAGAAAAGGAATGCACCAAAGCATTGCAAGGGTTGGGGGAGGGGGGAAGGAGAGCATTAAAATAACACATTTAGATTTTATGTTTCATTTAAAACCATAATAAAAGACCTGAACTGATTCTACACATCTAAACAGAGAACCTTACACCTTAAAGTATTGCACCAACCATCATCTCGACCTAACCGTTCTCCTTCTCAAAACACAAGACACTTATAAAAATGCTGGCAGTTAAATAATACTGCACTTGTCACACAAACTCACAAATGACAAAAAAGATTTGGACCTTTTCATAGTGCAACATCCACTAAACAGACAGGCTCAAAGCACTGTAGAAGATGTCCCAGGCAAAGAGCACTGTTTAACATTTAACATATAGGGCAAGACATATTGCATATGGAGTTCTGTATTACATTTTTTTTTCCATTTGAGATAACGCCGTTACCAGACATGTACTCATTTCACATGAGTAAGGTGAAAAAAGTGGATAAAGAGCCTTTTCCAGAGACTCAACTTTGCACTGTCTACAGAGGGACTTGAACTAGGAATCGACTACTAATTGTCATACCTGTGGACCACAACCATTCCAGTATGAGATATAAATACCCCATCTAGCAAGCCAAGTATATCTATTTATGACAGACAATCGATACCTTATTT
The DNA here is from genome assembly GCF_034508935.2 of Berghia stephanieae. Taxonomy (NCBI): domain Eukaryota; kingdom Metazoa; phylum Mollusca; class Gastropoda; order Nudibranchia; family Aeolidiidae; genus Berghia; species Berghia stephanieae. The sequence continues at coordinate 91,039,274 of NC_088360.1, read as the reverse complement.
TAACACAGCACTCAAATAGAATTTCATCTGATAGAAAATTGTATTGGCAGGTTCAAAGCTTGGGAAAATCTCACTTACGTATCTCTCATAAGATCAAAGTTTGCAACCCCTAAAAAAAGTGGAGATTCTGACAAACAGCTGTAAAAAATAAGATAATGAGATGAAAGCAATGGAAAATTACCTATTTCCCCCTTTCCTCTGATCATCTTATGTAATTCTAAATTTAATTGTTTATTAATGCACAATAATATTCTACTCAAGAATATGTATTTCTTAATAGTAGTTAGGGTTCTATCTTAAAAAATTAAAATTGAGCTTTATATAGTGCAATATCCACTAAATGTGCACAAAGCGCTTTACAAGGGGTCCCTGGTCAACAGCAACATTTAACATGTAGGACGGGACATGACGTCTATTAGGCGATATTACAATTTTTCGGACAAAGACAACACTGTTAACGGCCAGGTACTCATTTTACACCTGAGTACGGTGAGAGAATGTGAGTAAAGAGCCTTTTCCAAGGACTCAACTATGCACTGAGCACGAGGCTCGAACCCAGGACCTTCCGATCCGAAAGCGAGTGTCATACCACTAGACCACATAGCCGCACTTAGGACACTTCTTAGGTCAGAGAAAATGCAGATAATGGTATGGTCAAAAGATTGTAGATCTACATTTACAAATACCAAACACACAGAGCAAGTCAAATGGATTTGTTCAAAACTGGAAACAGAATTAGATTCCAAGAGCATTCATCTGTGTAATTAATGTGTGATCATCTACAATTCATTGGACGCCCTATGCTCCTCAATAAGCAGAGGAGTAAATTAAGTAAAATCAATATCCAACAGGAAGATGATTTACAATGAGAGGACTTAAGCCATGGCTAGGTATTGAAAAACCAAACAATTTCATATTTCAATCCTAGGCCCAGCCCAGCTGTTGAAAATAAAGCCTTCAAACAATTTTGAACATGGTGATACATAGTTGGATGTGTATTAATGACTAAAGGAGTCATAAGTAAGAAAATGAACTGGATAGACTCAATTACCTGTGTTAACGACGATTCTGAGATTGACATATAATTGGGCCAGAATTCAGGCAACCATACAACTGGTTTAAGAGCATTTAGTTTTTTTTTACATTAGACCAGTATGCTGGCAAGATGGTGGCAAACCACTAAATTTCCCACCACATGAAAAGCCAAGGATAAAATTCAAGGCTTGAATGTCTCAATATATGAAAGAATTTATGTTTTGTTTTCCAAACAAGTTGGTGCCATTTGTATTCAATTCACAACAAATATCATACCCATAGATCTTACTTGTGTAAACAGAGAGGAGTTTGCTCACAATTTTGACAGAACAAAACAAAAACAAGGCACTCAATATTGGGTGATGATACAGAACCAAAGTCACCATATAAATTAAAAAACAAAACCCTTCGTATGTCAATTCTGTCCAGAGGAAATTATAGATAATAAACATTGATTTAAGACACAGAGATTCAAAGTAATTGTTTTATTCTTACCTAGCTGTTGTTGCAGTTGTGATTTCCACACCAAGGTGATGGGGTTTTGGTAGAGAACACAAATAATGCAGTGTTGTCGCACAAAATACACGAATAACACCTTCAGAGCAGCCGACAAAAATGTGCTCTGTTCCTGACGTAATACAGTTTGCAGACTTTGTCTGTAAATTAAAAAATGTTTAAATAATAATAAAAAGAGAGTGAAAACGATAACTGTCCATGAATAATAATTTTAAAATGTAGTGAAATCATAACATAAGTGTACAGCTCAAACAACGAGTGGCCATAAATAACAATGATTTTTGTAGCACATGCTCCCCTCCTTTTTTTTTTTGGTTGAAAAAATACATGGTAAAAAGAATTTCATAAAATCAATTTTTGTACGTTGCCAATTTCAGAGTGATTGAGATGACCAAGTGGTTGAGACTCTTAACATTCATTAACAACTTTCATTTTAAGATTTGCTTTAAGCCTATTTCTATGGTGTTTTCAGTCTTTTTTTAAAATTGGAACAATTTCTCATGATAACAAGCAGAGGCCTGAAATTCTTTTCGAATATGGCTCATATATCTATTTCAGAACAGCTTTTGTATCATCAAGGAGGAAACAAATCCAACATGCTTCCTTTTACCTTTAGAAGAAGCATAAAACTAATCGAATGTTACAATCTTTTTTTTTCTTTCTATTTTCAATCCATTTTCACAGAATGCCGTTTATAAAAATACAATTATCTTATCAAAGGGTGGATCATACACCCAGCACATTGAACATGTTTGCATGTTCTTAACTGTTTCAGTCCCACACTAAATCATAGCAAGTCCCGAGACCCTTAAAAATGCCTTTCAGACGAACACTACGACATTATATTTTGGGCATTTTCATGGCTTATGTGGAAATACAAAAAGACATGTCAGATACCAAAACAGAGGGAATTGAATGAAGACTCCATTTGATCAAAATTGAATTTTATTTTGATATTATGTAATCATGTAAAAAAAAATTAAAAATTGAAAAATTAGAGAGAAAAAAATTCACCAACCTTCTGCAGTCTGTGAATTGCTTTTTTTACTTTTAGATGTCATTTCTACACATAATCACTTAGGCAATCCATTTTTTTAAACACAGAGAAAATTTGACAGATTTATATCAATAACTTGTTTTACCCAAACACAATGAGGTCTGTTTTCAATGTTTATTATGGCTACTGAATTTTGTTACCCGTACAAGATAAAACAACACAAACAAGCAAACTCCACTGAACAACATATCAACCGGTCTGTAAAAGATGTCAAATCATACTGAGACAGGGTATGTAACCATTAAAGCAGTTTCGCATTCGAAAAAGCAAAGCTATAGGTGAAAATTAGTACTGTTTGGCTAATTTGGCGCAAGGGACTGAATAAACTACTTTTTGTCTCTCAGAGTGGCTCATGGGACTGAAACAGTTAAACTAAGCATGAATATATTGATAAATATTCAAAAATTATTATCACGTTCATTTCACATCTTTCAAAAATTGTAGTGCTCATAAATCCTAGAACAAAATTTAAGAAAGAGAAGAATAATAGGGTTAAAAAAATGATTACAAAATCTAATGACACAGGGTTTCCTGTGAATTATTAACAATTGCAGTTTAGTGCACTTACCCTTAATTCAACCCATTTGTCCAACAATCTTTTCTCGTTTATTTCACATAATAATCCAGACTGGGTAATGACGAAAAACCGACCACACATGTTTCCTTTACCACTGACAACATCACAGAAAAAATTGTCTTTCTGATCTCCCAAAATACCTGAGCGCCCAGCTAAAGGCACAGTCTGATTGATCTGTCAATTATAAATTTTCAAGATTATATATATACATACATATGGTCATATTATTTAATTATATAAATATAGGTTATATTATGCTTACCATGATATTTAAAAAATAATGAACAGTCAAGAGAACCCCTACTCCTATGAAGAGAAATTCTTTCATTAGATATAAGGTCGTAAAAATAAAGAAAAAAGGTAAAAAGGGAAGGTTTGATTCTTTAAATGCCCTTAAGATTTCAATGTAATACCTGAATGAAGGAAGTGATAATTACAAATTACGAGAAGAAAAACTTATCCTCACCTTTGATCTTCGATCCTCAAGATACCAGAAACGGACATGACGATTGCCGACAGTGACAAAACATTTGCCATCCTCTGAATAGGCTATGGCACTGACCTAAAAAGCAGGATAACGAATGAAGAAGAAAAAAGAAGAAAAACTAGTAACATGGTTGAGAATCTAGTATGACATGTAAAAATATAAGACATAAATACCACTTAAGTGAACAATTTTAGAATTTTTCAACCCCCCCCCCCCCCTGGAAAAAAACAAACCAAAAAAATCCAAAAAGACGGCAACTCTAAAATGTTAGGTAAACACTGTTTGAAATAAAAACAAGAATGATCAGTACTATGTCGCCTAAGTCAAGTAGAACAGAGAACAGAGGAGAAGCGTTATTACAATATCAAAAGTCTTAATGACGAGCTCTTAAAGAGGCGAAGCCAGAATTGAATAAAAAATATAACTATTTACCAAATTTGATATTGACAAGAACAACTTATGACTGTCTTAATATGAAATCAATTTACAGCATTCACAGCAAAATTATTAAGATAATTATAATCACAAAAGCATTAAATATTCCTTTAAAAATCTTAGCTTTATAAAAGGCAAAATTGTCTGAATATCTTAGCTCTTGTGGGAAAGAATATTCCTAATGCATGGACCAAAACATGGGATCACCATCTTGCAATAATATTTTGTTCCCCTTTTTGGTAAACAAAGAAAAAGAGTAATCAGCTGAAGCTTGATGAAAACAGATAAAGTAATGACTATCATTTTTACCTTGCTGGATACATTATTAGAGGCCACCTTGTTACCAGACTTCCAGTTCCAGACAATTATCCTCATGTCATGCTGTGTACCAACTGACACTACCTCTTTCATGTTGGGAGAAAAAGTCTGTGGTGGAAGAAAAGATGATGAATGTAACGGATGAAAAAGGTCTATTTTAATCAACACAAAAGACAATGTTATTAAGTAATTCAAATCATTATGGCGATGTTTTAGATTTCATCAGTTTCCCTGACAGGAATAGAATGTGAAACAAATCAAAATTCACATTTGTACATCCAGAGAATGGTTCACAATGCACTATAGAATAACGTTTATCAGGGATAAATCAGTAATATTTTAAATATTACAACCCCCTTTGGGTCACCTTAACCACTCAGCCACTTCGCCCCCCCCCCCCCCCCCCCCCCCCCTTAAAACAATATGTCAGGATGAAATCAGTGCTAAAAGTTTAATTTAAATTCAAAATCCCTAAAATTACAAAATTTTTGCTCTTTGCAGTTCATGAAATGGCACCCATTCATCCTTGAAACACAAAATAATCTCACTCAAATTTCATGATTTAGATTTAAAATTCAATGTGCAAAACACAGAAAACTATATGAGTGGAGTTTTATATGTGACCCTCCCCGGTTATAAAATACCATTTTGTTGGGGAGGGTCACATGTGAAACTTTGGATAGGATGCTAGCAAAGTTGCCAATTCAGGAGGCAAAAATTGACTGAACTTTTAGGAAAACAAATAGTCTGACCACTTTTCTGAGTGTTAAGCTCCAGTAAAAAAGACATTATGTACTTACTTTTTTTCGTTTAGCAGGTGATTGGAAAATATACTGAGAGGGTTTACAACATACTGAATTCCATAAATATATGGAAAATTGGAAAATTCGTGCTAGTCTGCCACAAAATACTTTCCACCAGATCTCACAGACCCAGCTACCCAATCACTGCTGGGTGGACAGAAAAAATCTCAACTGCACCCGGGAACGATCACAATCCCTTTGCGTGTGAAGTGAATGCTCTACCAATTGAGCTTCCCCCCCCCCCCCCCCATTCATATAGATATCCAAAATATAATGCTAAGATTACACAATACCTACCACACAATTGATGCCAAATTTGTGCCCAAGTAATTCAGCAACTTGCGTCTTTTCTGCCACATCCCATATTCTAACGGCTGGTTGATGACCATTCTAATGATTAAGAGCATAAATAAAATTAACATGCAAGAAAATTTACATGTGTTCAGTGACTAAATACATATAAACTTGCCATCTTTTCATAAACAAAATTAGGGAGATTTTTGGGCAAATCTGGGATATGAATGAAGATATATTTTCTGGAATAGTTAAAAATTAAATCAGAAATGAGTACAAATTTATGCCAGAAATTTCCGTGTAAATTTGACAGAATTGGCAGGCCTGCTAATTGGACTCTAAAATATTGCATTCAATGCTTTGTCAGACAAGATAGAAGTTCATTTCAAGTCATAAGTGAGGTGCTCCTTTTGATTCCACACTCATAAAGTATCTTTTAAGATAAAAAGTGCTACAAAAACCATAGGATCTAAACTCGACCCCTTTTTGATTAGAGCCCCCCCCCCCCCCCACACCAAAATACTATTTGCAGGATTTTAATCATTTTAACCTTTCTTGATTATTTGTTTTTTAATGGGCTATACTTTACAGCACATATAACACTTTAAGATCATTTCAGCGCCAGTAAAATGAAAGATGATAGAGTCAAAATATTTGGATAAAGCTAACAAATGCTAAAGAAAGATTAGTAAGACAAAGGGGCCCCGTTCAACCAAGATCAGAAGTAGGTATAAGAGCAACATATCCTTGAAATCATCTCTAAGTTCCACTATGCCAGAGGATCTCTGCCAAACAGGTTGCACTCAAATAGTTATTCATGAAATATTATCATCAAAGATTCTAACAATGACAAAATATATAATATGGAGTAATGATTTACAAGAAAAAAAAAATATCACTTCCATTTTTTTAAAAACAGAATCTATCTGTTTCTCTCTCAACAAAACTGGTCAGAGTCCTGGTGAAACAGTATGGTCTCATTCAAGACTAAAAAACACAAAGCCACAAAAGGAAAAGCGGGGAATCAATGACGCAGGCCGAGTCAACATTCCTCAAAAAATGCAATTCCACTCATCACCTTTTATACTTCAGACATCCTCTATTTGCTCTAATTTTGAAATTTATTTCTTAACTGTCATTGCTTCCTTTTTTTTTAAAAAACAAACATTATATATCCTGTCAATAAAAATTCAACATGTCAACAAAAAAAATAAATAAATAAAAAGACAATGTCTTAAAACGATACATAAACTTACCTCCCCCGTAACCAGGTATTTCCCATCCCTGGAAAAGGCAACAGCAGAAATAAACTTCCTGCAAGAGTTGAATATGTGTGCTTGTTTGTTCCTCTGAGGGTTGAAAAGTACTGTGATACACCTATGACAAGATATGAAGTGAATAGAAAAGTGCCAGAAGACAATAGAGAATGAAAATTTTTCGCGGCGGTGGTGGGGTTTGAACCTGCGACCTTATTGGTACGACAACTCCGCCTGGCAGGTGAGAGCGTGGCTCTACCGTGTGAGCTATCAACGAACACAAAAATATTCGTTTCAAACTCAAAGTCATTACTAGATCCCTCTCTCACCCACTTCTTGAGACCGCCGATTCGTTCGTACACCACCATCGCGAATAATTTTGACCAGCAGTTAAGCTTAATAGCCAATATTCTCAACACAAACATATAACATAGAAACGATTGAGACATTGAGTATGCTCCGGTGTATGGGGTGAATTTTTAATTCAGAAAAGTGAGTGGAGCAGGCACTTATGTTGGTAACAACAAGATATGAAGTGAGTAGAAAAGTGCCAGAAGACAATAGAGAATGAAAATTTTTCGCGGCGGTGGTGGGGTTTGAACCTGCGACCTTATTGGTACGACAACTCCGCCTGGCAGGTGAGAGCGTGGCTCTACCGTGTGAGCTATCAACGAACACAAAAATATTCGTTTCAAACTCAAAGTCATTACTAGATCCCTCTCTCACCCACTTCTTGAGACCGCCGATTCGTTCGTTCCCACTTCTTGAGACCGCCGATTCGTTCGTTCCCACTTCTTGAGACCGCCGATTCGTTCGTCCCACTTCTTGAGACCGCCGATTCGTTCGTTCCCACTTCTTGAGACCGCCGATTCGTTCGTGTACGAACGAATCGGCGGTCTCAAGAAGTGGGTGAGAGAGGGATCTAGTAATGACTTTGAGTTTGAAACGAATATTTTTGTGTTCGTTGATAGCTCACACGGTAGAGCCACGCTCTCACCTGCCAGGCGGAGTTGTCATACCAATAAGGTCGCAGGTTCAAACCCCACCACCGCCGCGAAAAATTTTCATTCTCTATTGTCTTCTGGCACTTTTCTGTGATACACCTATGAAACAATAACAGAAGATTGAAAGAAAAAAAATTAGGTGGCGTTTTTATACACCCCCGTTGGAGGTGTACAAAAACGCACCGTTTTTATGCACCTCCGTAGGCGGTGATGGGAAATTAATGAAAATGTTGCTGCATACGTCCATGAGGTTTAAATAGTTTTAAATTGTAGTTTATCACGCTGCTTAGTGATTACCGATGTACAATGATAATAAATTAAAGAATAATAACAATAATTTAAAAAATCAAAAGTAAAAAGAAACATGGCACACAAATACTGATCTCAAATAAATAAATAATTTTAGAAAATTAAAATCGAAGTTTCTTAAAAACATGATAAAAAGTTTTTGAAAAAAAAAAAAAAGAAGAAAGAAAAAAACCCGGTACTTTCAAGGTTGGAGTCTGACAGCTTGTCCACTGCGCTACGGAGCCACCTGCCTATTCATCACATTTAATAAGGTCTTTCTAAAACATTATTTTACCTTCAATGCAACTTCTATTTTCTGGTTTTATATTTCGATTTTTTAAATTATTATAATTTTTATATAAATTTATTAACAAAAACATCCTACAGATCTCACACAATATAACTTTCGCCATGTCCAAATACAGAAACACAATATCGCTAATGAAATTGGGTGGAATGCGCATGCGTGACGGAGGTGTATAAAAACGATCCGTTAAGATACACCGTCAACGGAGGTGCATAAAAACACTATATACACATCCTCTTTCAATTTGTGATAGAATACAAGAAAAGGTGGTAAAACAAGAAGGAATCATTGACAGATTTATAGTCCCTTGTTTTGTTCATTTACTTTTACAAGCATTTTGTGTTCACAAGATTTCAACAATGTATTGCGTTAAAATCACTCCATTTTAAAAAAAGAGGATGACTAACTGAAAGAAAGCAAAAACTTCATATTTCTGAATGAGAAGAGTCAGCCAGCACTGCTGCATTTAAGCTTCCTATTTAGACTACATTTTGAACTTTTTCCTCATCAGGAATGTTTAAGCCACAAAACTCTGAACAGACCTACAATTGTTCCATCATTATCATATATATACATACAACATAAGTAGTTGAAAGGAAATGACTCTAATAATATAATAAAGTTATAGTCCAATTCCCAATGATGTAAATATAATTGAAAACAGTACAATAACAAATTTTGGTCATGCGCCAAAAAATATCTTATAACTCGTTACAGTTAAGCAGCATAATCAGTTAAGACAACATGCATGTTTATTGAGGTGAGTAACAATAGCAATACAAAGCAACCCTTCAGTTGTTTCCCTAAAATTTAATCCTTATACACGTTATATAATTTTAATAAATTCAGCATTAAAAGTAAATAAATCATTGCATCATTTCCAATCTCTCATTAATTATTACTAATTTTTCAAATTCGCCAAAGGGTAAAGTATAACATACTACCATATAATAGGGAATGGCTGGTGATAGGCTTGATGCTGTTTTAAATTATAGTCCGTTCCACAACACATATTGACGTGTATATCTTCACAACCTTCTGATGGATTTTAATGATAACTGGCTCGACCACTAGAATTTTTAGTGAGGTTCAGCAGATTTTTTTACATTGGTTGCAATACCATACTTTGGGATTCTTCAAGGAACATAGAATGAGGCACCTGTCTAGGCATTCACAGAAGAAATATATAAATTTAAATCCATCAAACAAACGTCTATTGTTAAGGTGAATCAATCATGTTGTGCAATTGACGGAATTCTGGATTAATTATTTAGCTCAATTGAAAGAAAAGAAAAAGAAAAGAACACCTTTAGTACCAGAAATTTGGTTCAAACATAGGAGTACTCTGGTTATAGCACATTGCGATATATTTGGACATCCCCCCTCCCACCCCGCAAAAATAAGCCGATTCCCACCCCATTAGAAAATAATCATTATTATATTACCCTGCAGGATAGGCAATAGTTCCATTGTTGGAGTCACAGTCGAGACTAGAGTTGGTGCTAACAGTCACTCCAAGAACTCGTTCTAACTTGACCTGAAAAAAAATGCATAATTATAAAATCAGTTCTGGACATAGAAATAGTTTATACTCATAAATGTAGATACCAAATCTTTATTTTTTAATGAGTTGGGGGTCAAAATTGTTCCGTTCATCCAATGTTAAATTTTGGCCAATGAGCACAGAATTACTGACAAATTTAAAAATTATAAAACTATTGTTTACAGATTGACATATATACATGAGTAACTTGCAAACCTTTTCTAAATTAAGAGTAATGTTATCATCCGTTGACACAATTGATTATCTATAAAATCTGCTTGGGCATAATGATCACTCATCAATTTGACATTGGGAATAGCCATCTGGTGCCAGATTTATTTGCCAAACTTTATTCACCAGACCAATTTCGATCATTGATGGCTAAAAAATATTTGTCTTGATCTATATCATTATCTACAACACGGTAGTATAATAATCAAAATAGACGAATGCCTATTTGTAATAGCCTGATCTCCCTGCAAATATTGCGGGTTCTCCAGTTACATTAAAAAAATAATGTTAATTTTATAGAAGGATAAAACGATTCCCTTACACTCATCAAATTTCAATTCTAAAATATGTTACATCTACATACACTATATGACTCAAGAAAAAAAAAAAAATGAAAGAATGAATGCGTTTGCCACCTGTTTCAGTCCCTTGATCAGTGACAGATTAATAATCACAAGGACTCACTCATCTGGGACTAATTTTTCAGTAATGTGGCTTATTGTTTGTGTGTGATTTGTAAGTTTTATTCACTTGTAGAAATCATCAAGTCCTTTGAACTAATGTATTCATTCCCTAATCCATGCTGTTCAGTGATACGATGAATGATGATGATAGTAAACTTTGACCTCAGCATCGATTCCAAAGTCAAGACACTTTATCTATTCGACTCACTTGACCGGTGTTAACGTAGAGTCATTTTATTGTGATTGTGAGATTGATTGCACAAAGAGGAAACCCAACAGGGTACTTGTACTGCATGAAATGGAAATTTGATTTTATTCATCCAGTTTGGAAAATAAAGGAAGTATTATGGAGACCTTTGAGCATTGTAATCTACATAAAGATTCATTTCATTTTATGCAATGAAGAAATAAAACAAAGGGGTAGGAGGGGTCATTTGACTCCCTTGAACCAAATTCATGTAATCGCCCATTTTTATTGCTTCTCAACAGAGGGAAAGACAACCACTACAACTGTATCTGTTTTTGTGATATATTTTGTTGAGAGACGACTATCATACAGAAAAGGATTGCTAATTTGTTAAAATTTGAAGTCCAAGTTCCAAATGCAGCCTACATCAGTTTTTAAAGAAAAGGGCATTGTTTAAAAAACCCATCCAATCAAAAAGAATTTGATTTCTTAATTCAGAAATACCATAAGTTGAATAATAAATAAGTCACAAGGAAAATTGGTCATTGAATTGAATGGTTTCGACAAATACTCAGGTTGAAACGGTTGAAATGGTTTGACAAAGTGCCAAATGCTGATCTTTGGACAAGAACAAACCAAGAACAAATGGATGTCCAGGTCAGACGCTTAAAGTGGCGATGGATTGGCCATACCCTGCTGAAAGAGCCCTGTAATATAACCAAGCAGGCTCTCGAATGGAACCCAGAGGGCAAGAGGAAACGGAGTCGCGAAGCCTTCGCCTTCACCAAGATTTGTGCGTCTCCAATACATGGAGTGAGGCAAAGGTCTGTGCCAAGGACAGAAGAAGATGGAAGAGTGCTGTTGAGGCCCTATGCTCCGCCAGGAGCCAAGAGGCATTTGTCAAGAATTGAATGGTTCCCTGCCTAAACTGCCAAATCATAATCTTATACTTATAATTATACGTTATACGGGCTATGAGTGTCTGGTTTGTTTAGGCTTAGGGGTCTTTATTCATTCACAGATACATATATATATATATCTTGAAATATCTCTTGTTGACTATTTTATGGGCTATCTAATAATAATAAAGTAATAAAGGAGGCTTGGAATGTCGCTGTGATTACAATAGATTGCTCCAAATTTCAAATCTTCAGAAAATAATCTAGATCTAGTTGTTATTGGATTGGTGTTGCCTGAGTAAGTATTGGTTTATAATTATAATATTGTTTCTAAAGTTTAGGCTAAACCTTTGGTCATATCTGAAGGTTTGTACATGGAAGTTCCAAATAAAAGCCATCTGTCACAATAAAGCATTTGATAAGAAATAAAACCACCACTTTGCTCTAATAAAACATCCAAAAACATACAAAAGGGGTGAAAAGATGATCAAAAACGATCAATTTCTGCTGCTTATCCAGAAGTAATGTAATATCGACTCTACCTAGAATGTCATCTCATCATTATTATTACAAAGTATAAGCATCCTTTCACGAAGTTTTCAGAATGAGCCCATCTTCTATTTTAAACTTTAACAACCACTTTCAATTTTTTCAACAATATAACAAAGATGAACTAAAAGTTAAAGACTAAAGACTCTAGAAGGAACTTTTTTTTTTTTTGTTTTTTTGTTTGGTGAAAAACGAAAACACCTAATGTCTAAACGTTAACGACATATATAGTTCTGAGGTCGATCTCAAAAGAAAAAGTTGATTACAGGAAAAACTTACTCGTTGATCCACAGGCAAAACTTTAGTCTTGCGTTTTACCGACGGGGATCGAAGTATTTTTCTTTGTGGTTTAATGATATCCATTCTTCGAAAACAAATTTAAATCACAAATTATCCCATAGTTCATCCTTGAGTCCCCCGCCCACGGCTAAACGAGTTATCATGGCTTGACTTAAAGGAACACAGACGGTTCAGTAAAGTGACATCATTTTCTTTCACTTTTCCGACTGGACAGGTGAGACGGTTCGTTCGGTGGGTGACTGGAAAACTTGAAAACTGAATTATCGATATGATCAAAATACCGATATAGTCAGGCTGTCGATATGATATTATTAACAAAGTCGCGTTCCATTTTGCACCTGTGTAAAATTATGTTAATGCAATTGCAAATGATGATGCTTGAAGTAAACATGTAAATAAATACTTAATACACAAATAAAATTAATATGTACTATTTAATATCCAAATTAATCTAGATATCTAAATAAACTGAAGGTTAAATCCAACTTCATTTATTTATTTATTTATTCATTTATGTATTTATTAAATTATTAGTCATCCATTTTTCGGCTTCTGAGAACTCCAAATTCCAAATATGTTTGCGCTCTAATCAATGACCATGTCAAAAACGACACATTTGCGAAAAGTTCTGACAACTTGAAGAAATGTCCAATTACCGACTGATTTACGGTTAAGCAAAATATTCACCGATTCTGCCACTCCCCTAAAACACAATAATAGCCAACACACAAAACTGCATATAACTTCAACGTTTGCAGTGAAAATTGATCATATCTCTCAATGTCAAACAGTGAGTCGAGTGACGTCAACGTCATTCATTCTCCCAAATTATTCAAATAAGTGAAATGCATTTTTACGTTTGTCAAAACTTATTAATGAGTTCTCTGTGTGAACATCACAGCGATTTCAAATAGCATTTCAAAGGGCTTTGTGATTTTTTAAAGTAAGTAAACAAAATTCATAAATTTCGCACCACCAATAGAACACACGAAATGAATGAGCAATAACACTAGACGCTACCTCGTTTATTTTTTATTTTTGTTTTGTTTTTTGTTTTTTTCTTTGGGGGGGGGTTGTTTTTGTTTTTCAGTTGTTGTTTTTTTTTTTTTTTTTTTTTTTTTTTTTTTTTTTTTTTTGGGGGGGGGGGTTGTTTTTGTGTGTGTGTGTGGGGGGGGGGGGTGTTTTTTGTTTTTATTTTGTTGTTTGTTTTTTTTTTTGGGGGGGGGGTCCTTGTAATTATAATTTAGTCATTGATCAAGTTACTGGAGAAGATGGCATATGCCCTCACTCAATTGATCAATTTGTTCAACTTGATTCATCGGTTCTTTTAAAATGTAGTTAAATAAGGCAGCAGCGGCTTTCATTTGTAATGAGGTAAAATTCCAGCCCGGGCCTAAGCCATACCAAAGCTCTAAGCCTCAACATTCGTTGCCACCTTGTGTTTTATCTCTCATCTATCGTCCTCTTTGTTGACAAAGGGAAAACTCGAAACGTCCACATTATTAGTCCCCGTTTATAAAATGGAGCTGAAATTTTGCATCGCTCTTGCTTTAAACTTCTTTTTTTTTTCAAACTTCAAGCAACATTAGTTAGCAATCTGACCTCAGGTAGCTTGGTTGGCAACCATATCTTTCTTTTCTTATCACGTTTTAAATTGGGTTTACAAAACGCACTCAGTAGACTTATTTAACCCAACATAATATAACGTGAAAAAATAGGATCCTTGTTGTGTTGTACTCTGAAATAACATATTATTATCTTTAAAAATTTGGCCAGACTCGTCCTTCAAGTTAAAATAACTCTCGTCTTGTCAAAAACTCTCAAACCTAGCTTTTTGAAGTCCCACGTTGTAGAGTTTTGACAAGAAGTTCATTTTAATCGATCGATAGGTTTGAGGGTCGAGTATAATGGCCAATTTTTTTTCAACGCGTTTTTTCCCCCCAGAGTCTGTCAGTATTACCCTAGAAAGAGGAGCGGTAGCTCTCCTCTTTCTAGGGTATTACTGTTATTGATACCAATGGTAAATGTTTATTATAATATGTGACCAGCCGCCTCAATTCGGTATTATATATATATATATATATATATATATATATATATATATATTATGTATAGATAGTATGCAGATGACGTCACTCAGGCCTTTGTTATTGTTTTTGCCATCCGCGTTTGAGAGTTGTTCTCACTAAACTGTATTAACCAGACTATAAAAGTTCATGGTTACACAGAGTTTGTGTGTTGGTCCGTTATACTTCCGGATGGCAATGTTGTGAACTCCTTGGCCAAGCGCATTCTATCTATACGTGTGTGTTTGTGTGTGCAATATATTTATGTACAGTGTGTATATGGATGTGTGTGTGTGTGTGTGTGTGTGTAATTGGATGTGTGTGAACTTTTGTTCGTATGTCCGAATCTGCAGTGTGTAATGTTTTTTTTTACTGATGGTCAATGTGAAGCACTTCGAAGCTTCGGCATAAGCGCTATATTTTTTATTATTATTATTATTATTATTATTATTATTATTATTATTATTATTATTATTATTATTATTATTATTATTATTATGTCGGAATTGATGGTTCACCCGTTACTAAGCACTAACTAATCAGAATATTTCGTGCCATTTACCCCGTTTCGTCCCCTCGACTATTTATGTCCTGTATGAAAAGGCCTGAAATACCCTTAATGTCAAACACAATATAAATAGGTCAGGCCTGTGTTAAAATTGTGAGTGATGCTCAGGATCTGTGGGGTGTATACTCCGGATGATAGACAAGCTTTTAAGGTGGCTATGGTTCACGGTCAGCGGTTAGTTTCAGGGCCAAAACATACTTTATTTTAAATTTTCGACTAAAAAATAAAACAACTTAGATGTTTATTCGACTAGTTTTTATAAAATATACGACATCTGACGTATTTTTCAAAAGTGTATGCACTGTATGTTGATTGAAGAACTGAAGGCATCCATGATCCATGTCAATAATTGACAGGCATAGCAACAAGAGGTCACAGAGGAACCATCCTTTTCAAATATCGACCGATTTAAATGACCTCTATCTTGGCAAAAACTCTCAACCCTGGGACCTCGCGAGGTCGTGTCTTTCTAGAGTACGGCAGTTAACTGCTTGAAGTGTAGGACGATAAACGACTACATTGATTCTTCTGTTGTTAAAAAAATGTTTTAATAAGATAAGGCCAGAAACCATGACAATGCACTTAAAGAGTTGATGATTTAAATATTACATGAAACAGAGACGAGAGGAGACCTTTCACCACAAAGGTAAGACAGGGCAAAATAAAATAAAAAAGGAAGCTGCGATTCATGTCTGACGACGTTGCTAGCGGAAGGCATCAGATGTCAGGTCTGTGCGTGGATTAAAAATTATTTTTTTAAAATATGTCAGCTCTGAAGTTGTGCCATGCATTCAACCGATAATACGTAAAAGAAACAATTGCGAATATTGTCTTCTGTTTATTATTATCATTACCATTACAATTCTTGTTATGTATTCATAATAACATCACTGTGTAACGAGTTTATTGGAATGGTTTGCGCTATTGTGTTCCAAACAATGGGGGTGAGGTTTGGGGATTGTAAAAACATGTTGGTACCTGAGTAAGCTATCACTTTCAAACACACGCTCATCTTTATACTTTTGGTCTCTCGCTCCCTCCCTCTCTCTCTCCCTCCCCCCTCCCTTCCCCCCCCTCTCTCTCTCTCTCTCTCTCTCTCTCTCTCTTCTCCTCATACACCATCTACTCTGACTCTCTCCTCTTCTCCATCTCCTCTTCTCTTCTCTCTCTCTCTCTCTCTCTCTCTCTCTCTCTCTCTCTCTCTCTAACTATCTATCTATCGCTATCTCTCTATCTCGCTATCTCTGAAAGATGCTGTGCGCTTGGCTAAGAAACTCACAACATTGTCATCAGGAAATATAACGGACCAACACATAAAACTATGTGTAACCTTGAACGTTTATAGTCTGGTTAACCCAGTTTAGTGAGAATTACTTTATAAATATGAATGACAAAAAACAATAACAAAGACCTGAGTGACGTCAAATTCGTTCTATCTTTATGTTTATTTAATGATCAACTATCTCCCAACCATTGTCTCTACACCTCTCTCTCTCTCTCTCTCTCTCTCTCTCTCTCTCTCTCCCTCTCTCTCTTTCTCTTTCTCTCTCTCTCCCCCCCCCTCTCTCTCTCACACACACACATACACACACACACACTCTCTCTGTGCGTATGTATATCTTTCTCTCTTTCATACACACACACACACACACACACACACACACACACACACTCACAACTGTTTGAGAACGTGCGTTAGATATCGTTCATGACGATTCGTACATCAATGTTTCACCTTTAAAGTTTAAAAAGTGATATCTAAAGATTATCTTTCTTTTGTTCTTTTTTTTTCGTAATTTTTTCCAGACCCTTAGTACGTACTCTGTTCAGGATTGTCAAACTGTAAAAAAAAAAAATGGAAGAGATGAGGAGAAGAGAGAGGAGAGAGAGGAGAAGAGAGAAGAGAGGAGAGAGAGAGAGAGAGAGAGAGAGAGAGAGAGAGAGAGAGGTATCAACAATTTTCACTCTCCGATAAAAGACTGTTGGATTGTTTGGAAATGTGTTTTGCAGCTTCGTCGTGTTGATTTGACTTGCTTTTTAAACGTTCCAAGTCAGTTGCTTTACCTGTACTGGTGTCGTATTTCACCACACGTATGCGTTTGTTTGAACCGATTTACATTACGATGATGAATCGAAGTGTTTCAGTTATATTATGTTTGGTATACCTACCTCGATTGTGGTAGTAGTAGTAGTATGTATAGTAGTAGTAGTAGTAGTAGTAGTAGTAGTAGTAGTAGTAGCAGCAGCAGTAGTAGTGGTAGAAATAATAATAATAAAAATAATATATATAATAATAATAATAATAATAATAATAATAATAATAATAATAATAATAATAATAATAATAATAATAATAATTAATAATAATAATAATAATAGTTGTAGTAGTGTTGTTGATGTTGTTGCAGTGGTAGTATAGTAGTAGTAGTAGTAGTAGTATAGTAGTAGTAGTAGTATTAGTGGTAGTAGTAGTAGTGGTAGTAGTGGTAGTAGCTGTAGTAGTAGTTGTAGTAGTAGTAGTAGTAGTAGTAGTAGTAGTAGTAGTAGTAATAGTAGTAGTTGTAGTAGTAGTAGTAGTAGTAGTAGTAGTAGTAGT
Organism: Berghia stephanieae; assembly: GCF_034508935.2. NCBI lineage: Eukaryota > Metazoa > Mollusca > Gastropoda > Nudibranchia > Aeolidiidae > Berghia > Berghia stephanieae. The sequence goes on along the minus strand of NC_088360.1, from coordinate 91,021,494 downwards.
AGTAGTAGTAGTAGTAGTAGTAGTAGTAGTAGTAGTAGTAGTAGTAGTACTAATAGTAGTAGTTGTAGTAGTAGTTGTTGTAGTAGTAGTAGTAGTAGTAGTAGTAGTAGTAGTAGTAGTAGTAGTCGTAGTAGTAGTAGTAGTAGTAGTAAGTAGTAGTAGTAGTATAGTAGTAGTAGTAGTATAGTAGTAGTAGTAGAAGAAGAAGAAGAAGAAGAAGAAGAAGAAGAAGAAGAAGAAGAAGTGGAGCGGTGATGGTGATGATATATTTATCGTAAAGAGAATATTATGTGTAATAGTTTCAGGCATTGAAGGTTCACAGGTTCGTGATAGAATCTCACAAGTGTCGACACCCTATTGATGGGATTATGAGGTGTTCGATCTTTAATGCAAAAGTATTTGGATATCTACATCTCTAACTCTATCAGCGGCTGTTATAATACAATGTACCAACTGATAGACGGTACAGAAATTATGTTTATAATAACACCGACCAAATTATGAATGGCCAATAAATTAAATAACAAAATTTATTGCTTTCTGATATATGCCATTCGGCCCGCTTTTCTAATACGATATCTTTCAGAGTAAGAGGATTAGTTTAAGATTGATCATAAAATCGATTTATTTAAGTTTCATAATTTGTAAAATCATTAGTGATAATGATAAAATGATAAAATAATAAAGTCATGAAACACGTTAACTGGTAAATTTAGTTTATACTTTGTACCTACTATGAAAAGTTCACATGGTTTTAGATGTTTCATTTTAATGTGGCTACGTCATAGAAAAATCACATTTTGTAAGCATTCGTCATATTATTATCTTTAAAAAGTTTAAAAAGTGATATCTAAAGATTATCTTTCTTTTGTTCTTTTTTTTTCGTAATTTTTTCCAGACCCTTAGTACGTACTCTGTTCAGGATTGTCAAACTGGAAAAAAAAAAGATGGAAGAAAGATAGAGAGAGAGAGAGAGAGAGAGAGAGAGAGAGAGAGAGAGAGAGAGAGAGAGAGAGAGAGAGAGAGAGAGAGAGAGGTATCAACAATTTTCACTCTCCGATAAAAGACTGTTGGATTGTTTGGAAATGTGTTTTGCAGCTTCGTCGTGTTGATTTGACTTGCTTTTTAAACGTTCCAAGTCAGTTGCTTTACCTGTACTGGTGTCGTATTTCACCACACGTATGCGTTTGTTTGAACCGATTTACATTACGATGATGAATCGAAGTGTTCAGTTATATTATGTTTGGTATACCTACCTCGATTGTGGTAGTAGTAGTAGTAGTAGTAGTAGTAGTAGTAGTAGTAGTAGTAGTAGTAGTAGTAGTAGTAGTAGTAGCAGCAGCAGTAGTAGTGGTAGAAATAATAATAATAATAATAATAATAATAATAATAATAATAATAATAATAATAATAATAATAATAATAATAATAATAATAATAATAATAATAGTTGTAGTAGTGGTTGTTGATGTTGTTGCAGTGTATAGTAAGTAGTAGTAGTATAGTATAGTAGTAGTAGTAGTAGTAGTAGTAGTAGTAGTATTAGTGTAGTAGTAGTATGGTAAGTGGTAGTAGCTGTAGTATAGTTGTAGTAGTAGTAGTAGTAGTAGTAGTAGTAGTAGTAGTAGTAGTAGTAATAGTAGTATGTAGTAGTAGTGTAGTAGTAGTAATATAGTAGTAGTATGTAGTAGTAGTAGTAGTATAGTAGTAGTAGTACTAATAGTAGTAGTTAGTAGTAGTTAGTAGTAGTAGTAGTAGTAGTATAGTAGTAGTAGTAGTAGTAGTAGTGTAGTAGTATAGTAGTAGTGTAGTAGTAGTAGTAGTAGTAGTAGTAGTAGTAGTATAGTAGTAGTAGTAGTAGTAGATAGTAAGTAGTATGTAGTAGTAGAAGAAGAAGAAGAAGAAGAAGAAGAAGAAGAAGAAGAAGAAGAAGAAGAAGTGGAGCGGTGATGGTGATGATATATTTATCGTAAAGAGAATATTATGTGTAATAGTTTCAGGCATTGAAGGTTCACAGGTTCGTGATAGAATCTCACAAGTGTCGACACCCTATTGATGGGATTATGAGGTGTTCGATCTTTAATGCAAAAGTATTTGGATATCTACATCTCTAACTCTATCAGCGGCTGTTATAATACAATGTACCAACTGATAGACGGTACAGAAATTATGTTTATAATAACACCGACCAAATTATGAATGGCCAATAAATTAAATAACAAAATTTATTGCTTTCTGATATATGCCATTCGGCCCGCTTTTCTAATACGATATCTTTCAGAGTAAGAGGATTAGTTTAAGATTGATCATAAAATCGATTTATTTAAGTTTCATAATTTGTAAAATCATTAGTGATAATGATAAAATGATAAAATAATAAAGTCATGAAACACGTTAACTGGTAAATTTAGTTTATACTTTGTACCTACTATGAAAAGTTCACATGGTTTTAGATGTTTCATTTTAATGTGGCTACGTCATAGAAAAATCACATTTTGTAAGCATTCGTCATATTATTATCTATGTGCCCCCCCCCCCCCACCCCCTTCCGTTCAAAGACTGGCGAGTAGTGTATTACTGCGATGAGGGAGGTGATTATTTTCCCATGTCGATTGGTAGATGACGCATAGTCGAAGTTTATCGATTTCACAATCGGGGAACTGCGACATAATATAAACAGGACGAGGAGTGAGTAACTAAAAATACAGTCGAGATCTATTTTTATCACATCGCGTCTATCTTTTTGTCTTCTAAAAATTCTCTGAATTGAACAATCAAGGGATTTCCCTCCTGTAGTCTTTTTAAGACGGAGGAGGAGGAGGGGAGATCTAGACAGATATATCATATACAAATTGTATATATATATATATATATATATATATATATATATATATATATATATATATATATTGAGAGAGAGATAGAGAGTAGAATGTGTGTTTGTGTGTGTGTGTGTGTGTGTGAGAGAGAGAGAGAGAGAGGGAGAGAGAGAGAAAGAAAGAAACATAGAAAGAGAGAGAGAGAGAGAGAGAGAGAGAGAGAGAGAGGGGGGGGGGCATATACACGACGTAGGTTTAACCCTAGGGAGTTTAAATGAGTATAAAACCTTTTTTTATATATTAAAAAAATAGGTGATAATAATCTACCCATGTAGATGAGGATTGAAGCTGACATCATGCTATTGATTGCACATGTTTTCCCTCCTTTGTCTTTCTCTTTTCAATCAGCCGGGTGATCAGTTCTTTAACACGTAAAAAGCAGCTTGTGTCACAAATCATTGAGCTTATGTGTTAGTTCAACACTAGGTATTTAGTGCTAGCTCGGCCAGATGATCATAAAGGCTACTACAGCCGCCATTCCCATTCTCCTTCTCTCCTTTTCTACTTTGCAAAGTCTTTTCTTTAAAAAGAAAATGAAAAAAGAAAAGAAAACAAAACAAAACAAAAAAATAAAAATCAAAAATCAAAAATCAAAAAAAAAAAAAAAACCAAAACCAAAACCAAAAGAAAGAGCAAACAGAAAAAAAAACACACACACACACAAAAAAGCAACAATCTTTTCTTCATGATAAGATATCAATTTATTTAGATAATCTTTATTATGTTCGAATTTTTAAAAATTGCTACAAATGAAAGTTACACACGTACAAAATTTATTTTAAAAAAAACAACAACATAATAATCATTATAAAGGGAAGTAACCAAAGTCAAACAAAGTCGCTGTCGATCACACCGCCCTTCCATTGAAAGTTGACTTCTATGTATTGCCAATTTGTATCATATCAATCATAATATCAGTAAGAGTGCTTTAAAATGGACCAAGTGTTCCTTAAATGTCCTTAACACATAAGTAACAATATATTGTACATTGCAGAAAATTGAAAATAACAATTATATAAAACAAATAAGAAACAAAAAATATCCATGTTTGTGAATTATTGAAAATTTAGATCGAGTCCAAATGCAGTCAGGAAACAACGATATCTTTTTTTTTTTCTTAAAGAGAAAAACTCGGATACGTAAAGCAATAGCAAAAAGAAAAAAAAGACAAAAAAAAACAAAACAAAACAAAACAAAACAAACAAACAAAACAAAACAAGACAAGAACGAAAGAAACCAACCACTCCCCCCCCCCCCCCCCCCCAAACCCCCCCCCCCGCCCAACTACTACTACTATTACTACTACTACTACTACTACTACTACTACTACTACTACTACTACTACTACTACTACTACTACCACTATAACTACTAAAAAAAGTTTTTGTATTCACAATGCTCTTGTTTTGGTGTTGTGCTGATGCGCATGACCGATTGTTGACAAACGATTGTAAATATTGGTGATGGTGATAATGATGATGATGACGATGATGATGATGATGATGATGATGATGATGATGATGATGATGATGATGATGATGATGATGATGAAACAAACTGTTTTTGTCAGTATAATGTAGTTATACTGCGTATTGCGTATCTTCGATTATG
>NC_088360.1:90904504-91012004 GCF_034508935.2 Berghia stephanieae | reverse complement strand
TTTCAAAAATGTGTTTGTTAGTTTTTCAGAGTATGGCAGTATGAATGATGGATTGTTCTAGCTACAAATGTGTCTATAATATTCCTAAGAGACCTGAGACTTGTTGAGAAGGGGCCTTTATATGATCATAAATCACAGCTAGACGTCTATATATATCAAACTATTGAAATCGACACAGGGTAATATGTAAATTTGATAAAATCAATCCTGATATTGATACGTACTGCATGTGGCAGTCATAAAATTTCCATTCATGTTAACATCTAAATTTAAATGAGGTTGATAAAATTGGATATCAATATCAGTGTGCTACGAAGAGAAGACGAACGTGGAGCTAATCATGTTATTCCACGTGCATTATGAAATCTGTTATTTTTCATCACTACCCCAACTTCCATGGTTTCACTATTCGCCGAAACTTTTTACTTATACTATATGTAGAACTTTTATATTATATCAATGCTGACGAAAATTTTACATAATAAATATTTAACTCGCGTTTCAACAACAAAAATAATGATTTTCAAAGTTAAGTTCATATTTTTACGCTATTGAAGTTATGACAATGGAAATGAAAAATAAAAATTCCTTTCATCCATCCCTTAGGTGAAATTTGTTTTTAGGGTTTATTCCAAGGAAAGACTGGGGGGAAGTATAATAAAAAATTAAAACAACTAAAAATCCAACACACTTGTTTTCCTTTAAACAATTTTTGATCGTACGAGGTTTCTTTTGCTTTGTCAACAATTATTTAGTTGTTTGTATGCTTGCGTGAATTTCTGTTATTTAGTTAGACTGTTTCATTTGATAGAAGAAAATAAGTTATCTAAACTGTAATAAAGAAAGAAATATTATTCACATGTTCCATTGGATGGTCTTAAGATTATAAATACGCCACATCTTGGAATGATTCGATAAGCTTTATCTTGTTTTCCAAAATTTAATGTCGTACTTGACGCGTTGCATTTTGGTGTGCCTTCTTTTACTAGAGTGGTCGAAAGCTGTCAGGAACAGGGAGCTGGAATTTATTCCGGGTTCTGAAGCGTTAAGCAGACAGTTAGTAACGACTGTTGTTCTCGTTTCAACCATCTATAGAAAGCTAGTTTGCCGCTGAGTACTTTCTCCCAGACCTTATATTGAACCCAGTTACCTAATCAGATCAGGATGTCGAGAGAATAAAAACAAAATATAAGAACTAGAACTGACAGGTGCAATGTGTGGTTTAAGGTGGGGATTAAATTTTATTTAATAGAAAAAAAAGTGATGATGCTCCAGGTCACTCGGGCGTTTTAAATAGACAGTCAGCTTCTATACCAGTTAAATCGCCCTTTTACTTTAGTTTAATATAATAGAGGTCTGCAATTCCTATGATTTCCCCGTTACGTAACAAATGAGAATAGACAGCGACAATTAATAGTTCGGATTTATAATGAATAAATAGACAGTCAGCTTCTATACCAGTTAAATCGCCCTTTTACTTTAGTTTAATATAATAGAGGTCTGCAATTCCTATGATTTCCCCGTTACGTAACAAATGAGAATAGACAGCGACAATTAATAGTTCGGATTTATAATGAATAAGAAAAAACAAGTTCCAGTCCCATTCTGTTCTATAAGTATTATTGTACGTATTTACAGATTTTTGTTTTATGACAAACATAGCCACTGTATTTGTTTATTTTTGCTTATCTTATGGATAAGGTTCTTAGCCGGTCTTGCCGCCTCTTTGTTACTAAATGCTTTGTGCAGGGCTGATGATAGGATATCAGGCTGAAATTCCTCTTCATATTCCAGCCTAGGAAGGGATTGCGATCTGGGTTGATATGAAAAATATAGATGGCGTCAGATTTCTCCGTGTTAAACTTTATTTTTTTTTTTGGGCCTGTCCGAGGGAATTGTGTGCCCTCAGACAGTTTTACATGCAGTAAATATTGTTGTACATCTGTTTAACCGTAATGAAGCTGATAAGGATAATGTTTGCTTAAAGCTAGTCTAAAGTCAGAGTTAGCAGACAGATTCAAATGGAACATGCGGCTCAACAAGCCTATTACATTATAATATAAATAAACTACTGCACGAGAGTTATTAGTAAAGACTCTTAAACATTTTAAGAAAAGTACTTAACACTAATGCCCGTAAAGGAAGATCTTAATTAACATCAGGTAAACAAATGATAGTTACGCCGGCCTCGTGAACTTTACACGGGTTGGTGGATGTGTCTGTCCAGATATTAACACTTTTTTTCCTCATTTTCCATTGTCCAGATATGCCGGACAGCTAGGCGATCGTCGTAGCGAGTGCGTCACGGGTGGATCGTGTGTTTTTTTCTTGTTTTTTTTCTCGCAGCTAGGTGCATATCATACTCGATAGGAGGGATACTTCGTTGTCCACCAATTTAAATAGATGGCTGATTTGGTCGTAATGTGTGGAAAATATCTGTTGGATTTCCACCGTGACAACAGGGTGAAACCAAATTCAATTCTCTCTATCTATCTATCTATCTATCTACATCTCTCTCTCTCTCTCTCTCTCTCTCTCTCTCTCTTCTCTCTCTCTCTCTCTTTCTCTCTCTCTATCTACATCTCTCTCTATCTATCTATCTATCTATCTATCTATCTATCTATCTATATATCTACATCTCTCTCTCTCTTTCTCTCTCTGTCTCTCTCTTTCTTCCCATCTCTCTTTCTCTCTATCTACATCTCTCTCTCTCTATCTATCTATCTACATCTCTCTCTCTCATTCTATCTTCCAATCTCTCTTTCTCTCTCTCTCTCTCTCTCTCTCTCTCTCTCTCTCTCTCTCCCTCTCCCTGACTCTCTCTTGGGGATGTGTGTGTGTGTGTGTGTGTGTGTGTGTGTTTGTGACGGGGTTATAATTTATTACATTGTACATACACAAAACATAAACACACTCACCCAATAAATTACACCTGCCCCAGAAGCTTATCGTCAATTTAAGATGAATATAATATATATACATACATTTATTTATATATTATGCATGTGATTCACCTTGAAATCATACCTTCTCCGCACTTGAAATCTCAAGTGGTTAATTATTTTTGAAATTATCAAACTGCATAAATGCAATAACTCTGATTGGAAATGGAAAGCAGAAAGATCTATACAATAAGCGAGTTCTATCATAATTTCGGTTAAAATCTTATAAATTATAAAGCACATTTTTATTATTTGATGAGTTTTATTGTTGAGGTTCTTGGTGTTTCGTTTTTATTTCATGGCATAAATATTAAATTAATTGTTGTTGCTGTTGCAGTTGTTAGTTATTTTTTATTCCTTTTACCCCAAAATGCACACGTATATATTTGTCAAAATGTGATTATTTAAACGGACAAACGTTGGTTTCAGCATTTTCTGTAACTCGATTTTATCCATCTCTCCCACACACCCTGAAATCAAAAGTGCTAATTTCAAATGTCAAAATTCAAGGGCATTTGATTCAGGAGACAGCGATAAAAATATTTCACAAATATGAACATTCTTGTACAGTGCACAGAGAGAGAGAGAGAGAGAGAGAGAGAGAGAGAGAGAGAGATGAGGATGATGATGATGATGATGATGATGATGATGATGATGATGATGATGATGATAATGGAGATGATGAGTGTGGTAATGATTGTATTGGTGAAATACTTTGTTCAGATAGTATAAGGTTTCATTATTCAAAGAGCGAAACACCATAAAATACAGTCTTACAACTAGAGAGATGGAATTAAAAACTGTGGGGCCGTATTCAGTGAGAAGTTAATCTACGGAATGCTTTAATTGTTTTTGTTTTATTTTGTCTTGATTTGTAAAGGTAGTAAATGTTTACATACTATCCCAGATCTGCCTACTTGAAAATATAAAAAATCGTATTTTTTAAGAGATAAAAATACTAATACTAATCGCTTTAGTTAACTTTATTCACCAACAATTTACCCTCGCAATGATTTAATAACACTCCAAAGGCCTTAAACTTATGTACTCGACCGTGAACTTTTATTTTCGATAAGTTTTAACGACTAAAAGATTATCTTGATGTTCTGAAAGATGAGACGAAATTTCGTAATAATACGAATTTTCTTTTTGTAGTAGACAGGTCTGCTATCCGCGTTGTTCTCTTTTCAACGCTCAGGCGGAGGCTGCTTGGCGTCTTGTATGGGCACTGGTCCAAATTGCGTCCTCTGTTTTCATTTAATCCTTTTTCTTTTCTGACGCAGCTTTACGCAACCCTGTCTTGCATGCAGGGTATTGATTGGATTTTAGAGTTTGAATATAAAGTAATGTCGATATGGATATAAAATGTGTCATCGAAATGATAAGCAAACAATCATGAAATATGTAGGCATTGTTTGCTCAGCTGGTAATTAGCTATGTTGATATTTATTGTTTGTAAACACCATTACACAGTTTTGCTTGGATTATAATGCGTTTTTCACTCTCCCCAACGCATAATAACACCGTTAAAAATTATTCCGTGTTAGAGTTACACACAATAGAACTATGCATCCTCAGAGAGGAAAGGAACAACAGTTTGATCCGATAGTTGGTGAATTAAGATAAATCTTGTGTCAAATAGATGAACAGTGACAGATGAATGTGTGTATATAGATATAAATGGATAGATATATAGGTAGATAGATAGATAGATAGATAGATAGATAGATAGATAGATAGATAGATAGATAGATAGATAGATAGATAGATAGATAGATAGATAGACAGATAGATTGATAGATCGATAGAGTAGATAGATGAAACATATAGACAGATGGAGAAAAGAAAGAATTGAACAAAGAAAAAAGACAGGGAAAAAGAAGAGAGAAGAAGAAGAAGAAGAAGAAAAGAAGAAAGAAGAAGAAGAAGAAGAAGAAAGAAGAAGAAGAGAAGAAGAAGAAGAAGAAGAAGAAAGAAGAAGAAGAAGAAGAGAAGAAGAAGAAGAAGAAAGAAGAAGAAGAAGAAGAAGAAGAAGAAGAAGAAGAAGAAAAGAAGAAGAAGAAGAAGAAGAAGAAGAAGAAGAAGAAGAAGAAGAAAGAAGAAGAAAGAAGAAGAAGAAGAAGAAGAAGAAGAAAGAAGAAGAAGAAGAAGAAGAAGAAGAAGAAGAAGAAGAAAGAAGAAGAAGAAGAAAGAAGAAGAAGAAGAAGAAGAAGAAGAAGAAGAAGAGAAGAAGAAGAAGAAGAAGAAGAAGAAGAAGAGAAGAAGAAGAAGAAGAAGAAGAAGAAAGAAGAAGAAGAAGAAGAAGAAGAAGAAGAAGAAGAAGAAGAAGAAGAAGAAGAAGAAGAGAAGAAGAAAGAAGAAGAAGAAGAAGAAGAAAGAAGAAGAAGAAGAAGAAGAAGAAGAAGAAGAAGAAGAAGAAGAAGAAGAAGAAGAAGAAGAAGAAAGAAGAAGAAGAAGAAGAAGAAGAAGAAGAAGAAGAAGAAGAAGAAGAAGAAGAAGAAGAAGAAGAAGAAGAAGAAGAAGAAGAAGAAGAAGAAGAAGAAGAAGAAGAAGAAGAAGAAGAAGAGAAGAGAAGAAGAGAAAGGAAGAAGAAGAAGAGAGAAGAGGAAGAAGAGAGAGAAAGAAGAGGAAGAAGAGGAAGAGAGAGAAAGGGCGAAGGAAATAAATAATATATATATATATATATATATATATATATATATATATATATATAGGGGGGGGGGGGGGTGTTAGAAGGAAGGCACGTATTGTGTGTGTGGAGGGGAGAAGGGGGAGGGGGGATAATTTGACATTCATTGGCTGTACGCCAAGATAATTAACTTTAGCCACTTCTAGTTAATTAGGTACCAATTCACTCAAATTCACATTTTCCTTCGTGATGAGAGTAAACAACAGTCAAAATAGCTGAAATGCCAGTTGAACTGAAAATGGCAAGGTTTGTTTACATAAAAACAACGAAGCGAATGCCTGTTGTTGGCATCAAGAGAAAATTGAATGAACTGCGTCGGTATTGAATTTATAGAAGGAACGAAGGTTATTGTTATTGTTTTTATACAGTCATTGTAATGATTTGTTCTTACTACTTTCTATCACTCATATTCTATGTCTCAGAGCATAAATGTTAAGGGTTTAACAAAAAGTTTGTGTGTGGGTACGTTATATCCGGCTGACGGATGTTGTGAATATTTTACCTAAATTGGATATGACCACTATCAATGAGTGTTTGGGTAGCATCGATCATGTTTTGTTTCCTCTTTCAATTAATAATCATTATCTCTCTCTCTCTCTCTCTCTCTCTCTCTCTCTCTCTCTCTCTCTCTTTCTCTCTAACACAAACACGCACCACACACATACACACACCGACCTATTTATTTGTATTTTGCTCTTGTGTAAATTGGTTAAAACATGGTTTAAAACAAAACAAAGCAATATAACAACAAAAACAAAACAAAACAACAACAAACAAACAAACAAAACAAAAAAAAAGAAAAAAAAAGGAAAAGAAAAGAAAAAAAAAAAGAAAAAAGAAAAAACACAAACACAAAACACAAACAAAAAAACAATCAAATACAAAACAAAAACGACCCCCCCCCCTCTGAAACCCCCCCCCCCCCCCAAAAAAAAAAAAAAAAACACAAAAAAACCCCAAACAAACCGGAACCCTTCCCCCACAAAATACTCAGACCAAAAAAAACAAAACAAAAAAAAAGAACCCCAAAAACATAACAACAAACAAACAAAAAAAAAAAAAAACAAAAAAAAACAACAAAAAAAAAAACAACAACAAAACAACAGAAAAACATAACAAAGACAAAACCAATAAAGCACCACAGTTTGTATTGAAATATCAACATCTTGAATCCTTAATCTAGATGTATAATTTTTTAACCCAAGTATTGACATAAAATGGCAAGTGGAATAGGCTCACCGCCTAATGAAGCCCTATTTAAACGTAAGAGGGCCGACTGTTTGTGAAATCCTTTCAGTGGTTTAAATAGTGTGCAATTACCTCTTGTTATACGCTTTGGATTTTAAGATAATATTTATTTTGTTGCTGGGATCAGCAGACGGGTCACTAAAATGGAGACATTTTTTCCGACCACCAAGCGTGTGTAAGACTATAAATGAATCTGAACAGAGGAAACAGAAATGATGATGGGCTGGAGATCGTGATGAAGATGATGATGATGATGATGATAATCATGATATTACTAATAACACGAAATATATAACTCCATAATTTATTAAGCGTGTCAATGGTCATGAAACTATCATTATCATTTAAAAAGTAGGTCACAACCTACTGATTCAAAATGTAATGATAAAAATCCAGTTAATTGAAGTTTGATTTCCCCCCCTCTCAAACAGGCAAGATATTCTCTACTACGTACACCAATAATATTTAACCAGTTAACTGCTGTACTCTGGAAAGACACATATTTAAATATTTTGCCCCCCCCCCCCCCTCCCACAAAAAAAATAAATCGTCCTTCAAATATCGATCGATATAAATGACCATCATGGTGGCCAGAGATCTCAGGTGAGATTTTTGTTGCTGTTGCTGCCAAGATGAGAGTCATTTAAATCGATAGATTATTTGAAGGACGAGTTTTCTGGTCAAATTTTAAAGTAAGTGTCTTCCATAACATGGCGGTTCACCACTGGTTACCGCACACCTAATAGAGCAGTAAAGTTAGGTGCCCCAAACGTAAACAAAGGTCGAGAAGCACGTGGCAAACCACATGTTCCTGTCTTGACAGCTCACGTTCCAATGTAAATAATAGAAAAAAATAACCTTTAAAATTTGGCTGTTAGGTGGCAAAAGAAACACATATTCATAAATACTCGATCATGCATCAAATAATGTCTAGATATGGATATTTTATGGAACAAAAGGTAAAATTTTCTAAAATTTATCAAAAGTTACAGTCTATCTATTTTTAGACCAGAGCAAATTATTGCGCTGGTGTGAACAAAACGAGAATTATTCGGAGCCTGATTTTCATAATAATTTAGCCTTATATTATTATTTCTGCAACTGTTAGATTTTATGTAAACATATTTTCAATACTGAAAGTGTATTGCCTACAACTCAAACTACAAAATTGGGAGACCTATATTGTGCGTAAATTATTCCGGTCCCTAACGGAAATCACTAGCAACTTGTTATTGTTTACGTTTGGGGCACCTAACTTTACTGCTCTATAATTACGTTCCGTTATCAGACTAGTAAACGATGTGGTATTGCTCGTCATAATCACGATACTTATGGATAACATGATCCTTATCGGCATTATGCACATCATAATCATTTGGTAGTAATAAGAATGTTATGTCGGTGATTTGGGTCTTAAAACACGCTCAGTATTCTTAACTATCTAAGCTCAACGTATTCCGTCTTTTCGTAACATAATTATGATAAACTTTTATTTTTTCTCATCCCGGATTCTTTCCCCCTTCTTCTGTGTTATTCGTTTGCTTTTGTTTATTGTGTTACGGTATTTGTTATGTTTGTGTGCACTCCCTCTCATGTGCACACATACATGCGACGACATCTGACGTGTCATTTCCGAGCAGAAATATTGTATTACTTTTAGATTAATATGTCTTCCTCTAGCCGTTGATATTTAAAAATAAGTATAAATATTCCGTCTCCCACAAAACAATAGATTACTGTTGTTGTCAATATACATTTCCTGCCGTAGATTTGACGAAACGCTTTTCGATTTTGTTGTTGTTGTCAAGATAACATTTTACTCAATAACATTATATCGATTGAATTAATAAAATGAAACTGTTAGATAATATCAAACCCGAGACTTCAAAGAACTCTCGATTGGATAACTTTTGACAAGTTTTGTTGCCATATTAATCGCTTGATAAAGGGAATAAAAATGAAAATGAAAGAAAAATCGTTTTGTCAGTGAATGGCAGTAATGCTGAGCAAGCTACGCACGTTTGTGTACTCCTCGAAGGCCATTTTACCTGTACGTGGGGAAAGAAATGATAAAAGCATGTTGTCACTATCGGGAATAACAATCTTCCATATCTTTCACCTGTGTAAGTTTTTTTAAATTGTTTATTTTTTTTTTTTTTTATTACTCACCTTCTACGAACGAAATGCAACTTGTATGAAGTCTGTATTTTTAGAATGCAAAACCAGCAACCAAAGACGATAATGTATAACGTAGGACCTAGGTATATCACTGCCATTTATATGATGTATTTATAGGGTTTACACATACATAATATTATTTTACCGCCGAAAGGAAGCCAGAGCACTTATACTAGATACGTACGATTAAAATATTTACAACTTCATTTCCTTACACTTAAACTTAAATCGTTTTGTTTTTGTTTTTAAGGGTTTTACGGCGCTTGCAACACATTAAGATCATATCAGCGCCAGTAAAAAGGAAGAGAATAGGATAGTAAAAAGTTCTAGAATTACAATTAAAGCACAATAGTAAAGGTAAGACAAAGGGGAACGGGTTCAAATAGGGAACAGATGTAGATTCCAAGAGCACACCGTTAAAGTACTTAGTTTGAGATCACCTAAAAGTCTCATCCAGACACAAGCACAGGTCCCAACTAAGAGGAATACACTCAAATGTTTACCAATCATATAATATAATATGTAAACTAAACATAATACAATGCATAACAGAGAGGTGATTTACAAGGAAAAAAATATCATCTCCCAAAACTATAACTATACATTCGACTGTTTCCCTCCCAGTCAAGGAACTCCGGCAAGGATCAGGACAAAACTAAGTAATCTCATTCCAAGACAATGACAGGAAACAATTGGAAAACGGGTATGGGGGGATAGAAGACACAGCATGTACCTCCCTGCCCACTATGGGAGGTCAGGATCCCCACGCAGAAACTTAAATCGAAAGTAATTAAATAAAACGAAACATTAGAAATTCGAATTCTCTTTGGTGATGATGATGATGATGACAACGACGATGATATGATGATGATGACGATAATTATGATGATAATAACAACGTGGTATTTTATATAAAACAATCTCTACCAAACGTACCCAGAGTGCTTTACAGGGAGTTCCAAACAGCAACATGTAGGACGAGACGTAACGCATGTGAGGCGTTATTTTATTTTATTATTTTCGGCAGAGACAATGCTGTAACCAGCCAGGCACTCCTTTTACACCCGAGTGCGGTGATAATTTATGAAAAAAGAGCATTTTCTTTGGACTCAACTTCTTAACGCCCAGTGAAATTCGAACCAATTATATATACTCTCGATTTGATAACTTTGACAAGTTTTGTTGCCATATTAATCGCTTGATAAAGGGAAAAAAAATGAAAATGTATACCCTACTGTAGCAAAGGCGAATGTCATACCATATTGGATGACTACATCAATGAATTACTGCCGGAATGTGATATTTGAATAGTTGCATTTATGATCATATTATAACCAGTTTTCAATATACAAAATAAGGTTCTGTTAACTACCTGTTTTCACTTCTCCTCCTCCCATTATTTGTTTTTCTCTCTGTTTGATACTTATTCCATGTGCGAGAAACGCGGATCAAACTTATGTGTCAGGGGACATAATCGTGAATTAGTGTGAGTATTTGGTTCTTTGTAAGTTTAATTCCCTTTTTATATATCACGCTTATCGACTTTGTCCAAGTGATCTTTACGAAATGCCTGAAGTAATTATTATCGAATTCCCGGAGAAGAGACATTTCTTAGTTATAAGGTTCGTTTATCTAATTTTGAAATATGAATTGTTAGGGACTTAATTCATTCGCACTCTTGGACGACCACAACGTAGAAAAAATATAATGAGTGAAAATAGATATTAATATAGAGCATCTCCATGAATTTACTACTGAATGCGCTTCACAATTCTTCGTTTATTCAGCCAGCGGGCCGTATGGAATGAAATTTCCATTTTATATAGCACATATCAGCCGACAGGTGTGTGCTGCTTGCTTACCCTTCAGTCCCAGCCAGCTTCTTGGTGTATTCTGCTACTTGGATAACAGCGGCAAGAGGCAGTCCGATCTGAAATGCTGTCAGCTGTTCCATCATATTCAGGAAACAAAGATACTGAAGCATGTGGCAACCAAGATGGCTGCGCTTTGGAATGTGCCTTCCTATGCTAATCAGTAGTTGGGATGCCCTCTACACTTTTTTAGGGAGGAGGAGAAAGGCATGAAGGAGGGATGTAACACAAAAAAGAAGGTCAGAGATCTAAATACCATCTTCAATTCCACCACAAACAAGCTTTACTGTATGTTTATTTTTTATGCTGTGAAGCAGTTTGAATCTATCAACACGGAACTCCAATGCGACAAACCCATGATTCAGGAATTACTGGTAAAATTAAGGAAATTGTTTAAAGACACCCTGATAAATGTTGTCAAACCCTCTGCCATCAAGGAAGTTGACATTTTGGAGGTTGATTTTCTCTCTCCTAAACTAATAACACCAGACAGTCATCTGATATTATCATTGGTGACAAAGCTCTCCAGCTGGTCTTTGAAGGAACCAGAGAGGGTAGAAACCCTTTACAAAGACGTAAAATTTTATCAGGCTGCATGCTCCTACATGAAAAAAAAAACTGCTCCTCATTGATCCACTTCTCAAACACATCAGTATCGCAGACCCTGCTCAACAGAACAACACCACATTTACAGACATGCTCTTCTTCCTTAAAAAAATTCCCTCAACTGATTAGCAATGCAACATTTACAGACATACAGAAAGAATTTTCAACAGACCAATGCACAGACACATCCCACATACAAACAGAGTAGACACTTACTGGCACGAAGTCGGCCTTCTCAAGGAAGATAGTAAATTCGTTTTTAATGTGGTTAGAAAAAACAAGTCAGACTTCAGAGGCAGCATGTCTCAACAAACACTTGAGGCTCTGGTGGTGGCCAAGTCTAGACCTGGGGATGCACTAGGGAGGATCTACTCCAAAAAGGATTTGAAGAGTTTGAAGTGTGCCTATTACAGGTCTGTTCAGGCTTAAATCCTCCACCCTCTTTCTAAGTTCATGTATATATGTAAATACACTGTAGATGTAAATATTTTGGTGAGTAATTTTTTTATCTTTAAAAACTGTCAATATTATTAGTTAATCAATCTGTTTACCACGCTTTGCATGAGTTGGTGCTTGCATTCCTTGCGTGGAAAAACTATTCAGCGAAAAGTGTTCCTAAAGTTTGAAATTTGGGATAGGCAGCCCTGGTATTATGCTCCCCCCCCCCCCCCCGTTTACCCAAGGCGCTGCATTCTTTGCCTAATAATCAACTCCTGCTAATAGCTTGGTGATCCTGAGAGGTAGTTTATTAGGAGATAACCACTGCAACCGTTCTGCACAACAGAGCCAACTCAAGAGAGACTCTCTGCTTAAATTTCAGTTCAGTGCAAAAGTTGAGAATATGGCGCACTTAATTGTCGAATGTCTTTAAAAAAAATATTGAACATTTATAAAGCGCAATATCCACTAAACATGCTCAAAGCACTTTACAAGGGGTCCCCAGCCAACAACAACACTTAATATTATGTAGGACGAGACCTAATGCTTGTTAAGCTAAGTCAAATATTTTTTTCCAAAAGAGACAATGCTGTTAATGGTGGGAATGGTAAGAGAATGTGATTAAAGACTCTTTTCCAAGGACTCAACTATCCGCTGCTCACAGTGGGACTAGAACCCTGGACCTTCCGGTCCAAAAGCGAGTGTCATACCACAAGACCACATAAATGATCAGTTTAAATGAGGAACAGAAGTAGAAAGTGAGAGCAAAATACTGGAATATGATCTTTGCTTCAATATCCAAGTCCAAGGGTTCGGGGTTCATGTCCCAGTGTTGTCTTGAGTAAGTCAGTCGCACCTCCTGCCTAGCTCATGGACTACTGTTCTCACGGCGAAACAAAGTAGCTCTTATCATTCAAATAATAAAGTTTTAATAATCCGAATGGATTATAAATTGTTTACCCAAAATAAGAATAAATGAACAAAACAAACATACAAAAGACGAATAAATAAATGAATAAATAACTTAAGTAACAGATTAATAAATTAATCATTTAAATAGTTAATCAATTAATTTATTTTTAAAAAATCCACGTGCAAAACAAACAGTTGGTTAAACCATTCATTAAATTGAAGGTGTGAGGATCGATCTGTAGCTGTGTCAGACTGATACATTTCCAGGGTGGCACTGTTGTCCTACACAACAATCCACATCTGTACCATATATCCATCATACAATTTGATGATATCATAATATTTATGACAATGATAAATACTTTTGACAGATTCCAATGAAATTACTAATTCAAAAATATTGTTACAAAAAACTTTTGTTTTTTTCTTTCTTAACTGCATTTTATTCTAACATTTAAAAAATCTTATAAATTCCATGTTTCTAGACAACAAAATCAATAATCCTAACGCATATATTATGAAAATAACTAAATCTTTCATATTGCACCTGTGCAATCCATTTGCTGATCTCTTTGTTCTCATATCATTAAATTGGGACAAATGAACACTCACAATTTTCCTTTGTATAGAGAAAAAGAAATCGTCAGTAATAAAAATGAAACTCCGTGACAAAAAAAAAAACAAACTATGATTAGTAAATAAAGAAAATAATTGAAAGATGATTGTAACTCCCTAGCATATGACTGATACAAGCCCAGGCCTTGGCAAAACCATAGAAAGCCTCTAAGAAGAAGAAAACAGACTACAGATGTATGGGGAGGGGGGGGGGGGGGGGGGGGGGGGTGATAAGGAGCACTAGTAAGCTTTGTAACAAAAATGAACATAATCACTTTAAAAAAGAACTAAATACCAAAAAGCAAAACAAAAACAAAACAAAAACAAAAAACAGAAAAAAGGAATATACAGTGGACTCCGGATAAGACGATGCCCAGGGGAACCGAGAAAAAAATCGACTTATCCGAAAATCAACTTAACCGGAGTGTAACCAAATGAGCAAAAACTCATTTGAACAAAGCAAACCAATATAGAATAAGTATGTCTCTTCATATCGCGCGGTCTCTGTAGTGGTCATGAGAGGCTCCTACCCCCAATAGTCCCATAGAGGAATCAGAATACATAAAAATCGGAATTTGAGATAAAAAAGCCGAATCAACTTACTGTTATTGACTATGACATGCTTTGCAACAGAAAATGTAATAAACAACCCAAAAGTACTCAAATGATTAAAAATATAAAATGTGTAAAAATGTACAGATTGTTTAAAGACTAAGAATGGGGTCAAATAATAATAGAGAACACACAAGTCCAGGCCGTCTGAGAGCAAAGCATGGATTTAACCTTGTCAGGACCCTCCTCCCCCCCCCCCCCACACACACACACCTAATCAAACAAACGCGCGTGCCGGTACACACACACACACACACACACACGTACACAGGGCTAAAATTAAATAGGGAAAGAACCTGATCGTACTCAATAATATTATTACCAATTGAAGCCAACATATAATATTACCAAGGTCATTGACCTCACAAATTGGAGTCACTATAATAATAATAATACTTCGGTCAACCCCCCTCCCAAACATAATATAATATTATCCGACATCAGCAGCACACACTTTGAAGGGACTAATCAGACACACAAAGTGTGTGTTGATTGACCATGGGAGATGCTGACAAAATAAGCCATAGCTCACGTTTTTTTCACTAGAGATTTTTTTATTTTTAATTTTCCTCGATTGGAAAGGTGAAAAGCGGATTTTTTGCCTTGAATGTCGAATGTATACCAATTAGGTGAAACTATTCCGCGAAAAGCGGAAGGGTAGGAGCCTCTAGATCAAGGTCATGCTTCTTGTAAATCGTCGAGACAGAAATAGCTGGTATGCCAATTTCCTATGCGATGATTTTCTGTCGCATGCCAGACTTTTCAAATGCATCGAATCTTCCTTTTCCGCGACAGGTTTGCCATTGTAGTTGTAGACTTGACTTGAATTCTTGATAAAATTGATACTAATTAAGAGGGCTATTACATAGGATGGCCTGGGATTAGAACCAAAAAAATCTTGAACTTGAAGTTGCGACAATGTAAAATTTGAGATGGAGAAATTAAAGTTATTCAATATTGCTTATGTACATTGAACACGTCAGGCAAAGCACCTACATCACATCGATGTGCGCCAATCGTTCGCGGATATTCTTAACTTCTGAAAATTCTTACTGGTAGCTTTTTGAACCAATGGAAATACTTGTTTATTTGTGATTTTATTGTAGTCATGAGTGATAATAACATCGACTTAAGCGACATCGACTTATGTGGATTTTTTTTTTTTTTTTTACTAATGTTATATAGGAAGAAGGGGGAGGGACCAAGAAAAAAAATCGACTTGGGTAAAAATCGACTTAGGCAACGTCGACGTATCCAGAGTGCACTGTATCTGGCTCGAAAACAAAATCAAGAACAATAACAGTTGGTATTTTTCAAAGCCGCTATACATATTTATCTTTTGTCTCATACTTTTATAGTCCACACAGCCTATCATCTTTTTCCAGAGCAAGTCGCAAAGGGAGATCAAAAGGGTAGTATGAGGGAATGTAGCTAGGCCAGCAACGCATTATTTAAAACATGGAAAATCACAAACATACATCTTGATCAAAAGGCATTTCATTTCCAATTGTACCATTTGGAAACTGAATCATCCCGGCATTTATTTCCTATAGACATATGAACCTGTATCTAGAAAAACATTAGTCTTGAGCCATTTATCACGATTATGTAAACAGTGAATAACTTTCTAAATTGTTGCAAACTGCACCCCATATACACTCAAGCAACACATTCATTCACATCATTCATGCATTACATCAGAACCACTTCTCCCACTATCTTCTCCCTCTCTCTCTCTCTCTCTCTCTCTCTCTCTCTCTCTCTCTCTCTCTCTCTCCACACACACACACACACACACACGCACAGATTCTCTCAGTGTGACAGTTTTTATTCAGATGTCTGTTTTTGTTTTTTTTTAAAAAGGGTTTTACTGCACTCCCAACACATTAAGGTCATATCAGCGCCAGTAAAAAGGAATTTAATGGGATCGTAAAAAGTTATAGAATTACAATTAAAGCACCCAAGAAAAGGTAAGACTAAGGAGAATAGACACCTAGACATCACGACTCTCGGACAATCGTCATAACGTAAACAATGGCAGTGATTGGTAAACATAGTAAACTACACAGGTTTTATTATCGATGGTACATGTCTAAGTAAAATACCCACTGTTCTACCTCTTGATCAATAGAACCAACACAGAAAACTATCGTGTGATAACTAGTCACCCATTTGGAGGTATAAAAACAATAACAATGATCAGAGAGAGGTCGATTTCATTCACATTATTGTTTATAAACAACCAACCATGTTTGTCCGAGCATGTGTGACGGTGCGTCACAAAGTCGATGTTTTGAATGGCCAAATTTATACTGGTTAATAACAATGATCATAAGAAGTCAATATCATTCACTTTATTGTTTATAAACAACCAACTATGTTTGTCTGAACAATTGTTTTTTTATTTGTTTTTGTTTTTTTTGTTTGTTGCTTTAGGTCTCTTCCAACACAATTGAGGTTATATGAGACCGCTGAAACAAAAAAACAAGCAATCTAACAAAAATAGTACAAATGTCAATCAAAAGCATAACCTAAAGATATCATAAGCTAAATTATAAATAACCAAGAACAAACAGGCAGAGGATTTACAGGAAAAAAAATATCCCCTGTCAAAAATACAATCACAAACCAAAGAAGCAGGATAGGCTAGTAAAGAGAAGAAGAAACGACATCACTATCGGATCGCACACCCATGCGAACATCATAGGTATACGATTCAAGGGTGATGCTCCCATCCAACCACCCGCTGAACAATTGTGAAGGTGTGTCAAAATTCCATGTTTTAATTGGTCAAAAATCTACTGGTTAATTGGTTCAAATAGGAAACATATATGTAGATTCCAAGAGCACACCATCAAAGTCCTTAGTTTGAGATCACCTAAAAGTCTTATCTCGACACAAGCACAGCCCCCGACTAAAAGGAATACTCTCAAATGTTTACAAATCATATATCATATGTAAACTAAACATAATACAGTGTATAACAGAGAAATGATTTATAACACAAAAATATCATCTCCCAAAACAATAACTATGCATTTGACTGTTTCCCTCCCAGCTAGGACTCGGGCCAGGGCCAGGACAAAGCCAAGTAATCTCATTCCAAGACAAAGAAAGAAAGCATGTTGGAAAACAGTTATAAGGGGATAGAAGACACAGTATGTACCCCCCTTCCCACTATGGGAGATCAGGAACCCCACCCAGACTTCTATATAAAATTGGATGCAACATACATGAGTCACGCGTAAATGGTCCCAAATTAAATAATCTCAATATTGTGCTTAATTTCTATAAATGAATATAGTGAGGGAAAAAAATAAATCACTTGAGCATAGAAGTAACAGTTTCATGAGTAACAACAGTATAAAAATAATATTAAAAAAAAGAAAAAAAAAAAAGAAAAGAAAAAAGAAGAATAAAATAATAATAAAAATAATAATAATAATAATAATAACAATAATAATAATAATAATAATAATAATAATAATAATAATAATAATAATAATAATAATAATAACAACAACACAAACAACAAACACAACAACAACAACAGTAATAATAATAATAATAATAATAATATATATATATATATATATTTTTTTTTTTTTTATAAGGGTTTTACGGTGCTTGCAACACATTTAGGTTATATCAGCGCCAGTAAATAGGAAGAAAATGGGATAGTAAAAAGTTCTAGAATTACAATTGAAGCACCCAAGAGAAAGTAAGACAAAGGGGAACTGGGAACAAATCGGGATCAGATGTAGATTCTAAGAGCATACCACCCATGTAGTTAGTTTGAGATCACCTATAAGTCTCATCCGGATACAAGAACAAAATCCAACAAAGAGGAACACACTCAAATGTTAACATTATACATTAAAAATAACACATATAATAATACATAACAGAGCGATGATTTACAAGGAAAAAAATATCATCTCCCAAAACAACTATGCATTTGACTGTTTCCCTCCCAGGCAGGACTCCGACCAGGGCCAGGAAAAAAAAAACAAGTAATCTCATTCCAAGACAAAGACAGAAAGCATGTTGATATAAGGGAATAGAAGACACAGTATGTACCTCCCTGCCCGCTATGGGAGGTCAGGATCCCCACCGAGAATAATAATAATAACAATAATAATAAAATAATATTAACAACAACAACAACAATAATAATAATAATTAGAATGATGATAATAATAATAATAATAATAATAATAATAATAATAATAATAATAATAATAATAATAATAATAATAATAATAATAATAATCTCTGGACTAAATTAGATACGATCTTTGGGTGTTCTACTAGATTGAATCAAATGATTACACTTCAAACAAGTCATCACTATTTCAATGGCGCTCTCATTAGTTTATTTCTTACTGAGCCTCTGCTATAACATGCCTTACTTTTCTGAGATATGCGATTGTGGTTGTTCTGTTATCATCATTTATTATTTTTATCATTATTTTTTAAATTATCATTGTCATTTATCATTATTTCATTACCATTTATTAATATTATTACTATTATTATCATTATTATTATTCCCATTGTTTATTATTTTTCTTCTTATTATTATTCTTATTATTATTATTCTTATTACTATTATTATTATTATTATTATTATTATTATTATTATTATTATTAGTAGTAGTAGTAGTGGTAGTGGTAGTAGTAGTAGTGGTAGTAGTAGTAGTATTAGGGGGTGTTTGTTTGGATGAAAATTGGATAGTAAAAACATTCTGGATGTAGGTACAATTAAAAGGACTTGAAAAAGTAAGACAAAGGGGAATGGTACAAATAGGGAACAAATGAGATTCCAAGAGCACACTATCAGAGTACTTATTTTGAGATAACCTAAATGTTTCACCCAGACACCAGCACAAGATCCCACTAAAAGGAATACACTCAAATGTTAACAAATCATAATAATAAGAGTACATAATAGAGAGATGGTTTATATCATCTCCCAAAACTAACTATACATTTGACTGTTTCCCTCTCAGCCAGGATCAGGACAAAACCAAGTATTCTCATTCCAAGACAAAGACAGAAAGCAAGTAGGAAAACAGATTTAAGGGGATAGAAGACACAGTAAGTACCTCCCTGCCCACTATGGAAGGTCAGGAACCCCACCCAGGTTAGGGGGTGTTGTGGACTCATATTACAGTGATGAAGATATAGAACAATCTTATGAGACTCTAGAAGCAACAATTTCCAAGATACCAAAGACAGACCTCTTAATAGTACAAGGAGACTGGAACGGGAAGGTGGGACCAGACGCATATCCAAACTGGACAGGAACAACAGGGCGTTTTGGTATAGGAACAACCAATGATAGGGGCATGAGACTTCTAGAATTTGCTAAAGTTAAGTATTGCAAACACTCTCCACCCACACAAAAGAACATGAACAACAACATGGCACACAGTGACAAATCAAATGTAATAGAAGATGAAAATGGAACCTTACTGACCAACAAACAAGATGTTTTGAACAGATGGACACAATACTGTGATGGCCTTTACAATATAGAACTTAAAACAGACAATACAGTGTTAAGTACAGGAGTGGAACAAATAGAAATAGACAATACTCCATCAATCCTGAATGAAGAAATTGAGAACGCAATTAAGAGCCTAAGTTGCAATAAATCACCTGGAATAGACAACAAACATACAGCAGAACTTATAAAATATAGCGGGGAGCAAACAGTGCAAGCAATAAAAATTCTAGGTCAGAAAATACTGGAGCAGAAAACTTGGCCTAAAATTTGGACACAATCGCTTGTAATACCACTACCAAAAAAGGGAAACTTGAGAAAATGCAATAATTAAAGAACAATCAGCCTCATTAGCCACCCCAGTAAAGTAATGTTACGCATCATCCTAAACCGCATCTAAACCAAATCAGAAGAGATACTTGCAGAGGAACAGGCTGGGTTCAGAGCAGGCAGGCGCACAGTCCAGCAGGTGCTCAATAGCCGCATCCTCATTGAAAAAAAGTCTCCAACACCAAACAGTTTTATATCATAATTTCATTGATTTAAAAAAGGCATTTGACAGAGAGTGGCACGGTGGCCTTTGGAACATTCTGAGAAACTTCGACTTTGATGAAGGACTCATCCAAACAATGGAAGCTTTGTATGAACAAGCTTCTAGTGCTGTCTTGTGTGATAACCAGCTGGGACACTTTTTTAAAACATATGTTGGTGTCAGACAGGGCTGTCTACTGTCCCCAACCTTATTCAATATACATCTTGGACAGGTAATGCAAGAAGCATTACAGTATCACCAGCCTACATAAACTTCAAGACAAAGATTGAACTATTTAGATCTCTGTACTGTCTGTACTCCTCTATGGTTGCGAGGCTGACACAGAAAGGAGAGTTCGCGCATTCCAGCTCAAAGGCTACCAAAAACTATTTTAAAAAATCATATTTGGAACATAAGACCAATGTAAGTGTTCTGGACGAAGTAAAAAGAAGGCAGGAAGGCAAGAACCACTACTTGCAATGGTAAAGAGAAGGAAATTGTCTTGGTTTGGTCACCTCATAAGACACAAAAGCTTATGCAAGACAATATTGCAGGGCACAGTAGAAGGCTGCCGAAGAAGAGGAAGACAGCGGAAAGTGTGGCAGGATAACATTAAAGATTGGACAGGATTGACGTGGAACAATCTAATGAGGAAGGCCCAAGACCGTGATGTGTGGCGTCGAATCGTAAAGTCTGCATCCTGAGAGTCCCCCCCTGAAGACCGGTCATGGGATAGAGTGAGAGTGAGTGAGAGGTGAGATAAAGGATATAAAACAAATAGTAGCAAGAGCAAAAAACGTGTTCCATAAAATGTGACCAGTTGTGTCAAATAACAACCTAAAGTTGAAGACCAGAATGCCTCTCCATTTTCACTCTTTCGTTAGTATTTTCACGATCACCAGCTTCGGGCAACCCCTACCATTTTCTACTTTTCCGTGTTGATTCATTTGAGTTTCTTCGTTGATTCAATAGAATTATAATTTTGCTGCCATATTGTTTTTGGACCGTCCCCATCAGTGTTACCAAGTTTTGCTTTACTTAGGTACCTAAAGTGTTTATTTTTGTTTTATTTGTATTGCTGTATGTTGCATCAGTTTACATTTTTTTGAATATTATTTTTCCGTTTTTCAATTTAGTTTTATCCAACATTGCACTATCATCACCTTTCCATTTTTCTCATCATTATAAATACTCTTCTCCCCTACCAGTCTACCTCTATTTTCTGTCAACATATGATTATTTATCGATTTAAAATGAGGTGATAATAATATCTTGACAGATCTATTAAATTTGTGATGCAATGTCTGGGTAAAGTTCATAGTCCATGAAATTTACAGCTATGATATTGAAGGCTATTCACTGGACTATGAATGAACCTAATTATAATGAGAAGCTCTTTTTTATATTCATAGAATAAAATGGGGAGAACATCAAAAAATATTTACAATAAATACTCCAGAGACGACCTGGTGAATGCCATCCAGGCACACAAGGCTGGGATGAGCATTGCAGCTGCTGCCCGAGAGTTCAAGATCCCAAGAAAAACACTCTCGGATCACATTCATGGGCGGTCTTCGTTAGAGGGGAAAGCTGGCAGGGAGAGAAGCTTACCTGAGTCCATAGAGAATGCTCTATGTGACAAGGTTATAAAAGCTGCCCACTCTGGTTTCTCACTGACAAAGAAACAATTCCTGATGAAAGTGGGGACTGTAGCCAAGAACTTGGACCTGAAAACACAGTTCAAGGACGATGGTCCAGGTACAGTTTCATTTATAACTTTTTTGTGTGTTTATATTTGCAGCAACACTTAACCATTTTTTTTTGGACAAAGACAAAGGTATTACCAGCCCGATACTCATTTTTACACCTAAGTATGGTGCCAGAATATGAGTAGGGTCCTTTTCCAAGAACTCAACTTTGGGTCACCAGAGCGGAACTCGAACCAGGTACATGCAGCTCAGAAGGCAAGTGTCATACTAGTACACCACAAAGTCGTAAAAATTACAACCTTTATATGATAATCGTCGAGGTTGTTTGTCTTTTTCATGATTCATTAAAATTGATTTGTTTGATTTTGATTGTGTACTAAAGATATGTAAAATTGATATTGCAGGTATGGACTACTGGTATGGTTTGAAAGCCAGACGTCCGGATCTGACCATCCATACCCCAAAGAAGTGTGCCTCAACGAGGCTGAAAATGATGATGAGGGAGGTGGTGTCAAAGTATTTCCAGGATTTGGATGACTTGATGACGAGGCTCGATATCAAGGACATGCCAAGGAAAATTTGGAACTGTGATGAGACTGGCATTAGTTTTTGTAACGATGACACCAAGGTCATTGCTGAGAAAGGGATGCAAAACCTGGTCACTTCATGCAGTCCCTCAAATGATAGCGTCATTGCCTTGTTCTGCATCAACACAACTGGAGACGTTTTGCCACCCATAGTTGTGGCAAAGAGCAAGACAAAAAAATGTGTCTTATCCTTTGCTACCCATGGTGCACCACTGGACACGCACTGATCCTTTCAAGAAAATGGATGGATGGACAGTGAGCTCTTCATGGAGTGGTTTCAGAACGTCTTCCTAGAGAACTGCGGACCTGAAAGACCACAGCTTCTAATTTTAGATTCCCACTGTAGCCACGAAGTCCTAGAACTACTAGAGGTGACATCCATTTTATAGCCTTGCCTCCTCACACTACACATTGGCTTCAACCCCTGGACAGAAGTGTTTTTGGGACATTGAAGGGCTGTTACAAAAGAGTATGTCAGGAGTTCCTCTCATCTAACCCGGGACTTGATGCCACAGGGATATACCCATTTGACATGAATAAGATCCCTGATAGAGCATTTGTCTCCTCTGACAGCCAAGACCCGTCATCATCATCCACTTTAGAGACACGAAATGAAAACACGCTGTCAACCCCAGAAGTGACCAGTATGGATGACAACATGCCCTCAACATCCACGGTCAGCACAGAGATAATCAAGCTGGATTTATCAATGTCGCTGACAGAATTGGATGTCTCATTTTTGAACAAGCTAGTTATAGACATCGAAGGAGAGGAAGCAACTATAGATCGACTGAACAAAAATAGGCCGACCTTAAATGTTCAAACTGAAATCGATAATGCTCTTGTTCTGCATCAACGCAGCTGGAGATGTTTTGCCACCCATGGTTGGCAAAGAGCAAGACAAAAAAATGTGTCTTATCCTTTGCTACCCATGGTGCACCACTGGACACGCACTGGTCCTTTCAAGAAAATGGATGGATGGACAGTGAGCTCTTCATGGAGTGGTTTCAGAACGTCTTCCTGGAGAACTGTGGACCTGAAAGACCACAGCTTCTAATTTTAGATTCCCACTGTAGCCACGAAGTCCTAGAACTACTAGAGGTGACATCCATTTTATAGCCTTGCCTCCTCACACTACACATTGGCTTCAACACCTGGACAGAGGTGTTTTTGGGACATTGAAGGGCTGTTACAAAAGAATATGTCAGGAGTTCCTCTCATCTAACCCGGGACTGGTAATAAACAAAGTTACATGGCCAACATTGTTTAAAGAGACCATAGAGGAGACCTTGAGACCTTAGATGATCCAGAGGGCATTTGATGCCACAGGGATATACCCATTTGACATGAATAAGATCCCTGATAGAGCATTTGCGCCCTCTGACAGCCAAGACCCGTCATCATCATCCACTTTAGAGACACGAAATGAAAACACGCTCTCAACCCCAGAAGTGACCAGTATGGATGACAACATGCCCTCAACATCCACGGTCAGCACAGAGATAATCAAGCTGGATTTATCAATGTCGCTGACAGAATCGGATGTCTCATTTTTGAACAAGCTAGTTATAGACACCGGAGGAGAGGAAGCAACTATAGATCGACTGAACAAAAATAGGCCGACCTTAAATGTTCAAACTGAAATCGATAATGCTCTTGTTCTGCATCAACGCAGCTGGAGATGTTTTGCCACCCATGGTTGGCAAAGAGCAAGACAAAAAATGTGTCTTATCCTTTGCTACCCATGGTGCACCACTGGACACGCACTGGTCCTTTCAAGAAAATGGATGGATGGACAGTGAGCTCTTCATGGAGTGGTTTCAGAACGTCTTCCTGGAGAACTGTGGACCTGAAAGATTTGTTTGTTTGTTGCTTTAGGTCTCTTCCAACACAATTGAGGTTATATGAGAGACCGCTGAAACAAAAAAACAAGCAATCCAACAAAAATAGTACAAATGTCAATCAAAAGCATAACCTAAAGATATCATAAGCTAAATTATAAATAACCAAGAACAAACAGGCAGAGGATTTACAGGAAAAAAAATATCCCCTGTCAAAAATACAATCACAAACCAAAGAAGCAGGATAGGCTAGTAAAGAGAAAAAGAAACGACATCACTATCGGATCGTACACCCATGCGAACATCATAGGTATATGATTCAAGGGTGATGCTCCCATCCAACCACCCTGATAGTGATAGAGCATTTGTGCCCTCTGACAGCCAAGACCCGTCATCATCATCCACTTTAGAAACACGAAATGAAAACACGCTGTCAACCCCAGAAGTGACCAGTATGGATGACAACCTGCCGTCAACATCCACGGTCAACACAGAGATAATCAAGCTGGATTTATCAATGTCGCTGGCAGAATCGGATGTCTCATTTTTGAACAAGCTAGTTATAGACATCGAAGGAGAGGAAGCAACTATAGATCGACTGAACAAAAAAAGGCCGACCTTAAATGTTCAAACTGAAATCGACAATGGTCTTGCGGCTGATATTAGTCCACAAAATAAACCCACCCAAAAGACGAGGCGCAAATCATCACACAGAGTGTTGACAAATGAAGTTATCATTGGCGAAAAGAGATTGGGGATGGAGAAGAAAGCTGAAAAGGAGGCAAAAAAGCAACAGAGGCAAGAGAAAAAAGGAAAGAACAAGAAATAAACAATTTGCAATGTCTTTACCTTTCATTGTGTCATCTCTCATAAAATAGACAATTTTTCATTATTATAATATTTTGTTGTTATTGCCATTGAACATAGAAAAAAAAAAAACGAAAACAAAACAAACAAAACAACAAAAACAAATAAAAGAACACAAAAAAATACCCAAAAGTCAGTAACACGTGCGGATAGATAGCACAGAAATTATGCGGCAAATTTCCCTCACAGTGGTGGCGAATTTCCCAGACGAGCATAACATATATATATACCACTGTCTGAGGGCATACAAGTCCCGCAGACAGGCGAAGGAAGTTTAACACGGAGAAATCTGATGCCATGTATATATTTATATCAAACCAGATTTCAATCCCTTCATATGCTGGAATATGAAGAGGAATTCCAGCCTGACACTATTGCGTCAGCCCGGCACACAACATTAAATATCAGAGAGACAGCCAGACCAGCTAAGAACCCCAGCTTTCATGAGTTGAGCAAAAAAAATAAACAAATACTGTGGCTATGTTTAAGTGCTCAATGATGTCATAAACAAAAATCTGTAAATACGTACAGAAATGCTTGTAAAACAGAATAAATCAAACTAACCTTTATTGTCAAATATAAGTGGGACTAGAACTTGTTTTTCTTATTCATTATCAATTGTATTGTGAAGGTTATCCTCTTAGACAGCTATACAAGCCATTCATCATTGCTTTTTATTATTTTCTTTTGTTATGTAACTGGGAAATCATAGAATTTGCAGACCTCTATTATATTAAACTAAAGTAATAGGGTGATTCTACGGTAGAAGCTGACTGCCTATGTAAAATGCTTGTGTAGTTGGAGCATTATGACTTAATTTTTTTTATTAAATAAAATTTAATCTCCACCTTAAACCACGCATTACAGATGGCCAATATGAAGTGGATCTTCCTTGGAAGAGTAGCCACCCTCCTTTGGGAAACAACAAAGAGAAAGCTTGACTCAGATTGAATACTCTTATGAGAAAACAATTCAAACAACCAGAGATGTCAACCATTTATTAATCTGCCATACAAGAGCTCACAGAAGAGAAATTTGTGGAAGGAATACCACCAATTACAAACCAAGTGGCAAGTGATAAAGAATTCTATCTTCCCCACTGCCAAATCCATAAAACAAGGAATCAGCAGTTACAAATGCAGACCTGCGTTCGACTCTTCTAGTTTCCTTTAGTAACAATAAGTTAAATCAGAAAATTATGTGTTAAGTTATTAGGAACTATGGACTGTAGGTTTGACTAGCAAACCGATCTGACAAGAAGACATTATACTAGTCTGACTATCAGGGCGTATTTTGTTTACGGAAGACAATTTCAAAAGACTTTGGAACCAATCAAAAAAAAAATTGGGACATTTATTTTATCTTATCACAAACATTGTCAATATGAACTCTTAATCTGGACGCAACAAAAAGGTGTTAACATCAATCCAGTGACAATATACAAAAGGACACTCTTTTTATAAAACAATTATTAAAAAAAAAATATTGTAGTGGTAGGTAAGGTTTCATTTCAAATGGATTATATATAAAGTTAAGACCAAGATGTTACAAGAAACTTAGATATACTTATTATATCTTTTCTTTACAATTTTGAATCACTCTTCATACCTCCTTCTATGAGTAGTGCAAAGAGTCATAATTAGAATCATATTAGATTCGAATCCATTATGACTATCAGATTTTGTGACTTCAATACATATCTAAGGATTCGACATTCTTCAACTGGACTAATACAGAAAGAATGATCACCACTGAACATTTAAACCATAAATTACATACATACATTCATGTTCCCCACTCATGAAAATATTACGTGAATGTTAGATATCTTGGTCAAGATATCAACATACTTTGCATTCAATTTAAAATTAATGAAAACCCTATTTCATCTCACAGCAATATATTATGCTTTATTTTCATAAATCTCAATTAAGATTAATTGGCTATCATGATCACTAACCATAATTTCAATTTTAATCTCCTTTTAATCTCTATTCATTTCAAAATGGAATATCTGTTCAACAATAATTATCAGCTAAACATTTATTCAGTCATCCTATGTGACATTTTAATTTTATTTCACACTTTATTTGCAGAGACACATATCTTTATATTCATATTTAATTACTTTTATTTTCATTTTTGTCTTATTTTCATTCAATCTTATTCTGCCACTACCATTCATGTTTTCATTTCATATTTCCTCAGCCACTTGACGATTCACTGTCTCACTCTGACCATGTATCACTTTTGTCCCTTCAATTTGAATTACTATATCATATTGTATTGTATCACTTTTGAATTTCAATTTATCATAATCTTGATTTCAAATCTAAAGATAAATGTTTGGAAATTAACAATAATTTAATTTTTCATTTATTACAATCCCTGATGAATCCCTCTTTACCAGATAGAAGATCTACATTTTTAACTTTTGTTTTTCTCATTACACTACTTAAACTTAAAATTGAAACATTTGAAACAAATACTTCTCAAAATGATTTCAAATTCAATCTTTTCATTTGATTTGGCATTACCAACTCAGCTCATCATTTAAACTTCTAGTTATTCACTTCATTTCATTATTAACTCATTAGCATCAGTATATCACTTTTTAAATTTATTATAAGGATACTTACTATCACCATTCTTTTTATGTTAATTTTCTTATCCAGGTAAATTTTCACATCATTCTTTTCACTTCTTCAATTCTGAATAAAGGCATATCAACTAGACTAAGATGGATAGAATATTTTTGTCGTAATCACCTACTCCTTTTGATTCACATATTCTCGAATTGCAATCTCATTCATTGCAAATACAAATACTACAAATACTAAAATATTAATATTCAGCACTTAAAGTGCTAGTGGTTTTTGTCTTTATATTGAAAAATAAAATGGTGTGAAAATCAAGAGGTCAGCAGCTTTTATTTCTACATCAAATTTCTAACGATAGCTTAGTCGGTAGAGAACTTGCTCCACACGCAAGGGATTGATCCTGTGTGGTCAACATTTTTTTATGACCACATTGTACATACAGCAGTGATTAGGTAGCTGGGTCTGGTAGTTCTGATGGAAAATACTTTGCGATAGACTAGTGTCGTATCCAGAGGGTAGCTATTGTCCATTTCACATGACAGAGAAGGGGATAAACTCTGGCTCTATGGGGCCTAATGACTCT
This sequence comes from Berghia stephanieae, assembly GCF_034508935.2. NCBI lineage: Eukaryota > Metazoa > Mollusca > Gastropoda > Nudibranchia > Aeolidiidae > Berghia > Berghia stephanieae. Next base: position 90,983,665 of record NC_088360.1, on the reverse strand, counting down.
GAAGGACTACAAGAAGATTATTATTATTTCTATTATTATTATTATCATCATCATCATCATCATTTCGATTTGAAAGAGAAAAAAACCCCACAGTAAATGCTTACAAATGTAAATGTAATTTTTTAGTTTGTTTAAATGACATTAATATCAAAATAAAGATAAATCATAATCAAATACTGATTGAGGCAGAGACTCTTTTCCAGGAATGATAACAACAACAAACTGAGTATTTTCAACATTCCAAATAACTATTTGGGACCTATCATTTCCTCTGGCCTAACCCAGGTATCAAACTGTTCACTGGTGACATATTGTAGATTTATAGCTGCCTCTTTCAAAGTGGTGCCCTCAGCATGTGCCTTTTTCGCAATCTTAGTCGCCTTGTCATAGCCAATGTGTGGATTTAGTGAAGTGACTAGCATCAGAGACTCGTCTCTCAGCTTCTCTATCCTATCTGTGTTTGCTGTAATTCCCACAACACAGTGTTTAGTGAAAGAAACGCAGGCATCAGAAATTAGGCGAATAGATCTTAAGACATTACTGACAATGAGAGGTTTGAAGACATTGAGTTCAAAATGTCCCATGCTGCCGCCAAATGTTACAGCTGTCTGGTTGCCCATCACTTGTGCTACCACCATTGTCATCGCTTCACATTGAGTTGGATTCACCTTACCTGAAACAAAGAGAATCTTATATAACCCGCACCTCAGTGTCAAATTTCATCTTTGTATCAAATCTGTCATCAAAACTTAGGTTAAAAATTTTCAGGAATCATTTTGTAAAAAGAGACTCTAATATCTGTCATGCTACTATCTTTGCCAGGTTTTGTATTCATATTGTATATACTATACATGACATGTGAACCAGGCTATAATATGTGCTGTTTCAAACAATTAAACAAATTTTATTCATAATTAACATAAATCAACTAAAATTTATTAATATACATATGTAACAAAGTCAAAAGAGCTGAAACATTCAGTCTTTGGTACGATTAAAAAAACATAAATACTCTGATACATTTTTGTTTGTTTTTGTTGTTGATTCTATTTTTCTTTCACCAAAACATCAATTGAAACAAATAAGTATAATAATCAATATGAAACACAAGCCATAGTAAACGATTGAGTTTTTGAGTAGACTTCTCTATCTTTTGGACAATTTAGAACATTAGAAATCAAATCTCTACAGCAATGGAATGTGAACCTGAATCTCACATAAAAGGACATTGTATAAAGAGGGACTAATATTTTTCTATTTGTATAAAAAAAGGAAGAAAAATTAAACTTGAAATAAAAATGACTGCCTTACCAGGCATGATACTACTCCCAGCTTCATTCTCAGGCAGACTGAGCTCCCCAAAACCACATCGAGGCCCTGACCCAAGAAGTCGAATGTCACTGGCAATCTTCATCAGACTACATGCCAGGACATTTAGACTGCCATGCACTTCAACCATGGCATCATGTGCTGCTAGGGCCTCAAATTTGTTCTTTGCAGAAGTGAATGGTAAGCCTGAAAAGTAATTAATGTGAAAAATTTAAATCATTGAAAGTTTTGTGACTGGGAATGAGACTACAAGCTCATTTAATTTGTTCATGAAAATGTAAAGCTGTATTATTTAGCAATAAAAGCAACTTTACATGACTTCTTCATGCTCAATGATCTTCAAAATGCTTCATTTGTTCCCTCAGCACTGCTGTACAAAGATGAAACATCTGACTATGGTGAAATCAGATTTTACAAGAGAGTCTGAAAATTATTGATTACAATAAATAAGTGTGAATGGACTGATGCAATGTTTTAGTTTTCTGATTTTTTGGAATATCAAAATATGGCCTTCAAGACCATGTGTATAGATGTAGATGTTATTCTGACAAGAAATCTCACACAATTTTGATTGTAAGGCAAAGCAGGTTATATGTGCAAAAAACCCCCAAAAAAACAAAATTCATTCCATAAAGTTAAAGGACATGTCATCACACCTCAAGCTATATTTTTCTAATTGCTAGAACAGTAAATCATCCTATTCACAAGTCGCTTAATTCGCTTTGTTAAGAAGTGTCAAATTCTTCAACCGATACCTCCTCTTTTTCGCTTAAATAAATTGTGCTATTGCTGTTGATATATTTCAGAAAGTAGAAAGTAAGCATGGTGATTAGATCATCCTAATTTAATGGTTTTTATTAAGTATATTGTTGCCTATAAGACGGCACTAAAGTAAACATAAGGCATTTCTCTTAAATCTCATTTGAGTCTAATAAGTCACATGACTTGTTCTTTAAAACTTCAATATTTAAGTTGCTAAAATGGTGGCAATTATGAAAACAAATACGTCACAAACATTACAGGCTACCAAATTGATTAATTTTTCTTTACCTGTATAATCTGCAATAGCAGCAGCTGTTTTCTCAGCAAAACCTTTGAACGTATTCAAACCGGTACCCACTGCTGTGCCTCCTGTTACAATTTAAACAGAAACTTAATATAGCAATGTAAAAAAGCTTCGAAAAAAAAAACAATGGTTCAAAAACTTGCTATTTCAATTATAAAAAAATAAATGAAACAAATTGCAAACCTTTAACCAAATGACATTTGAAATAAAAGAATTACCCATTTATAGATCTATCTCAGGGTGTCGAGAGAAATCTCCATAAAAAAACAAATCAATTACTAAACCCTAAAAAAAATATCCATCAATACGAGTATTTGAAGTTTTAATTACCATATATGTGACTAATTGCCACAAAATGGTATTATGTTAAAATGAATCAGATGTCAAAAAGGAATGACCAGAAATGTGAAATTTTAGTTTTTGTCAGCTTAATCATACTAATTTTCCTATGAGATGAAATCCTTACCTAAGTCTCTTATGTATAGTGTGACATTTTCACTTAATGACAAAGAGTTCACATATGTTAATGATAGATAACAGGGGCACTGTTGAGTGATATTCCCGATTTTCTTCTCATTTTTGCAACTATACTTAAAATATGTCAATTCATTCAACAGTGACGCCGACTATCTCGGTAATTGACTGTGGCTACTTTAACACTATCAAAATTAACATTTTCTGAAACAAATTATATGCATATGACTAAAACTATTGTTTTTAATTTTTACATGATATTTGTGGTTGAGTAAAACCATTTTCATGCCAATTTGTTTTAGATTGAGTACGTAATTGAGTTTTTTTTTGTTTTTTTTCAATTATGAAAAGTTTCAAAAATCTCTTGGGAGAATGGACAGCATGAAGGTAGAGGGCTAGGGTTGAGAATCAATCGCTTGTATATCAGAAGATCATTGTACTTTATGATCATAAAAGAGCTAATTAAAAAGTTTAAATGGACAAAAGTAGATCCAGCACTAATTATTTTAGGATAACAAGAACTACTGCTCCCATTCTAAGACATAGTGTTATCCTCACCTAATGCCAACTCATGAAGTCTGGGATAGGTAGCAAAGATTCTTTCTTTTCCATAGTTGAGTTGCTGTAAGTAGCCACTGAATTCTTGGCCCAGAGTCAATGGAACAGCATCCTGGTAATAAAAGCAATCATTATGTTTTCTCATGCAAAGATATAGAAATGAAAGGGAAAAAAAGGAAGGAATGAAATTTGACCCTTTTGATCTTCCTGAAAGTACTTATATATTGGATCCATTAACAATGCCCTAAAATGTGTATCGAAAAAAAAAAAAGAAATAAAAAAAGAAAGAAAGAAATAAGAAAAAAAAAGAAAAGAAAAAGAAAGTCCAAATAAAATGTGCCAACACTTATTGGTCAGTAAATAAAAAAACAAAAACATCACGAAAACCAACAACAACACCGAAAGGATAAATTCTTGTCATAATGCACACCAACCTGCAAATGAGTCCTGCCAATTTTGACGATATCATGGAATTCCTGGACTTTCTGCTGTATGGCATTTCTCAGCATGTCAATTGCAGGTATGAGCCTCTCGTGAATTTCTTTGGCAACAGCTATATGCATAGCGGTGGGGAATGTATCATTAGAACTCTGCAAAAGTAAAAGTGAGGGAGAAAATTCTTTAAAACTTTAAAACTTATGTATCACCCAGAGAAGTTTCTTTTGTCACATAATCCAGCTATTTCTAGTTCCCATAATATGCGTTTTAACACTACGTTTTTGTACATTTTCAAATATCCAATTTTAACATGTTGTCTTGCTTTACATGATCATAGTCTTCATAAAAAAATAGCACACATGACAATACACAGCACTAGTACATAAACGGGATAAGCTTATGGTGTTGTGGTAAGTCGCTGGACTTTGTATCAAAAGGAGCATGACTAAATCATGGTTCAGACACAATGAAACCAATTCTTGTGACCAAAGAATTTTAATGGCTCTGCCGTCCCGTGTAGTCCTCTCTTTGACATATTCGATTTAAATGACCTTAAATGAGCAGCTTTGTGGTCCTTTGTGTAGGATACTTTGTGACCTGTAGGTCCTGAGTTTCAATCTCGCAGTGGAAGGTGCAAAGTTAGTATTTGAAAACACTGTTTACTCACATTTTCTCACCACACTAAGATGTAAAAGAGTACCTGACTGGTAACAGTGTGATATTTTCAAAATTGTATTGACGCCTGACATCTTGTCCTATGTTGAATATTGCTGTTGGCTTGAGACCCATAAAAAAAAATTAGAGCATATTTAGTAGATATTGCACTATATTAATAAAAAAGAATGCATGACACGGTCTAAAATAGCATTTTTTACTACTCTTACCTGGCCTTTGTTGACATGATCATTGGGATGGACAGGATGTTTGGATCCCAACACACCCCCTTCTACTTCTATAGCTCTGTTGCTTATGACCTCATTCACATTCATGTTACTCTGTGTGCCTGAGCCCGTCTGCCAGATTACCAAGGGAAATTGGTCGTCTAACTTCCCTGATATCACCTATCACATAGGAAAACAAAATCAGTTTTTCGTTGGGTTTTATTTTGTTCATTTTTTAATTATTTTCTTTTTATCATTATATTATAAGCATACCAAGCTGCACTGTTGAGACACTGGACGTCAAAGCAGTAGTCTGCAGACTGCATTCCATTATATATATCAGGTGGTCACAATAAGATGAAACACTTTTATTGCTTGATAGCAACAAAAAAAATGTCCATTGAATTTAATAATTTATCATAAACATCATAGACCAATATATTATCCCTACGTATACAAAATTTCATGATAATTGATGGAAAAATATAGGTAGGGTGGTATTTTGAAAAAACCAATTGCAAAAAATGAAATATTGAGAGAAAGTCTTTTTGCGTAAAATTCAGAAAAATTGTCAAAAGGACGTTGTTTATGTAATAATAAAAGGAATACTCAGTCAAATATTTATCAAGTCTTTATCATGAAGAAAATGGCTTCTCCAGGAAGATAATGGTGTCTGCGAGTGTTTCTTCACTTCAGTGTAATACAGACTGCCAAGGTTCATTGCTGATCCTTACATCCAGCCTTTAGAAAGCAATCTTCTACTGGACTATTGGGGTTTATATTATACCCATTAAGCATTTTCATACTACAAAAGGATGAAGCAATCTTACATACCAGCAAACAAATACAGCAGTTTCCTAACATTGAACAACAGTGACTTTATCTTTAAGAAAAAACAAAACAAAAACAAAAACAATGGCCGCCCCAATCACTGGACTTGAATCCAATGGATCATTTGGATATTGTCGACAGAAAAAGTATACAGGCAATAGACAACACCTTTTATAGAGGAGACCCCAAAGGAGAGAATTAAAGAATGCAGGGAGCTGATCTCTGATAATGAGATTGGAAAATAAAGTTCAAATTTGAAGAAAAGCTTGAGGAACGTCATCCAACAAATCGGTGGATGAATTGACCATTTAGAACACATAATTATGTGAGTGTTATTTACACAAATCATTTCACGTTTAAAAGTTGAAGTTTGCGCATGTTATACTTAAACTTTGCTCAAATTTTTGTTTTTCAATTAAATGTGATGATTAAAAAAAAATACTGCTTGAAAATAGATTTTTATGTACATGTGTGTACAATTTTACAATTATCAGTGGAATCTTTCAGAAAATACTGGGGTTTTTTTTGTGACCACCCAATATATCATAAACATCTATTCTACTTTTTGATGTCAGTTGGATCTTAAAAAGTAAAAATATCAATAACGCTCTATCTAGTGGAAGACATTTTACCAGGATCTCAATTTGTCCACTTCACCTCATTGAAACCTTAACAGACTCCATTCAAATGAGTATTATAACTCTAGCAGACTACTACATTTATATATTTTGGCAATGCAAGAGATCAGTTCTTAGTTATGTTATTGGTAAATATACAAAGCAAAACAGTATCATTATTCTTTTATTCTTTATCTCAAGGTGTTGTTCAAAAAAAAATAAAAAGAAAGAAAATTTGCAAGATATTCATTACTTCATCAGCAACTTGTACGATCAAATTTGCAATTTTTTCGTCCAATCCATAATTGACATTGACTTTAGCAGCACATCTTTTGAGTATTCCAAATGCTCTGATGATGGCTATCTGTGACAAACAAAAGCAGGAGAAGAAAAAAAATGAATGACCTTAAAAAAAAAAGAAGATGAGTCAGCAAACTGCTTAATATCAAAAGTCTTTGTAACACTCCAATCGAAGTCTTGTATAACAAAAGGGGCACAAACATATAAGAGAACAAGAAAATGATGGATTTAACACTAACCAATGCCTGTATCTTTCTTAGATCATAATAAAAACCTGTGAAATATGGCTACCAGTTCCAAGAAAGAAGAGAAGAATTAAATCCCCCTTAACATGATATGCACCAATTGCTTGATTTTTTGCAAAGGTAAGAGTTGTTAGGTTGCTTTATTGGTTCCGTTTCTATCCTAATGTAAGGGTAGGCATGATATTATCATTATGATTTCTCCTGTCTTCCTGACCATATAAAGCACATTGTTGCGTATGTTTTTACACATATTGTTATGCAGTGTGAATGTGGAAAACCAACCATAAAGGCTGGGCAAAAATAAACTGTGGTCTATCCCACAACCTGAAAATAAACGAGTCCACGATGCTCGCACAGCATGCCCAATAAAAGGGAGACAATCAAATGATTTCCATCAGACACATAATCAAAAGATTGTAACAAACCATAGGGGGAGGTAATTGGGCAGGCAATGAAAGAATGAAACGAATGGACTATACAAGAGTGTACTGTAGTGAGTAGTTGAGATAAATAACATAAATCTATTTCACATCCTGAGTCTTTGCAATTAGCATTAATGTATGGCAAAACAAAAGAAATTTTATTTCCACCCTTGATCATACAAAATTGTCCTTCATGTTTGGAGTGATGTCTTGCAATTAACAATTGAATTTGCAAGTATTTCTGCAAAATGGGCATTTATGTCATGACTTTGGCAGCAGTAATTGTTATAGTAGAAGTCGTAGTTGTACTTGAAGTAGTAGAAGTAGCAGCAGCAGCAGCTGTAATAAATTTTCTTTTGAAAGACAATCACGGGTGAGAATGACTGGTCACAAAAAAGGAGGAATTTTTTCAGTGCGTAGATCATGACCCACCCCGCCCATGCGACTATAACCTATAAATTTGATTTCATTACAATTTAATGAGATGCAATTCAAATGTGTCTGGCAGCAATTTCTGACACCATTCGGAGGAATTTCAAAAGTTGAAAGTGTAATTACAACATATGGTGGTTGTGGTAGTGGTAGTAGTGGTATTAGGGATGATGATGTGGTTGTCGTTGTAGTAGTAGTGGTGGTGGTAGGAATGATGTATAGGTGGTAGGGATGATGATGTGTGGTTGCAGTAGTGGTGGTGGTGGGGATGATGATGTGATGATGGTTGTAGTAGTAATGGTGGTAGGGATGATGATGTGGTGATTGTAGTAGTAGCAGTTGTGGTAGGGTGATGTGGAGGTGGTGTTGTAGTAGTACTGGTGGTAGGAATGATGATGTGGTGGTGGTTGTAGTAGCAGTGATGCTAGGGATGATGATGCGGTGGTGGTTGTACTAGTTGTAGTAAGGATGTTGATGTGGTGGTGGTTGTAGTAGTAGTGGTGGTAGGGATGATGATGTGGTGGTATGGGAGGTGGTGGTTGTACTAGTTTTAGTAGGGATGTTGATGTTTGGGTGGTTGTAGTAATAATGGTAGGGATGTTGATGTGGTGGTGGTTGTAGAGTGGTGATAGGAATGATGATGTGATGGTTGTTGCAGTAGGGGTGGTAGGGATGATGATGTGGTGGTGGTTGTAATGGTAGTAGTGTGAGGGGTGTTGATGCAGTGGTGAGTCTTTTTTTATTCTTGTATTGTTTAAATTGAAAAAAGCTGAATTGTGATACTGATGGGCGGAGATAAACCACCATTTAGGCGAAAATCCGCCTTTAGGCAGAGGATTCTCAGCAATGTACAATGTACAATGTTTGTTTGTTTTTGTTTTTAAGGGTTTTACGGCGCTTGCAACACATTAAGGTCATATTAGCGCCAGTAAAAAGGAAGAAAATGGGATAGTAAAAAGTTCTAGAATTACAATTAAAGCACAAAAGAAAAGGTGAGACAAAGGGGAATTGGTTCAAATAGGAAACGGATGTAGATTCCAAGAGCACACTATCAAAGTACTTAGTTTGAGATCACCTAAAAGTCTCATCCAGACACAAGCACAGGTCTCAACCAAAAGGAATACACTCAAATGTTTACAAATCCGGCCAGGGTCCGGACAAAACTAAGTAATCTCATTCCAAGACAATGACAGGAAACAATTGGAAAATGGGTAGAGGGGGATAGAAGACACAGCATGTACCTCCCCGTCCACTATGGGAGGTCAGGATCCCCACCCAGAATGTACAATGTCGTCAGCAAAGAAATAAACTCTTTTAAAATTAAAGCCAACTTTCACTTCAAGGTAAAACCGGATGTCTCATTATTTTCCTTCTTTATCAATGTTACCAAATTTCTGATGACATTGAAGTTAACTGCTTCAGCAGGAATTCTGCTTAAAGTCAAATCAACAAGACTGACTGACATATTGAAAGAAAAACAGAAAAGGAGATAGGGTGTATTGGGATTTGTGCAAGCAATCTGCCTGAGGGTATTAAGTATCTACTGTACTACCAACTTCACTATGTTCACTGGGTGTAATTGAATGGTTAAATGAGCATCAACAATGCTGGTATTATATAGATGAAGACATTTAAACTGTGAGTCACACAAATGCTAATACACTATGGACGTTTTATTTTTATTGTCTCTTATGTACTTGCACCAATTAATGCTGTTTCAGCACCAGTAAAAAGGAAAACAATAGAAAAATAAAAATAAGTGGCTCTATAACATACCGGCATTTGTTCACCTTGTCCACCAATGTCAAAGTTATTGATTGATCTAGCTGTGTTTGCTCCATAGTACTTGTTGGCAGGCACAATAATATCTCCAAAACTGTCTTTTTCTATTCTCGTCTGAAACATATAAACAATAGATCTTAACATTTCAAGGGTAAATTGCTGAGCCATAATAATAATAATAATAATAATAATAATAAAATAATAATAATAATAATAACAATAACACTAATAATAATTATTACAACTATTATTACAAAAATAACAACAACAAGAATAATAATAACAACAACAATAATAATAATGTAAAATAAAAAATAAGCTTTTCTTCTATCAAGCTTAGAGCCTTTAATATATGTCAGAGGGACTTTTAATACAAATATGTTTCATTATATATTACAATCATTTTATATTTTGAACAACATATTGAGGGCAAATAGTTTTACAGGCATTGCTTCTTTCAATTTCTTGCGTGGAAACTGTATTAAAGCCTCTCCATTTTGAATAAAACCCTTTTTTTTAGGTATGACAGTTTGGAAATTTGTATTTCAAAGGGTCATATATATAAATGTATTCGATCTACAAAGAATAAATTATCATCTAAAACATATAATTTTGGTGTTAAAATACAAATTTGATTTCTATTTAAAAACGTATCTGTCTAATTGTGTTATTATATTTCTTCAAATTTAACAAGATACAAGTTTGTAGCTTTCCTTATCTGGCAGCAGTTGGAAAATTTGAGGAAAGTGTAGAGAACATATTTATTGTGTGTACCGTTTCGTTGTTATGAACTATTTTCATGTTGTGAAGCACTCTGAGTTCGTTTGCTGTGTTGTGTGTTATTTCTTCTTGTGTGTCTTAGTGATGTCAAATTTTGCTATCATAATAATATTGTACATTCTCCACTCAGAATTTGATTCAACATGAAATATCAATTGTTAACTTATTTTGTCTCGCATATCGGGTTCCATTCCCATACCCACAAACTTCATTCGAGATACAGGACTTCGAGCATATTACTACCCACTTCAGTGGGGCTATATTTCTTTTATTTCTTATTGTGAACAAAGTGTAAAAATATATCATGATGAAAGTGAAAGTAGAATAGGCTTTGAATCTTCAAACCACTGCAAAATCAAACAGCTTGCTGTTTTAGGCTCTGATTATCCAGGCGTGCATGGTCTATTCCATCACTGAAGTGTAAATTAAATTGCGCTGTGCAAGAGATGTAATCAAATAGTGGAGTGTGAATCATATGCCATCTGTAGAGTATTTTGAGGGTTTCTGTTAAACCTGTTTATCAACTGGTTGTGTATTTTTTAGAATTATGGCATTTTTCTTTTTTAATCATTTATTGATTTTCTTAATTTTGCAATCTTTGAATAAATGGCCAGAAAATTGAGTGTGCTTATAAATAAGCCTAAGCCTAAGCTTAAGCGGAGCCCTATAGGCTGTCATTATTCCCAGACAATTTTTCGTTATTCCAAGACACATGTTCATGTAACAAGTTGGCAGAAAGATTTTATGCAAAATGTCAAAATAGGCGTGAAAAATACAAAAAATTCTGAAAAAAATGGCAGTGGTTATTTGTGTCCCAACACAGTCAATATTAATATCAATTGATATTTAACACAAGATAAAAGTAAATAGTGATCAAATGTCAAATCCAGCTTTTTTTTATTTTAAAAAAGCAAATGGATCAATGGATTTATTTTGTAACTTTGAACTGAAAATGTTAAACTGGCAATTCGCCTTTTTATTTTCAACCAGGAAGAAAGTTGTTAATCATCAAATCTGTTCATAGTCCACCAACCATTAAAATTTTCACTACCTACCTACCTGTTAACTTGATTGATCATCTTTTGTTTCTATAATTTGTTCATTCTGGCAAAAATTTTGAGGATATTGATAATGGCCAGGAATTTGTTTATTTCGTGGACGAATTGTTCGCCCCAAAGCCCAAAACCGACACCTGTTATTTTCCTGTCTTCTTCACACAAGACAAAAAAAACAACAAAACAACAACCTATTCACTAGCTAGGCTATGTATTCCCATAGCTACCTGTTTAATTAAGAGAAAGATTTTAAAATTTGACCCCAAAAATTTTTTTTAACGCAAAAAATGAAAAATAAAAAAAAACCCACCAGAAATACAACCTCTCTTTCTGTTTTGTTTTTTTGGAACGAGTCTAATCTTTTTTTTTTTGTTTGGCCTTGTTCCGTTTCTGAGCATTATGGTTTGTTTTTTCTCCCCCTCTATCTGACCATTTGGTCGCTCTCTGAATATTTCTGTTTGTTTGCTTTTTAATTATTCATTCTATTTAGATACTTTTGAGGTCGGAGTGTGGACGTGGTTATTGGCAGACCATGTCAATGTCTGGCTGGGAATAATCACGCACAGCGATTTGGTGAGGAGTAAATTCAGTAAAATTCCATCTCACACCCCAAGCGTGCAAATGAGTACCAGTCAGCTTTTGATTTGGCTTTGGCCGTGGCCTATCAATATCACCATCGGCTGTTCGGATTCGGAAGTGTAGTTGGGCAAGCCGCCGCAGCGCCGCAACAGTCAGCAAGCTGAGCAAGGGCCAAGGGCATTGTGACTGTGACATAAACAGGGCTGTGCACACTTATGTCATGACGTGTCAGGATTTTCATCACATTCATAAGCTTACATTAATTTTCTCATCCATCATTGCAGAAGTCCCCAAATATTCTTTTTAACTTCTGTGAAAATATTTCCCGTCCGCAGTACTCCGGTTAGTAAAGTTGAATTCTCAAGATTCAAGATCAACTATTTTCGCTTTCGTTTCATCTGCGCGTAAAGTGCGCGCAATAGTCACTGTATGAATGAGCAGTAATCTATAATGTGAGGCATCGACTTGACTATCAAGCAAGCAATTTGATCAGTAATTAGTACTGAACAATGTGTCGTTTTGTTGCTGTTGCTTTTTTTTTTTTTTTCTTTAACAGTAAATTGTGACATAAACCTTTTTTCTTGTGATACAATTGGGTTGAATATTTGACTCATAAGCTAAGAGACCGATGTGACTTCAGGATTCAGTCGCGGTGTTTGTATGTCAAGGTCTGACCCCAAGAAGTCTCGATATTACAATCACCCTTTCTTTTGAGCTGTGGATGGCATCGACCACATGTGGTGTCGACTGTAGAGCTTTCTTCTCATGGCCAGACAAAGGATGCAGTAGCAGTCAGGTCAAGGGCTCTCTCTCTCTCTCTCTCTCTCTCTCTCTCTCTCTCTCTCTCTCTTCTTGTCACGATAGAATTTATCGTCTGTCTTCTGGCACTTCTCTACTCCTTTTATTCCGTGTTATCATTAACATAAGTGCCTACTCCACTCACCTTTATGAATAAATATTCGCCTAACATCGGAACTAACTCAATGTCTCAATCTTCTCTGTGTTGTAGTTACATTATACCTATATTGGCAAATTCTGATTAATTATGCATTGGATTTTTACTTCACCTTTTATTTGTAGACGTCTCACCGGCTCCTAATGATAAAATATATTTTCAATCAAAGAAATAGCTTAGCTTTAAAGAAAAATAAGAGAAAAAATCAAACGAAGTTTAGGAATCTATGGACTTAAATGAGGTAGTACCATAGCCCTACTATAATACTCTTTTAGTACGCCATGGGTAGTACCTTAAAATATCAAGCGTGATATTATCAAGTACTTATAAAGACAACCCTTTGTAAGTATTAAGTACTTATATCGATTAACGCCAATATCTTGTCACCGGAAGTTTTGATCAGGGTTGCCAGTTTGGCATTTTAAATGCCAGATTTAAAAAATCTGGCATTTTTGAAAACCGTTTGGCATTAGAAAAATCATTTGGCATTTGGCATTTTCATTTGGCATTTTCTTTTCTTGTATATTATACTTCAAATGACACCTTTTCTTAATTAAGTTTCATAAGAAACACGAAACAGTAAGTTTTCTTAATTGTCAATAATTATTTAACTGTTTACGTATTTACCTTTCATGTTAATGTATTTCTTTTTCATTCTTAAAATCCAACGGTGGTGTAGTGGTTTAGCACTCCACTTAGTAGTCAGTAGGTAAAAAAATTACCTCAATAGCAAATTTAGTATAATTCAAAAAAAAAAAGAAAAGAAAACACGCAAGCCACCAGGATATGATAATAAATTGTCTATCAAAAGTGGGTAGTTTTCTTAGTGGGGGTGGGAGTCAAGAGACTTTGGCATTTTTTTGAGTGTTTTGGCATTTTTTTAGTCTTCCCCTGGCATTTTGTTGAAAAATAATCTGGCATTCCTGGTTTTGATCAGGGATGCCAGTTTGGCATTTTAAATGCCAGATTCCAAAAATCTGGCATTTTTGAAAACCGTTTGGCATTAGAAAAATCATTTGGCATTTGGCATTTTCATTTGGCATTTTCTTTTCTTGTATATTATACTTCAAATGACACCTTTTCTTAATTATTTCTAAACGCGTAAAAACAAACATCTTCACATTTCTTTTTCATTCTTTAAATCCAACCGTGGTGTAGTGGTTTAGCACTCCACTTAGTAGTCAGTAGGTAAATAATTACCCCAACAGGAAATTTAGTATAATTCAAAAAAAAAAAAAAAAAACACAGAAAAGAAAACACGCAAGCCACCAGGATATGATAGTAAATTGTCTATCAAAAGTGAGTAGTTTTCTTAGTGGGGTGGGAGTCAACAGACTTTGGCATCTTTTTGAGTGTTTTGGCATTTTTTGAGTCTTCCCCTGGCATTTTGTTGAAAAATAATCTGGCAACCCTAGTTTTGATTCGAAGCGCAACTTTCGACTTCAACCAAGTTGACTTGGACCTTATATTTACGATAATATTTAAATTGTGTTACAAATTTGATCAATTCATGCCTGAACGAAACCAATAAAATGCATATTAAGTCGATTGTAATAGATGGCTTCAAGTCTTATGCTCAAAGAACTGAAGTAAATGGTTTTGACCCTCTATTTAACGCAATCACTGGATTGAATGGGAGTGGCAAATCAAACATTTTGGATTCCATTTGTTTTCTTCTTGGAATTTCAAATTTAACCCAGGTATAATTGGAACAAAAATGTCCATAAAAATTTCAAGCTATACCAAACCGACAGTCTTGTTCTTCTTATTCTTGCTTTATATATGTCACCCATTTTGCCGCTGTGTTGCTGGATCAAACTTATGACTTATGGCATGGTTAGGTGGCGTTTTTATGCACCTCCGTTGGAGTTGGAGGTGTACAAGTACAAAAATGCACCGTATTTTTATGCACCTCCGTTGGCGGTGATGGTAAATTAATGAAAATGCTGCATACGTCCATGAGGTTTAAATAGTTTTAGATTGTAGTTTAGCATGCTGCTTAGTGATTACCTATGTACGTTTAAGTAGGGAGTTTAATAGAAATTCTAAATGTACCTCACACACTTGAAACCAATGTCATATGAAAGAGCTGGCAACACAGATTACAAAACAGTTTGAATTTTGTTTCTATCTTGATTAGAAATGTAGTTACGGCAGTTCAAAGTCTGAAATTTCAGACCGATTTTTACCCCAAAATTACCATTGCAAAGTTGTGACCGAAATCGCCTGATGTTAATAAAAAATGGTTAAAACAGTCAATATGGAGTTCTTATCATATATTGTATACCAAAATGTTCGTCTTATCGAGGACAATGCATTTACATTAATAAAGAGGAAGATAAACATTTCAAATTAACACATTATTACATAATATGTCACATAATCAAAAACTCGGCTAGACGTAAGAAACAATTTGCTCTATCACTTTTGGATTTATCCCCAATATCTCACTGAAACAATTGCAAATAATTACCCTCTTTTAATTAATACATAGAGAATAAAAAAGGGTTTGAGAGTATTTAAATGAAAAGATATAAACATGTTGTGTAATGACTTAATGAGTTTATTTTTACCTATGGCAATTTAATTGCATATAAATAAAATGGTAGATTGAAAAAGTTCAAATAAATTGAAACAGATTCCCTATCATAATTAGAAGGAAAGTTCTGGCTTTTAATACTTTAAAAAATTCTGCTAAACACTTTGGGTTTATTGCTATTACTATTACATGATTTGAACTGACAATTAATATAATTTTATCCCCCCCCCCCCCCACCCCTTCTCTCTCAATGTATGGGGTGTCAAAACTAATAGAACTTCTTACCATAATAATTATTAAGGCTAAGGCCTTTAGAATATGGATACAAATGATAAACATATCTAAACATATGGGAAAGAAACTTGATGGCAAAGTAAAATTAAATTAAATTAAAGCAATTGGTATTTTTAAAATATCGATATTATTAATATCGGATTTCAAAAAGAGAAGAAATATACAAACTTTTAAAACAAAACTATAAAATACCTATAAATAAAGTTGGAAAGTATGTATTCAAAATAAAAACATAGTAAATAATAGTACTGAAAATATTATGGACTAAATTTAACATAATACATAACTAAATTTAAAATACCGATATGAATATCGATATCGCCCGGCAGCCATGATGAGAAGATAATGTAAACAAGGCATTTCGGCGCAGAGTTAAAAGGTGTCTGCGCATCGATATAGAGCCCTGAAATTTGGCATGAATAAAGTTTAGATGTTATTCTAAAAACAAGCGTTTAAATTTTAAAAACACACGCGGTAAATAAAAATATAAATGCATTTGAAAATTGCCAAATTTTAACTTCATATAACTTCTGGAATTATTAATGGATTTTTCATTAATTGGCACCATTTAAAAGGAAATTGAAAGACGAAAATAATGATACCAAAATATCTGCGATATTCCTCTTTATAACGAAGTTATGCATCTTTAATTGAACCCCCCAAAACGCGAACGGCAATTTCCAGTCACAACTTTCCTATGGGCGAGTTGGGTCAAAATTTGACTGCCACTGCTGCTGCTCACTAAACTGCCTAGTTTAAGTTTAACAATGACAAGAAATTAAAAAAGAATAAAAACAATAATTTAAAAACTCAAAAGTAAAAGTAAAAAGAAACATGGCCATGGCACACAAATACTGATCTCAAATTAATAAATAAATTTAGAAAATTAAAATCGAAGTTTTTTAAAAACATAAAAAGTTTTTAAAAGAAAAAAAAGCAAACAAAAATAAAGTAAATTTAAAAACGAAAAAAAAAAAATGTCTACAATGGGAATCGAACCCGGTACTTTCAAGGTTAGAGTCTGACTGCTTGTCCGCTGTGCTACGGAGCCACCTGACTGTTCATAACATTTAATTTCTTTCTAAAACATTATTTTACCTTCAATGCAACTTCTATTTTCTGGTTTTATTTTTCGATTTTTAAAATTATTATAGTTATTATATAAATTTATTAACAAAAACATCCTACAGATGTCACAATATAACTTTCGCCATGTCCAAATAAGGAAACACGAAATTGGATGGGATGCGCATGCGTGACAGAGGTGTATAATAACGATCCGTTAAGATACATCGTCAGCGGAGGTGCATAAAAACACTACGCAAACTTATTTTCTCCGGTACTAGGCAAACTCGGGGGACCCAAATTCAAATAATTTGTATTTAAAAAGTCTCTCCCCTCCCAAACCCCCTGCTCCTACTAGACTTTTTTGTTTTTTCTAAAGTTTCCCCCTCCTAAACCCAATATTATTTGGGACCCCGAGTTTGCGGTAGTACCTTTTCTCCTACTCCTTGGTCTGTCTCTCGTCTACTACGTCTAAGTCTAAGATAAGTTCTTCACATAGCCATAAGTCTAAGTGTAGGCACTTAAATAAATGGTCACTAGTTATCGTTTGTCAGCTGCAGACTAAAACCATGACCTGGTTAAATTTAGATACGTAGCTTTGGACTTTGGTGTTAGTGTGTATTTACAGAATTTGATAAATTAAAGACTTAACCCTTCTACCGCATTGGGGTCAACCGGAAATAACGAACGGTTCCCAGTACTTGCCTAGCAAGTTTGAATGACGTAGCTAAGATATAGCGTCACTCGGGTTTGATCGCGTCATTTCATACGTCAATAACTAGCTTCATTCTCAACCCAAACAGCTTAAATAAACTGTTTGCTGATTGGATGAAACTAATAATATCAACCAATCAAACTTCTGCTTTTATTTCATAAAGAACACAATGGAAATTTTACTGAATTAAGGTCGGGTCTGTGTTACGTTTTTACAACTGACGCGCATGTGACTCGGAAAAGGTGTGTTACATTAAAACCACCGTCGCGGTATTGGGGTCGGAATGTGTGTTACGTTTATACAACGGTCGAGGATCGGGGGTTAGGCAGTGTCTACGTAGACGGTAACCGGGCACCTAGCCTCAGGATCTAGGTACACGGTAGCTCTGGTAACTGGTTTGCCGCTACAATACAAGCAATGAATGGACCTCGCTGTGTATGTGTGTGTGTGTGCGCGCGTTATTTAAAAAAATCAAACGATACAATTTACCCCTTTAAAGGCGAAATTCAAGGTTACCATGTATAAATGTTACTGTGTACGTAGATCCTGAGGCTAGGTGCCCGGTTAGTAACGAAAATAATGAAACCAAAATATCTGCGATATGCCTTTTTATAACGAAGTTATACATCTTTAATTGAACCCCCGTAAAACTTTTAGTAAAAGCAAACGGCAATTCCAGTCATAACTTTCTTATGGGCGAGTTGGGTCACAATTTTGACTCCTGCTGCTGCTCACTAAACTGCCTAAATTTACCGTTTACGTAGACACTCCGTAACCTTAAAAGGGCATTGAACTTGAACGCTCTATCATTTGGTACAAGTACAACAATTACCATTTCCCTCTTTAAATTCATTTAGAAGATATTGTAATGGATAGATAGCTTAATGTTAGTGGTTAAGATAATTAAGCCGTGTATTATGAAAAAAATTCACTTGAAACATAAATAATCATAAAATTTAACCATTTTCCTTTCCAATGATACCATTTTCAACTATCAAAACTGCTTCCCTGTTACCCTTTGAGCCTTCCATAAAATCGCACTCATTTCAAAATCTACCAAAATAACGCCATTTTAGCTTGGACTGCTGTAGTCAGCATCATTCATTATTGGCTCCTAGCCTAGTGACGTCACGGTGTTTCAGGGGAATCCCCTGCCCCTTTCATTTTTTTCAGTCAGCTGGAGCCCAGTGTCAGGCTGATTCCTATATTAATTTTTGGGGTGTTTTTAAGGTACTCTAGCAGTGAGCTGATAAATGAAATGGCCTAGTGGCTGTGACTGTGACCCGATATTTTGGACTATTGAGTGATGGGTCTCTGAAAAAGTTCCATAGATTTTTTATTTATGGATGGGTTTTATGATTTATGACTAATTTTCTTCAGGAGGAATTACCCTGCCGTTTGGTGTTGGTTATGTTTAAATTTAACAATGCCAATTTAGTATATCTTTTGATCGTGGATAAAATAGGGTATAGTTTAGCTTTGGATTATTAAAAAATTAGAAATTTGTAAATCAAAATTCCAGTGAGGGCCCGTGATTTAAAGTCTTAACTTTTTAGTAAAATTAATTTTGGGGCAAAGTTGTATACCGCATTCCTTTAATTCGTACCAGCAAAATCTTTACTCAAATCCTAGTGGCCATTTTAGGCCAGTTTTGAAATCCAAATGGTGGTTACTACCGGAAATGCAACAGTTCCAGGTCACAAAGTCTGTCAATAAATAACAAAGGCAAATAGAGAGGACATTTTTCAACTAAAATAACTTTACTTCTGCTCCTCTGATTTTCAAACTTTTGGTATCATTAAAATTGTGTTGAAAAGCATTTTATAATGATATAGGATTCATTGAGCTCAACCCAATTTGATATTTTTAATCTCAGTATCACTCATACTCATATAATATCAGGATTTGGGATGTCACCTGCGACTGTAGTACTGTAGGCAAGTTAAATCATTGAATCAGTGCATCACTCGTGTAGAGTAAGTTATGTAATAGATAGTGTGTGTTTGGCTAAGAAACTCAAAACATTGCCATCCAGAAATATAACGACCAACACACAAAACTATGTGTAGTAACCATGGACTTTTTAAGCCTGGTTTATACAGTTTAGTGAGAGTTACTCATAAAGATGGATGGCAAAAAACAATAACAAAGACCTGGGTGACGTCAACTTCATTCTGTCTGTAAGTTATGATTATAATTGTAGGCACAAAGGCTAAAAGTAAAAGTGTGAAACTCGTTTTTTTGGGGGTAGGGGGGACTTTATTTTGGACCCTTTAACTTTAATACTTTAGTGTTATGGTCACTATGGCGTTATTTGTGAACCAAGGTGGCTAATTTTGTTACCATTTTAAAGGACACAAAAGAAGCTTTCAAATTCTAATGACGTATTTTATTGCCGTAATTCTCCAAATGCATATGAAGTGAAAATTTATCAATTTTTGAATTATAAAATAACTTTTAAAAGTAGGCACTTTAATTCATTGAAACACCTTAATTTGACCCAGTCAGGTGGATGGGGCTTGAAAAATCATAAAATTTGATACCTTATTTGTTTCTCTGCGACTAACAGTTCCAGAGTTATTTATATTTTTCTGTTGAAAATTTTAGCCAATTTTACAGAGAGAATCTGTGATCTCACTGCTGCCTCAAAATAAACCAGCATCTCGCGGCGATCTGGAAAGTTTGGGTTTTGCAGTCAACATGGATCACTCATTGTTTTAAGTAATTTTGTTTCAATTAAGAAATAAATGGCAAGTGTTGGGTATCATTTTAAAGGTCAGAATATAAGCTTTATTTTTATATAAATCATTTTCATGTATGGTAAGTATGGAAAAAAATTAATTTTGACTTCCAATCCTATTTTTTCAAAGAATAGATCTTAATTATCATTTCATCACTGTCATTATTAATTTGTTGATGTTGTTGGTTGTGGTAATTTTTTGCTGCAAACATAAAACTTAATTACATAATCAGCTGAGAGTAGTGATAAACACCTCACTGAATTAATAAACCTATGAAAAGTCTAGCAGATATATTTTTTGAATGCTACTTTTTTATCCCTTTCAGGATGAAAAGTATCGCATAGATTACTAGAAATATTATGTTTTTTGTATTTTCTCCAGCTCTATCACTGAACTGAGTCAATTTTCTATCTTTGTACAGGTTCGTGCTGGTAATTTGCAAGACCTTGTGTATAAAAGTGGACAAGCTGGTGTGACCAAAGCAACTGTGAGCATCACATTTGACAACTCCAATAAGAACCAAACCCCTCTTGGATATGAACAGTATGATGAAATAACAGTAACCAGACAGGTTGTATTTAAATTTTCTATTTGTTATGGAAGTTTGAATATGTATTTATCATATTTACAAAGAGTATACCAGTTAAATTTCACTTTCCAGTGTATATTGTCCTTGTTTTGGTCTTAAACAGTGCTTGAATGCCTTCTAACAAAACTAAAAATACATTTTAAAAAATCAAGTACCAATATGATTTTAATTATAATCAAATCCATATTGATGAGTTTTGAAATTATGTTTTAATAGTTTCACCGTTTAGACAAGGAGCTTAGAACTCTCTGCTGTTACTTTTTAACACAAATAAAATTACATTTTGTCACAGGTTGTAATTGGAGGGAGGAACAAGTATTTAATAAATGGAAGCAATGCAAACAATATGAGAGTTCATGATTTGTTCCGCTCGGTTCAACTGAATGTCAACAACCCTCACTTTCTGATTATGCAAGGACGTATCACCAAAGTTTTGAATATGAAGCCTCCAGAGGTAAGAGTGTCATATGTTGTCTGAGACTAGATACTGAGTATCTTGTTGATTTGCTTTATTAGTATAGTGGCCTCTGTTTATGAGTACGCTTGGGGTGCAAATCAGAATTTTTGCGGTATAAATTTACCCCTTTGCACTAAAAAGGACTCATCACAAATTTTGTTCCATTTTAAGACATGAAAATGACTTATTTATATTTATACGAAAATGAAGCTTATTTTCAGTCCTTAAAAATGATGCCATGGATAGTTTAATCTGCCCAATCTTAGCGATTACAATTAGTGGCCCAATTCAACTGCAAAACCCAAACTTTCCAGATCATCACAGGATTCTGGTTAGGAGGCAGCAGAGAGATCACATATATCATTCACTCTATATAATTGACTAAAATTTTCAACAATATCTGGAACCGCTTGTTGTGGAGGAATGAGTAAGCTATCAAATTGAATGATATTTCAAGTCCCATCCTCCTGATTGGGTCAAATTCAGATGTTTTGAGTTTGAAAATTTTTCAGTCACATGACCAATATTTGATTTGTGTGACTTAGTACCGTTTGGTGAGTAGTTTTATTTTTCCTTCATTTTTCGTTTTATCCCTGTTTTGGATGATAAATCCCTGTTTTTCTCCCCAAAATCCCTTGATGGCATAATCGGATGTTGGCAGGTCTGAATTAGAGTCTGAACCAGTTCACAGAAAAAGAAGATGACATAAGCCAGTGCATCTGATCAAAAGTCAAACAAACAACTATCACAAGCTTCTTTACCCCTTGTCCCACACCCATGGCATATTGTGTCAGAAAAGACAGCTTATTTACCCTTAAAAAAAGATTTAGCTGTACAAGGAATAAAGCTTTTAATTTATTTTTAATTAAACCAATGGCTGTTCCAAGCCTGAAGCCTGGTGTATACCATGTATACATTTGGAAACCAAAAGGAAAAAGTTATCATTACTTTAACATGAAAAAAATCTGAGTCCACGTATAAGCATGCTCTGTTTGATCCCAGAAAACCGTGCTTGTGAATGGAGACCACTGTGTTGTATTATTTTGTCTTTTGTTAAATTATAAATTTGAGCTTTTGTTTTATGATACTTATACTTATACAATTTTTAGACCCATATATATAGTCTGGTAGGGGGAAATTCCTTTTTTGACTAGAAAATTGCTGTGTCACTTGTGGGAGACAAATTATATGTTGGTATTTCAGATGGTGGAGTGGTGTATGTCATGCATCTGTGGACGGAATGGCAGAGATAAAAGTTAGAACTGGTATAAGTTCTAAAAATATATGAAAAGTGGAAAAAATATTTTAAAAGTATTGGATTCCTTTGAATTTTTATGTTTTGTAACGTTGTATTTAGATTCTTTCAATGATTGAGGAGGCTGCTGGCACCCGTCTCTATGAGACCAAGAAGGAAGCTGCTCAAAAGACAATTGAAAAGAAGGATGCAAAACTGCGAGAAATTGATTCTGTGAGTTTATCTTGGCATAAGTTATTCTTACATTATTTGACTAAAAGGAGGATCAGATTTCCTCTAAGCAAAAAGGTGATTTAATTTATTATTTTTTTGCCGAGCAAAAGTAGGCAAATGATTTTCATTTCTCCTTCCCCCCTTTCCCATTCCATCATCTACCACATTTGATATGCCGTTTTCCAGTTGTGCCAGAAAACTATCCTTCTGTGTTTGGTGGCAAAAGCTTGTTGTCATTTTGATAGGGAATTATCCAATGATGACAAATTCCTATTTTTTGACTTTCTGATTCCACTTTTGGAATGTAAAGTGATGGCAGGTTTGTATTATTATATATGTTATTTTGCATTTTGGTTTGAGTTGACCTGATTGACTGATCCATCTTTCTCTTTTTTTTGACAAATTGTTACTATCATCACTGATAATGCTTCCAAAGCTTTGAAAGTAGAGAAAATCTTTGTAGATACCGACATGATAAATAGTCAACTTTTAGAAAATATAGGGCCATTACCTTCACCATGCTTGTGTTCTTACATGTCTTTTTATTATTATTATCATTAAAGGTTTTAAAGGAAGATATTAACCCGACCCTGGAAAAATTAAGGGATGAACGATCCTCATATTTGGAATACCAGAAAATCATAAGAGAACTGGAACATCTGAATAAGCTGTACATTGCTTATCAATTTGTTGCTGCCACAGTAAGTTTCCTTGCTTGTTTTATAACATAATTTTTTTAAGTTACAGCTCTCTTTCAATACATTACATGTTTTAACTTATTCTTTTGTGATTTCTTAGCATTATCTGTGAATTTACTCTTTTCTTTCTCTCCAGAAAAAGATTTCTTAGCATTATCTGTGAATTTACTCTTTTCTTTCTCTCCAGGAAAAGAAAAAGAAGTCGGGAACTGATCTTACTGAGATTCAAACGTTGATTGAAAAATCAAAGGAACGCACTGAAGAGGTTTGCAATTTATTACTACTCATTGTGGGACAAAAATTCTAAAGTTTATATATTATCAGATCTTTTGTTCATCCCAATTTTTTCCTAAAATTTAGTTCTATCCCGATTTCATTATTGTCTACAGCCGGATCCCGATTAAAAAAAATAATTGGTCTTTTTTCCGTATTTTAGTATGGATTCTGATAACAGATAGGGAAATACCTGATGAAATACCCCATATGGGGAAAAAATGTTTAATGAGTGTAAGTTATAGTCTGTTTCGTTATTGTCCTCTATGGTCATCAATACACATTTTGTGTGTCTGATTAGTCCCTTCAAGGTGAATGCAGTTGATTTCAGTTATATTTTAGGAGGGACAATTAATGAGTTATTATATGTTGTTTCCAACACGTTAGGTCAATGACCTCCAATTGGTATGTTAAATTATTGTAGTCGGCCACACTGTATCTATTTAATTTTGGCAGTGTGTGTTTGTGTGATGGCATGCACGTGTTTGATTAAGTGTGTGCTGGGGGGGGGGGGGGGGTCCTGTCAAGGCTACATCCATTGCTTCAATGCTTTGCTCTGAGATCACTAAGGGCATGTGACTATTATTATTATTTGACACTTGTTTTAGTCTCTAATCAATCTGCAATTTAAAAAAAATTATATTGCAAGATTTGAGTACCTTTTGACTGTCTTTTACATTATCTGCCGCAAAGCATGTCATAGACAATTGACATTTCCTTGAACCCGGTTTTTTCACTCAGATCCTGATTTTTCTCTTATTTGGTCCTGCTTTATAAAATATTATTTTGGTATTTGGTGACAGGTCTGTGTTATTGATAAGAGAATATAGCATGTAAAGATCAAATGCTTTACTAGTTAACAAGTTATTTAAGTAATACAAGAGACTAAGAATAATAAAATAATAAAAAATGTTATAGCAGAATATATAATACATTTGGACTCTCCTATCATTTTTATGCAGATGATTTTCAAATTTATGTTTTTGTTCATGCTACTGATTTAAGTAAATTGATAAATAGGTTTGAATGTTGTTTTACTGAAATTAAGAATTGGATGAACGAATTAATGTTGAATTATGATAAAACTCCAATGATTAATTTTGGAATGACTGTTGTTGAATCTGCCACCAAAGTAAAACATCTTGGCTTCTACTTCGACTGTAATCGTTCTATGTCAGTTCAAGTTAAACACCTTATCAAGTGCATGTACATTGAAATAAGAATAAGTAAAATTGGACATTTGATTCCTTTGATCATAATTGAACTTCTGATAAATGCCTTAGTGTTATCCAAATTAAATAATTGCAACTACCTTTTAATTAACATCTCCAAATAAAATGTTAAACACCTTCAAGTTGTACCAAACAATGCTGCTAGATTAGTTTAGAAAAAAGACAAAAATAATCTGCTTCTGATCTCCTGAGAGAGAGCTGCACGGGTTACCTGTTGAGAAAAGCATCATCTATAAAATATGTTCCATAATCTATAATACACTGAATAGTCATGCTCCTGCATATTTATATGACTTTGTACACCCCTATTTTCAGAGTATAACTCTAAGATCTAATAGTAATAAATCTTATCTTATTAGTGAACAATCTTTTGAATTTTCGCATTCCATTTTTGGAATGATATCCCCCAGAATATTATTTAGCAGCTTTCAAATCTAAATTGAAAACTCATCTTTTGTCTCATAGTTCTATTTTGAAAATGAAGTTTTTCTTATCAAAAAGATGTAAATGGTAATGTCTATGTAAGAAATTGAAATTGCCATGCTTCATTTTTCATTGTATTTATTTATCTTAAGAATGTAAAGCACCTTGAGCCTGATGAAATCGGGATAAGGCACTATACAAATGCCATTTATTATTATTTTTATTATTACATGAACATACCATGGCTTTGTACTTTGCAGTATGATGCTGTGGTGGGAAAAGTTACATTTTTCACCATACTTGGGTTAAAATGAAGACCTAGAGCAGCATTATTGTCTCTGTTGAAAGTTTTGTATTGTGCCTTACAGGCTCCATATCTCTTCCCATGTGTGTGCTTCATTGTTTCAGTCTTGTTATTAACTTTTACTTTTGTTTTGTTTAAATTATGATTTTTGAGCATTCTTAAGATAATGATTATTAACTAATATTTGCCATTAATCACAAAGAAAAGGGTTTTGATCTGTTGAGGTCTTTGCATACAAAATTTTACGGAGGCTTTGACTGTGCTGGGATCTTTCTTAATTGTAATTATATGTGATGGACCAGCAGGAGGATGTATATAATTTCCTTTTTTTTTTCATCTCTTACATTGTTATAACAATATACATATCTACCGACCATTACAAAAAATTAGTCAGAATTTGATTAAAACATTTATTGCAATGCCTTGGTTACTGATTAAGTCAGATTTTTAAATATTTTCATCAGTCATTGACCGTCATTATTTGTTTTGTAACAATTGCAGTTTTTCAAAGTTTTCCAATTTTCCTGACCAAATTTCGGAGAACACACTTTTATTAACCATTGTTATCAGATGTCTCGAATTGGCAGGTACAACAATATCAGCTATACTAACAATTATACAATTAAAAAATTTTTTTCTCTGTTTTCAGATAAAAACCAAGATTCAGGAAATAGATGCTGCCATTGCAGCTTTAGAGGAAAAAAGAATTGCAGTATGTATTAAAGGAATTCCAATTTATTTATATAAGAGATTTGCTCATTAAATTTCAGTGATGACAATCTTCCACAGAATTCCGGCTGGGTGGGGTTCCTGACCTCCCATAGTGGGCAGGGAGGTACACACTGTGTCTTCTATCCCCTTATATCTGTTTTCCGTCATGCTTTCTGTCCCCCCCCCCCCCCCCTCTCTCTCTCTCTCTCTCTCTCTCCTCCTCTCTTTTCTCTCTCTCTCTCTCTCTCTCTCTCTCTCTCTCTCTCTCTCTCTCTTTCTTTGTTCCTCTTTCTCTTTCTGTTTCTCTCTTTCTATCTTTCCCTTATCCATATCTCTCTCTCTCAACCGTTCTATCAATCTTCATGTTAACTTTATAAACGTCATCTGGTTATAGAGAGATGATATTAATCTGTTAAAATTATAAGGGGTGCTTAACTTAGTTTACTCTTTTTACCTGTGTTATTTCAATGTTTAACAATTTTGATTTTTATAATATATAAATATATATAATATATTATATAATATATATAATATATATATATATATATATATATATATATATATATAATAATATATATAATATATATTAGAGGAAGAGAGGAGAGAGAGAGAGAGAGAGAGAGAGAGATGTATAATATTCTTATTTATTTATTTTATATTTTCAGGAGTCTGGTAATGTCATGGCCAAGTTGGAGGTTGAATTATCCGATATGAAGGCAGCTGATGTGAAAGTCCAAGGTTCTGTCAATGCAAGGAGAGATGCCCTAAAGTCAGAGCAGAAGAAACAAAAGGAGTTGAACAAAAATGTTTCTGATGTAAGACGTTTTTTATTATTACTATTATTATTATTATTAGTATTATTGTTATTTTGATTGAATTTATTTTTAAGAATTTTTTATTGTCTATTGAATATTATTTTTATTGCAGTACTCATGATAATCACAAACATGTAGATTTTGTATCATAATTTATTGACACCTTTTTATTTACTCTTTTTTTTTCATGTTAAGTACCAAATATTTTAATTTGTATTTTTTTCTTTGAAATTTCAGAACAAATCATCAATTGCCAATCGTCAGAGGGATTTGAATAAGATTGAAGGCAATGTGGAAAAGATGAGGGAAGACAAAGAGAAAGCAGAAAAGGATTATGAAGCAGCCAAGACTCACTTCCAAGCTGTTAGTGCTGGTCTCTCTTCAAATGAAGATGGGGCAGCTGCAAGTCTAAACGATCAATTAATCAGTAGGACATCTTTTTAAATATTTATTGATGTGAATAACAGAAAAAGTCATTCTTTTTCTTGACTAATATTTTAAGACCTGAGTACTATTCAGATGATGGCACAATAAGTAATTTTCATTAGATATCCTGATTATCATTAAATGATCCAGAATTTTTAAAGACTTGCGCCTTCCAACAATGTTATTTGTTTTAGCAGCTGATGCCATCTTCATGTTATCGTTATAGTGAATGTACTCTTATGGTGGTGAATCAAATGTATGTGAAATTCAGGTAAATAAACATTCCTAAAGCATACATCTGCACATATGTCATTATATATCAATTGATTTTGTGTTTTTTTTTTCTAATTGAGTCTAAAAGTAAATTTGCCCTGATTTCATATATGTAACAATCAATGACTTTATGCAGCCTCAAATTCTGGTGTATTATTATGAGTGTAATTATTTAATTACTGATCCTTTTTATTTTATTTTTTTTCAGCTGCAAAGAGTGATATAAGTAAGGCAACAACAGACACCCAACAAGCCCAGATGAGGTGGGTAGTTTGTGGCAGTTTTAACTCTCCCATTTTAAGGGAGGGGGAGGGGGGGGGGAGGGGGAGCGACACTAAAGGATCATTTTTTTTATTTGATGAAATATCCTAAACTTCTATGCACAGTCATAATGTATATGTTAGGGAAGGATGATTGCATATAATTTTTTTCGAAAAAAGTTGCCCGTTGCTATGGAAACGATGCCAATTGGAAAATAAACAACAAATCTTTAAAAGTCAAAGGCTTTTTTGTTTATCAACCGATTGCCTTAATATTTTGGCCAGAGGTAGAAAAAAGGAAAAATAAAGAGGCTCTAGAATCCCGATTCAGTTCAAAGTTATTACTCGATTATTCCCCTTGAAAAAAGTTACATAATTTCAAATTACTCATAAATTTTTATTTTTTTTCAAAATCCGGCTCTTAGAGGACCTGCGTATTTGTATGAGGAATATACAGTCATTCATATTCATCTGACATGTTGCTTTTAACTTACGTCGCACAGGTAGATACTAAAGTGTGTTGCTTGCATCTGCTTTTCTTTATTGCTCTTTTATTTTACGAGTTAAAAGAAATAGGGTGGGGTCTGTCATAGAAGGATGGAATATCAGCTCACTCAATTTTAGGTATATGCCGGAATCTGTTTTATCATCATAGTTATGCACATCAGATCATGTTTGTATTAATTCATGTGAACATTTTACCCCTTTAACCACTGGATGAGGTTCCCAACCTCCCATAGTCTTCTATCCCCCTATATCTGTTTTCCAACTTGCTTTCTGTCTTTGTCTTGGAATTAGATTACTTGGTTTTGTCCTGCTCCTGACCAGATGCCCTGGCTGAAAGGGAAACAGTCAAATGTATAGTTAGTTTTGGGAGATGATATTTTTTTTCCTTGTAAATCATCTCTCTATTATGCACTGTATTATGTTTTCTTTATATTATATATGATTTGTAAAACATTTGAGTGTGTTCCTCTTAGTGGGAACCTATGCTTGTATCTGGATGAGACTTTTAGTGATCTCAAACTAAGTACTTTGATAGTATGCTCTTGGAATCTACACCTATTTCTTATTTGAACTAATTTCCCTTTGTCTTACCTTTTCTTGGGTGCTTTAATTGTAATTCTAGAACTTTTTACTATCCCATTTTCTTCCTTTTTACTGGCGCTGATATGACCTTAATGTGTTGCAAGTGCCGTAAATCCCTTATAAACAAAAACATTACCCCTTTAACCAAATGTATTGGAAATTTTACCAAATTAAATATATGAAAATTATTTTTTAAAATATTTTTTTTCTTTGTTGGTCTTATATTTAAGATAAACCAATTCAATGCATAATTATGTCAGTGTTTCACACAAAAAATGAGTTATGACCAGATCAGGAGTGAGATGAGTATTGTAAACTTATTAGCCACTCCCACGCCTCGTTCTGAAAATAGTCCGCGAAATTAAAGGGGAGGCAAGAGAAAATCAGCTGATCGTTAAAATAGTAACAGAAAAGTGGAGGTGCTCGGCAATGAATGCAAGAAAGACGTTTAAAACGCCGTAAAAATGTTTAAAAATCACTTAATGTTATAATTACCATCCATAACAACCTGTCAAATTCACATATGTAAGATGTCAAGCCAAAATTAATAATAAAATAATAAAGAACAACGATTGACCGGTGGTCCGTTGACTGCACATGCATACGAGTACCAGAAATATTTTGTAAACAATGTAACACAATATAATGTGTAAGTTTCAAAGCAAATGCAACCACAAATAACATCAAAGAACAATGTGGGACTACTGTTTTAATTTCATAAAACCAAACGTATATTTTCTGCCCCGATATTGAACGTGTAGTTAGTATGTATCGTACAAACAACATTCGTTTAGACAGGTAGTCGGGATTCTAGCGCCAGTTTTATTTGGGCAACCATGATTGGGATTTCACTCAATGCACTTATTATTATTATTATTATTATTATTATTATTATTATTATTATTATTATTATTATTATTATTATTATTATTATTATTATTATTATTATTATTATCATTATTATTATTATTATTATATAATAATAATAATAATAATAATAATAATAATAATAATAATAATAATAATAATAATAATAACAATAATAATAATAATAACAATGATAATAATAATAATAATAATAATAATAATAATAATAAGCAGTTGAAAGGATATAGTCTTTGGTGTATAAGTGCATATGTACAATATTTCTTATAATAAATGCTTCAAAACAAAACAAAACTAAAAAAAATAAATAAAGAATAAATGAATAAAAATATCTATTTGGGCATTTACTTACATTAATAGTCTTGAAAATCACAATCACAATCTATGAAAATTAAATATCCCAAAATCCGAAGAAGACATGAATTTAATCCAAAATCCAACACAGGAATGTATTTTAATAGGAGACAGATATCCTATTAAAACCATAGCATTACTTGCAAACAACAATACCCCACTCTGCGTTTAACGGGCTTGTGGCCGTCACATTGTAAATTGTGGCCGCATTAGGGTAATCGGTGTCCTAAAGACTGACACACTGACATACAATCAATGAGAACTATAAAGAATCCATTCTAGAATTCAACTACAAACTGAAAAGCATGATAAATATCACTCTCTCAAATAATTTCCTTTGCTCAGGTTCACTCACACTCTCCTTTATTGCAAAACATTGATAAGTGAGATAAAGTTTGTATTTCAATTATAAACTTAATCACATAACCTAAATGATGGAGAATAAAAACAGCTAATTATAAAAAAAATTCACAGATCAAGTTATCTATTTGAACTCCGCATATTTAGCTTAATTACTCATTGACCATATATTTTTTTAAATGGCATTGTTTCATTTAAACAAGACCATGACGCTTATGCCTGGACCGGGTATTCACAAATTCTACTTTTGTGTTCCACTTTTCGAATCGAATTAATCTCTATCTTATCCGTTTATTTGCAAATTTTCTGCACTTTATAAATAAGACCATAACGCTTATGTCTGGACCGGTTGTTCGCAAATTCTGCCTTTGTGTTCCACTGTTCGATTAGAATTAATCTCTATTTTTTCCGTTTATTTGCAAAGTTTCTGCACTTTATAAATAAGACCATAGCGCTTATGTCTGGACCGGGCATTCGCAAATTCTGCTTTTGTGTTCCACTTTTCGAATCGAATTAATATCTAGTCTATCTGTTTATTTGCAAAGTTTCCGCATTTTATTAATAAGACCATAACGCTTATGTCTGGACCGGGCATTCGCAAATTCTGCTTTTGTGTTCCACTTTTCGAATCGAATTAATCTCTATTTTATCCATTTATTTGCAAAGTTTCTAGATTTTATAAATAAGACCATAACGCTTATGTCTGGACCGGTTGTTCGCAAATTCTGCCTTTGTGTTCCACTGTTCGATTAGAATTAATCTGTTTTTTTCCGTTTATTTGCAAAGTTTCTGCACTTTATAAATAAGACCATAGCGCTTATGTCTGGACCGGGCATTCGCAAATTCTGCTTTTGTGTTCCACTTTTCGAATCGAATTAATCTCTATTTTATCCGTCTATTTGCAAAGATTCTGTACTTTATAAATAGGACTATGACGCTTATGTCTGGACTGGGTATTCGCAAATTTTCCTTTTGTGTTCCACTTTTCGAATCGAAATAACATCTAGTCTATCCGTTTATTTGCAAAGTTTCTGCACTTTATAAATAAGACCATAACGCTTATGTCTGGACCGGGCATTCGCAGATTCTGCTTTTGTGTTCCACTTTTCGAATCGAATGAATCTCTATCTTATCCGTTTATTTGCAAAGTTTCTGCACTTTATAAATAAGACCATAGCGCTTATGTCTGGACCGGGCATTCGCAAATTCTGCTTTTGTGTTCCACTTTTCGAATCGAATGAATCTCTATCTTATCCGTTTATTTGCAAAGTTTCTGCACTTTATAAATAAGACCATAACGCTTATGTCTGGACCGGGCATTCGCAAATTCTGCTTTTGTGTTCCACTTTTCGAATCGAATGAATCTCTATCTTGTCCGTTTATTTTCAAAGTTTCTAGATTTTATAAATAAGACCATAACACTTATGTCTGGACCGGCATTCGCAAATTCTGCTTTTGTGTTCCACTTTTCGAATCGAATTAATCTCTATTTTATCCGTTTATTTGCAAAGATTCTGCACTTTATAAATAAGACCATGACGCTTATGTCTGGACCGGGTATTCGCAAATTCTCCTTTTGTGTTCCACTTTTCGAATCGAATTAATATCTAGTCTATCGGTTTATTTGCAAAGTTTCTGCATTTTATAAATAATAATAATTGTTCAAAATTTTACCTTACACCCGATATTACAAGTACAAGTGAGCCAGGTGAAGAAGATTGTCAAACAGTGTGACAGATGAAATAGGAAGAAAGAGAGAGGGAGGGAGAGAGAGAGAGAGAGAAAGAGAGAGAGAGAGAGAGAGAGATATTCGTTTTTTGTTCAAAATCTCTCTCTCTCTCTCTCTATCTCTCATTGCACAAGGTTGTGCTATTTACTACTATTTATCAAGAACAGCCAAGCTGGCAACCCAGTCTCTGTATAAACTAAGCAAGATGGCAACAGGGACCTCGCCGAAGCTTTAGTTTGAGTCAAACGGTTTTGTTAAAAAAAACCACCCAAAATAAGTTCGTGTCGTAAGTGATGGAAGTTGAAGTCGGCTTATTATAAAATCGTTTTTATGGTCTGTTTGGATTACCCTTTTTAAATAGAAAAAGTGAATATATCATAAACTTGAAGAATAGGCAAGCTAAATGAAATTTAAATTGACTGATTAAATGAGTACGCGAGGCTGAGTTGCGAACGACTACTGGGTTCCGACATTCCGATCCCAGTGTCATTCATGTTCACCGTACCGTGTTACTGTCTACACACTACACTGCATTGTTAGTGACTGGTCATGTCTTTTTTGTTTGTATGTTTTACGCAAGCTTAATAAAAATTAAATTGACTGATTAAATGAATACGTGAGGCAGAGTTGCGAACGACTCATGGGTTCCGACATTCCGATCCCAGTGTCAGTCATGTTCACCGTACTGTGTTACTGTCTACACACTACACGGCATTGTTAGTGACTGGTCATGCCTGTTTTGTTTGTATGTTTCTTTTAATATGGGTCAATTTACAAAGAATAATAATAGAAATGTTCAAAACAAAAACTAGATTCACTGTTACGTGCCTGTAATGAAGTGCTTTCCACAAACCGTGAGCGAGAATGATGGTGGAGGTAATGGCAACCATGTCGGTTTGTTATTGTTTCCTACCTCCGTCAACCCGCGCATCCGGTTGCGCACCCACGCTGATTCTGACCAATTTGAATTTAATTTATATAATAGTTTTGACCATACTATCACCTATCATGAAAACATCACTATAAATCGGAATATGGATTCAGAAGAAAAATAATTGTATTGCAGTTATCATAAAACTGACATGCTTTTGTGATCCAGCTTCTGATAAAGGGTGTATTATGAGCTTAATGTAGAGTGAGATTTATTATGTTTTCCCTGCCTGTTAATACATTTTCCCCATATTATATCAGGAATTTCTTTTTCCCGAGATAAAGAGTTTGATAAAGATTTCTGTTTGTATTATCACCTTCACTTTTATCTCATAATCAACATCATTAATCAGCATGTAAAAAAATATTCCTTTTTAAACCTCTAGGTGACGGGGGCGATTTCACTCCAAACTCCCCCCCCCCCCCCCCCCCAGGAAGAAAACAAAAACAAAAAAACGAGCAATATACAACCAACTTTTGTCAGATATGACTGTTGTTTCCATTGGTTCCTGCAAGAAATTAGTAACAGCAATTCAACTTGATTTTCTCCAGAAGCTAGTCTCATCACAGTTAACATTGTCTTCATCTTCCTGAAAGTGTTGGAAATGGCGATCATATCTTAACTAAATTCATGCATTGAGTTGACTTAAAATCGGCCCTGATGGGTATAGGGTTAAGGGAAATGACGAATACTTAATTATATTGACTGTACTAGTTGTTATATGCCCTTTACATCTGTTAATATGAATTAATTTTTCGACTTCGGCAAAAAGTCAATCAACATCCTGCTTTGTCCATGATGTATTTAGATGTGACTTTGACTTTAGCGTGGAGAAATTTTATTGTCATTGCCAGAAAGCATGCCTAAAATTTGAAGAATGTTTATGCTCCATTGCATCTGCCAGTAAATGGGATGCCATAATTGGAACTGTTTTCGTGCACATTCCCAGTTGATTGGGCGTGTACTATATATTACATTTTGTTGGCTTTCTTTTCCTTTTGGAATTCATATTATATTTTCTTTCTTAAATTGCTAGATTGAAACATGCTCAAAAAGAGATCAAGACAAAAGAAACGGAACTAAAAAAGACAGATCAAGATTATCAGAAAAACCAAGCTACCTACAAAGGGTTGAAGACAAATTTGACCAAATTAGAGGTGATCATATATTTATATTTATTATTCAGAGAAAATATGGCATTTGTGTTATGTACGTAAAACCATCCACACTCAAAGGCATATATAAACAGTACATAAATTGTTGGTTTTCAAGATTGCTGGAAATAAAAGAGACTAATTTCTTGGTACAAAGGGCATGAACGGATAAAACATATTTTTGTTTTTCAATGTTTTGCAGGGAATTAACTTCCACACCTATTGCTTTGTTGAATCTGGATGTCACAGATGTGCTTCTCCTCTCACTTGATTTTTTAAATTATTTTTATTGTTAAGTTCAATGTACAATTCATAAACTGTCGGATGTGCTATGGTTTCTTTTTGATGTTTCCTTGAGGCATCTAATTACCTTTTGCTGTTTCAAATAGAGCTTCCAATTTTATTTATTTCTTTTTTTTTTTTTTTTTTGCATGTCCTGGATATGGTGCCTTCTAAGAATATCATCAGGAATAAATTCCACCTGTATTTTATTAACTGGCATTTGACTTTCTTGTTGTCCAGACGAACACAATTAAAAAGAGAAGAGATGACCTGACAATAAACAGTCCTGTCTCACTCCAGTAGTGATATTAAATTCAGGATATCATTTCCCTCAATGGATGATCTGGTAGGAAGAGTCTTTGTGCAGCAATTTTAAAAATTAATTAATTCAACACTAGCAGGTGTAAAAAGAGTACCTGGTTGTTAACAGTTATGTCTGTTTGAAAAAATTGTAATATCGCCTAACATGTGTCTTTTCTCTGTCTTCATGTTATTTGCTGCTATTGGATAGGTACCCTTTGTAAAGTGCTTTGAGCATGTTTAGTTGATTTTGCGCTATATATTAAAAAAAAAAAAACCCTCAAAAGTTCAAGTTTATCTCTTTGGTAAACTGTTTTTCTGTTCCTGGCTTAGTCATTTTATAAAGAAATATTCTGACTGATAAGACTATCATTCATTATTAACTGTAAATTTCATTCATCTGTCTTTTTTAGGCTGATATGAAAAAATTTGGTTATGAAGAGGGCACAGAGGAGCGGTTGGCTACTGAGAAGAGGTCCCTCGACACAGATGTCAGGAGCAAGAGAGAAAAGTTACACACATTGGAAGCAAGGTTGGACCTCAGTCTTGTGGATAAAATTGCTAAATGCTCTATGATGCTTGAAAATTGGAGGGCATAGAAATTACTATTATACTTTGGAATCTTGTTGATATTTATTTTGTGCTAATATGTAGAAAATAGGTGAATTGTGAGAGCCCTGATTGCTCAGTTTGAAGTGTACTTGCTGCAAGTAAAGGGACCCATATCGACAAGAAGAATTGAGATTTTCTTCATTGAACCACGTTGATATGATTTGTGTATGACCCAATGTTGCCAACTATATGCCAAAATGCGTTTTATTTCGCTTTTTAAATCAAATTACACGTTTATGCTATTTTGTTCCACATTACACCTTTTTGTCAACATCAAGGTCGTGTGGGTGATTTAAGTTAAGCGATTTTTTCTTTGTCTGGAATCTTGTCTCACTAAAAATGGAGGTTGAATTGTGTAATCAAGTTGATATAAGTTTTCTAGTCAATTCTTTTCCCACATTACTGTAATCGGGTTATTAATTTCTTCATCCAGCTCGTGGTGACCATAGAAGTAAATCAACGATGTGTACAATTTCTAACCGATCTTTGTTTTTGTTCTCAAATTGTCTATAGAAGTTGAAGTGAAAGCCCATTCCCTGGATTAAAATGGAGCATCCTTCAGAGAAAAAAGTAAAAATAGATAAACAATGACAAACATTTAGAGACAATAGTTCTGTAATGTTCAAGAGAATAGTTCGTTCTGAAAGGGATTAAACTTAAGCTTTTTTGTGAGCTCTGCTGATGCCATTTAAGCTTTAACGCAGGTGGTGCTTTTGACATAAAAAGACATTGGGCAACCAAAACAAAAAAAAACATGAGTGCAGAGAAAGGTGCATTTTCATCATCCACTTCCAGATTATCTTGTTTTCTGAAGCCTAAACCAGAAGAAGATTTCAGTGTTATTTGGGCAAAAGTAGCCTTTACCAAATTTATTGTGGAGAGGAATCTTCCAACTATTACGCCCTTTCCTTCAAAATTACATCTTTCTCCCGTCAAAATTGTACCTTTTCTTCAATTGGGGTTTGCAGCTCTATGACTATGCTTTGTCTTATGCAGATTAGATTTATGTCTTTGATAAAGCCAAATGTTTTGGAAAGAATTTTGTAAATAAAAAAATTTTTAATTTCCTTTTGCAAGCCCCCCCCCCCCCCCCCCCCCCCCCCTTCCACTCC
Source organism: Berghia stephanieae (assembly GCF_034508935.2). Lineage (NCBI taxonomy): Eukaryota > Metazoa > Mollusca > Gastropoda > Nudibranchia > Aeolidiidae > Berghia > Berghia stephanieae. The sequence continues at coordinate 90,946,830 of NC_088360.1, read as the reverse complement.
CCTCCTTCCCTCTCTCTCTCTCCTCTCTCTCTCTCTCTCTCTCTCTCTCTCTCTCTCTCTCTCTCTCTCTCTCTCTCTCTCTCTCTCTTTCTCTCTCTCTCACACACAATCACATATGCTTTAATTTTTAGGCATTGAATATTTATGTTGTTCCCATTTCAGTTTATGTGCTTGTATTTGGGTGTGACTTTTAAGGATATAAATTACACTTGAAACCTACTTTTGATCTTTGTTTGAACTGGTCCCCCTTTTCTGACTTTTCTTCAGTGCTTATAAGCTTTCCTTGCGCCTTCCTTTTCTTTTGCATTGTATTAACTTATAAGTATTGCTAGTTCTGTAAAACTCATGAAATCAAACAAATAATGTCTGACTTCAATTTTACTTCTCTCAAGAACATTCAAAAGTTTTCTAAATTCATTTTCAGATATCCTCATCTCAAATTTGACTACAAAGATCCAGAGAAAAACTTTGACAGGAAAAAGATCAGTGGTTTGGTTTGCAAACTGTTCAATTTGAAAGATCCTAAGTTTTCCACTGCCTTAGAAGTTACTGCTGGTGGAAAGGTACATTTTACATCATACGTGAAAATTGCTTCTCCCTAAATGTTTATGCCTATACAGAATCACTCATTAATTGTTTTTGTATCATCCTGAAATGCCAATCTTCTTTTTATGGTTTTATCACTGACTTTAGATGATTTTAAAAGTAATTATAATATTGATTTGTGATGCTGAAATGGGAGGTCAAAAGTTTATCCAAGAAGTGATTTTGAAAATTTGTTCACAGTTATACAATGTGGTCGTAGATTCAGAAGTGACTGGCAAAAAGCTTTTAAAATATGGAGAACTGAAGAGAAGAGTTACCATCTTGCCTTTGAATAAAATGTCTGGGAGAGTCATTGATCGAGCCACAATACAGAATGCTGAAGCATTGGTGAGTTTTGATATTTAATCTTATCTGTTTTTAAAGGAGGCATTGGAAAATTTGAACAAACCTGCAACCTGTTTGTTGTTTGGTCTAAAGGATAGCAAATATGTTCAGAAAACAGCTATGAGATTCACTATCTCCTTATAACCTGGATTTCTTCCTATCTTTTTAGGATTTTTAGTGTAAAAATGTGTAGGATATACTCATGGGAGATTGAGATGGGTATTGCTCTTTAAATAATAATCTTAGAATATCAGGTTTGTTCTTACCTCTTTTGCATCATTAGTTTTTGTCACCAATTGCATGATTGACTCACAGGTTGGCAAAGGAAAAGTTTGGTATGCACTGGATTTGGTGACTTATGACAAGGCCTACCAACCCATTATGGAGTTTGTATTTGGCTCTGTCTTGATCTGTGCTGATCTTAACACAGCCAGTAAAGTGGCTTATGACCCTAGGATACAGAAGAAATGCGTCACATTGGAGGGTGACTCAGTAGATCCTGCTGGAACCATGTCTGGAGGTTAGTCTATGATCTAGGAAAAGAATGTTAGATTCTCAACTTCACACTGTAATTGAAATTTTCAATTTTTGAAATAATTGCATTGTGTTAGCTATGAGTGAATCATTTAGGTTATTCCATAAATATCCCCATTGATATGGAGGTAATTTTTATTTCAAGTTCTTTTCTAGAGAGGTGGGCCTTTGGCCTACCAACCTCCGCTGGACGTCCAACTCGCCTTGAGCATGCATTCACGTAAAATATAAAGATTTTTTTTTAAAACCTACCTCTGTTTCAAAAACTAGCATCTTTCAGCTTTCTAAGGAACATTTTGATTTTTCAGAACTTTAGTTCGTTAAAAAAATACCGGCCAATCTGACCCGTTGAGTCGAATGAAAACGAAATTTTGTTGTTTACACGGTTCAAAGGAAATGCCGTAAATAAGCTTTCATGGACTTCCTGTGTTGTTTTTATAGTGTCACGTGACCGTTTTGAGAAATTTGTCGTCTGCTACAAATAATTAGACCGGTAGGGGGTAGATATTTTCGTTGGAGCAGAGAAAAAGTGAGTATTATTTCTTGGACTTGTAGAGAGGCCTAGGGTCCACCAGCAGTCAAGTTGATTGAATAAAAGAAAAAAAGGCCTTTTTTATCCGCCGCCACCACCACCGTGAGAGTGGTGAGGGGGGGGGGGGGTTGCATGATGAAGACGAAAGGGGGGCGTGTGGCTTGGTGACGTAGAGCTTGTCAACGCTGCTGGCAGATGTTTTTAACCCCTTAACAGCGAAGCAAATTTTTTGCTTTCAGATAATAGTTTGCTTTTATCTTTATTATTGTTAACGGAGAATACAGCTTTTCCACCAAGAGAGCAGTCAGACTTTCGCAACTCGGACTTCAATTGTCTATAATCGTTTTGCCGTTACTTGTCTTTTGATGAAAGAGGATTTGGTGTTAGGTCAAAGATCGAATTTGGCCGCTAAAGGTTGCATTGCTACTGGGTTTGCTCTCCCCCCCCCCTCCTCCTTTTTTTCTTCTTTTTTTTTTTCAACTTAGTATTGTTGATTGCTATTTCCTTTTTTTATGATTAGCAAGTGCCGTAGGAGTCTCACAGGATGCAGGAGTACTGCAATTAACCCTTTGCCAGTGACATTATTTTTTTTGTTTTCAAATAATAGTCGTCATTTATATTATTTTTTAACGCAGAAAAAAAACGTTTCCACCATAAGAGCAGTAAGAATATTGGTAAAAAGCGCTTTGAGCACGTTGGGTGGATATTGCCCTATATAAAAGCTCATGTTTTTAAATTGTAATTTGTTTTTTGTCTTTTGATGAAAACGGTAATTTTTTATTTTTGGTCCAAGTAAGATTGATATTCGCCTTTAAAAGGTTAAGTTGTTTTGTTTTTTCAGGGTTTTTTTGTTTTGTTTTTCAAATGCGGATACGCTGCTTCTTCTTTTTTTTTCCTCAACTGGCAAGCTATCGCTGTACTTACCCGCATGGCTTGCACACACAAAAGGATACATCTAGGTCACAAAACCTTACATCCAGGTCACAAAATCAGACAACTAGGTCACACCTCAAGAAATCTCTGTTTCGTTTGTTCCAAGATAGCAAAACAAACCAGACGTCTTGGAGTTCGAAAGAGCTTTCCATAAAATATTTGGCATTTGCAAGACCCCCAGAAACCAATTCCCTATACAGCTCTTGTGCACAGTTACTTATGACCTTGATTTCTTTCGTACCCACCCCCAAAATCCCACTTATTGTGTGTTAGAACATAATAAATAGCTGGGCTGCCACGTGCGTGACTAAATTGGCCAAAGAGAGAATCTATACTTTGGCATTAGACACCAATTACCTGATGTCTTGATTTTTAATCCTAGCCGAGTGAGAGAGAAAAAACAAAACAATCATACATGTATCTGCAAACAGCAGAACGTTTTCATTTTACATTGAGATGGGAAGGGATAACACTATGATAAGAGAGAGAGAGAGAGAGAGAGAGAGAGAGAGATGGGCGGGGGGATGGGGGGATAGTAAGGGGGAATGGGAAAAGATGAAAGAAACAATGGGTTGCCTGATGACGTAGATCAAAGGGTTGTTACAGCGGTGTTCACGGAGCGTACTTCGTGAAATTTTAACCTTTTACAGTGACACTGATTTTTTTCTCCAGATTGCTTATGCAGAATAAATCGTTTCCACCAAGAGAGCAGTAGTAAGAGTATATTTCGACTCAGGCTTCAATTAAACTATAAATCGCAAAGCTTGTCTTTTAATGATAACATTAAGACTAAGATCTGGAGTTTGGGGAGTGTAAGATGGAATCTCGCCATTAATGGTTAAAATTGTTTTGATTAAACAAAAACAACTCACACACACACACACACACACACACACACACGAGCGCGCGCGGTCACGACAGCGAGGACCATCACTGACAGCAAAGATAATCTAGTTTAGTCTCATTGCTGACAGAATATTGCAACGGTAAACCGGTTTACGTGTACATAGATCCTGAGGCGAGATCCCCCGTTACCGTGTACGTAGGCACTCCCAAAAAAAAAAGGAAGAAAGAAAGAGACACACACACACATACTCACACACACACACACCACACACACACAGTCTCGCATCCTCTACGAACTAATTTTGCGCACCAATTTTTACTGCACTTATGCACCAAATTGCATACCTATCTAGGGACACTTTTTTCCGTATCTTTTTCTCAATAAACTTTTTAAAAAACCTTTGTTTTGCGCGGCAGGCGGAAGGCACTAGGGGGCACCAACCATTGAATCAGACGAAAAACACACACGATTTAGCGAGGAATGAATCATGAAAATATTTAGGATATAATTTCAAACACAACTTTTGATATTCATCAAGGATTGTCTAGTACCGAATGTTTTTTGATAGAAAACAAATGTATCTTCAAATCTAAACTGCTTTTGACGGTAAGCGGTAAGTTTTTTATTTATTTTTCTGTCCAAACGAATGATTTGTCCTGGTATAGAAGCTAAGTATTGGTAACACCGGCGCACCTCTCTAGTTTTTAAACATTAAAAAAAATTTTTCAATACATTTTATTTGGTACTTGTTCATAAAGAAAATGTGAAATACATTTGTGTTTAATGGAAGAATTGAAATTATTTAATTTAGAAACCCGTCTATCAAATTTGATATTTTCAAAATTTCATAAATTTAGTATTGGTTGAGACCAAAATGCTTGTCATATTAATTCAAATATGTTTTCTTCAAAAGGTGGTCGTACTCAGTCAGCCTCAATGTTAGCAGTCATCAAAGAAATGAGCAATTTGGAGATTGAAGTGCAATCAAAATTTGATCGTCAAGAGCAACTCGACCGTGAGCTGAATGAAGTTAAGAAAGTTGCTGGAAAGTAAGCTATGACTGATGTGTTTGTGACCCACCTCCTAAAACAGTATTATGTTGGGTTGATTTAAATACTTAAAATTGAATGTATACAAAAAAAAATCAAAAGACATGGATTGAGTATGTTTTATTGAGGACAATGGATATAGTTTCTTACAGTGACAAAAACTAAAATATCGCATTTCTAGTATTTTTAGCAACTGGTTCAAGCTGACATAATACTGTATTTAGATGGTAGGTCACATTTTATGCATTTGTGTTAGTTAGAAAATACCAAATTATCCTTGCTACAAAAATCATTTTTGGCTCCAATATTTGAACTACATAATCATCTTTAATTGTCACGTGTTGAAAAGGAAGATTTGATGCAGAACACATATATTTAATCCTTTAAAGAATTACTCAATCCTCCTGAAGGCAGATAATTAAGTAAGTTTTAGAACCTACTGTATTTTTTTCCTCCTTTTATACAAATTATTATATAATATAAGCTGCTTAACTGGAATAGCACCATTGCACAAAAATCATTCCAGTTAAGCAAAGTGATACTAACCTTTCAATTGATTAATTTGGGGATTGTCTTTTTAATTTGAACAACCTATCAAGACTTCAACATGTTGTGAATGTAGTAGTATTTATAGTTATGTGGTAAATATAATTAATACAACAAAAGTGAGGCTGGGCTTTCTCATAGCTGCCAACCCTCTGGAAACTTGCGGGAGTCTCCCAGAATTACCAACTATCTCCCTCTCTCCTGCAAGTTATTATAATCTCCCTGAAATTGAAAGGTTTACATTTTCTTGAGAATTCTTAGGATAATTTATATAATTTACACTTCTCAGATGTTACTGTTAAATTATGGATCGGTAAAACTGCAATCTCCAGCATTTTAGCCAAATCTCCTTGGTTTATCCCAAATCTCTCTCAAATGATGTACCAGGTTTTGTAAGCATTTGAGTGTATCAATTAGATCCTTGTCTTATGTCGAGATGGGACTTTGAGGTGATCTAAGACTAAGCTCTTGGTTGGAATCTACTTCTGTTCTCTACTTAAACCAGTTCCCTTTGTGCTTGATGCTTTTAATCTTAAATCTATAATTTTTTGATTATCCCATTTTCTTCTTTTTTACTGGTGTTGAAATGACTTAAAAGTGTTGCAAGCACTATAAAGCTCTTAAAAACATACACTAGATGTACAGTGTAGATAATTTTGTATGCAGTGTCTTGAATGGTAACCATTGACTTTTCTCTTGATTTTTTTATTTTAAAGTTAATGGTGTTGTCTCTGGGTTCACTTTAAGCCTTTGATAGAATTGCTTTTCAATCTGATTAAGTAGACTTGATAACGTTATTCTGATGTGAAAAGTTAAAAAGCTTCTATCAAATCACAGAGCGATTTTACTCATCATGATATCAAATGATTGATCTGCAACGTTTTTGAAAGAACTCTGTTACCATTTATAATCTGGGGTGGGGTCCTTGACGTCGCTCTGTGGATGGAGAGGTTACTATTGCTGTCTTATATCCCCCTATATCTGTTTTCCCTTTCCCTGTTGCCCTTGTCATTGTTTTAGATTGACATTGCTTATTTTTTCCTGGTCCTGGAAGGGTAAATATATAATTCCTATTTTATTGAGAGATGATATTTTTTCTCTTGTAGATTGTCTCTTAGTTATTAACTATTTTTGTTTTTAGTTTTCAATGTTTTGTACTTTGTAAATATGTGAGTGTATCTTTCATAACGGGATCCTTTGCTTGTGTCTGGATGGGAGTTTTTAGATAGGTTCAAAATAGGCAAATTGTTAGATTGTTTATGAAATCTTCTGTTCCTTATATGAAACAGATTTTCTTACCTTAGATTTGTTTTATTTTTTCGCTTTTAACTTCAAAACAACTTCTCCCCTATCATGTCCCTTTTTCACTGGCACTGAAATGGCCTATAGGTGTTGCAAGAGCCATAAAACTCTTAAAAATCATAACCAAACAATTGTTATAATCAGATGTATAAACTGTGAATGATAGTCTTTGTTTATCCTCAGAAAGTTGGAAGGTACTCAATTCACTCAAGTTGAATTACTCTCTATTGGAAAGTAATAGAGGCTTGAATTTAATCTTGGACAAGATAGTAAGATGAGGTTTACTTTTTTCATTATTCTTTCTCTTTAGGTTCTCAGAGGCTAAACTTCAATATGACCTAAAAGCACAAGAGGCAGAGCAACTTTTGGTTCGCTTAGAACAGAGCAGTCATCACCAGCAGCTGGAAGAAGTCAATGCTTTAAAAGCCTCAGTTGGTAAGTTTTAGTTTTGGTTGTATAGATTTTTTAAATTCTAATGAAAATATTGATTCTAAAAATTGACTTCAACAATCTAGAATGTTAGACTGTTATCTAATTTAATGAAATCAAATAGAATTTTAGATAAATGACAAAAAATGAAAAAAATTGAAGAGTATGGGGAGGGAAGAAGCCAAAAAGAAAAATAATAATGACGAAACAAGATATTAAGGATTGAGCTCTCATTACTTAGCAAATATATTTTATTTCCTTATTTATCTAAAAGAGGAGCAGCATCGCATTTTGAAGGAGGCACAAGATGTGGAAAAGAAAGCCCAGCAGAAAGTGAAAGATTTGGAGTACAAACTGAAAAATGCTGAAGCCTTGAGGGAAAAAGAATTGAAGGAGGCAGATAAACTTGTGGCCTCCAGCAAGAAGAAAATGGAAGAGCAGGCAGCCAGAGCCAAAGGTCATCTACAGGTCTGTCTGAGCTATTATTAAATTTTTTGTTTTATTTTATTTTATTTTATTATTATCATCATCATTATTATTATTATTATTATTATTATTATTATTATTATTATTATTATTATTATTATTATTATTATTATGAATCTAAAATCTAAATTGCATTTTCTTGACTACAAAATACGCTGACACACACCTTTAAAACTCTAAACTCGCGGGTGGTTGGATGGGAGCATCACCCTTGAATCATATACCTATGATGTTCGCATGGGTGTACGATCCGATAGTGATGTCGTTTCTTCTTCTCTTTACTAGCCTATCCTGCTTCTTTGGTTTGTGATTGTATTTTTGATAGGGGATATTTTTTTTTTCTGTAAATCTTCTGCCTGTTTGTTCTTGGTTATTTATAATTTAGCTTATGATATCTTTAGGTTATGATTTTGATTTACATTTGTACTATTTTTGTTAGATTGCTTGTTTTTTTGTTTCAGCGGTCTCTCATATAACCTCAATTGTGTTGGAAGAGACCTAAAGCAACAAACAAACAAACAAACCTTTAAATCTCTGAAATTATTTCAAAACTTGTTCAAATTTTTTTTTATTTCCTGTAAAATATCATTTAAGCATTCTATATTTTTATGGTAATGTGACCTTAACTCCATTAGCATATAGATTAATATTACTACTACTGTTATCATTGTGATTTTTATTGTATTCATAATATGATGTAGATAGGAGTCGTTATTAAAGAGAAATAAGTACATTGGTATTTATATTGCCACAATACAGTCTGTTCATAATAATTTCACTTTTTGTATTTCCTTTCAAGGAAGTGGATGCTATGAAGCTTGAGATAGAAACTCTTCAGAAGGAAATGCAGTCGTACATTGACCAACTGGATCCTGTTGCTGAGTCAATCACTGCTTTGGAAAATGGCCTAAAAGAACTCAATGAGGAATTGGCTTTGTCTGATGTAAATATATCTGTATATATATAATAGACTGTAACCATGCAAGCACCATGTGCGGATATTTTTTAAATAGCTTATATTAAAGCCTACCCCTGTGAACAACAGCGACTAACCACAATCCTGCTTATTGGTCAGAATAGTCATGTGATCTAAGCACATATGACAATTGCTATTGCAGAAGCTGCACTGTTTTTTTAAGGTTTTTTAAATGTGATACTAACCTGCTAGAAGCTGTGGACTTTAAAAAGTAATAAACAAAAATGAATATAGCAGCGTCAAAAAGAACAGAATACCAAATCAAACGTTTCTGGCTCAAAACCCTTCTTTGGCCAATGACAAATAAACAATGAAATTAAAAATTTTTTTTCTAAAAGTCACCTCTCATCGGGATCCCTCAATATATATTATTTTTTATTTAACCTCTTGACCCCCTCTGATCAATCTGAGATTTCACTGATGTAGATGATGATTCTGCAATGCAAGATTGATGTTTACTGATTTTTGTGAGACACCAAATATTATAATTTGTCGCGTGAATCGATTATAAACTAAGCAACCTATTCAGCTTTAAAAATAGAATTTATGAAGTAAAGGTTATAAAAGTTTTCTTGCCATTTGTTGTTTCTTGGGATTTTTGTTTTGTTTTTGTTTTGATCTTTGTTAGTGTTGAAATAATGAGGATATGATGATTATCATTATTATTATTGTTATTATTATTATTATTTATACTTTCAAAATTGATGTCTACTGATTTTTGGGAGACACCAAATTCTTCTCCTTAGATTAGCATAGCTGCCAACCGTTCCGTTAAAACGGATTTGTTCCGTATTTGACTTCCTGAGTCCGTAAGTCCGTATTTTTAGTTCAAAATCCGTATTTTGTAATTTTTGGCTAATTTGTGGTGAACAAGACCTTATGAATTATTATTATTGCTATTACTACTATTATTATTATTATTATTATTATTTTTGATGTGCAGCGAGAGATGATGGGCAGGGTTTAAATCAGCATAGCATATTCTCCATTCCTATGTAGCTCTTTAATTTGAATTATCCTCTATACCATAAATGATTTTCAACAATTAAAAAAATTCCAGTTGATTATATGATGCCTGTTTTTCACTAAAACCTTTTATAATGTATTGGAGATTTGCAAAAAAAAAAAATGCATATTAGCCTCGAATGTACTTTTAGTATTCTCAGACAGTATTGATACTTTCACGTTTTGTTACAAATATTGAATTAATTAAAAATTAAATTAAATCAACATCTTTGATTGGAAGGTATTCAATCAGAAAATCAATTGTTTATATAAATTAAACATTAGAATGATTATTTCCCTTTGTTAATTTATGGAATATAAATTCAATCCCTTAAAAAAAAACACATTGATCTGATTCTATTTTTTTTTTCAAGCAAGCTTTTATAACGGTTTAGGTTCAAGAGAAATAATTTTTTGGTCGTCCATCATCCCAGGCCAAATGGGCGTTCATTTTACTTTTGAAAAGTTGGCAGCTATGGATAAGGATACTTTTTATCAGAATTTATAGGAAACTTAGTGAAATATTTTTATAGTTTGCCAGTTGGTTCGATTATAAACTGAATAACATCAGGGTTGCCGATTTTCTGTATATTTACAGAATTCATTAAGTTAGAAAATATCCATACTTTTTTCAAATCACTGGGTGAGCGGAAGTCAAAGCTTACGGATGTTGAGCTGATTAGATAATGAACCTCCAGCCAGTGAGCACCAAGATACAAGCCTAATCACACTTGACCTATTGTTATCTTTAACCATAATGCCATGTCATTTATTGAAAAATAAGTACAGTATGTCTTTTTACGGGAGTCCAGTGTTCACATAGGGGTTGGTCGATGTGTTTGCGTATAAGTTCAGTAAATTTTTGCCTCTGAATTGGCAACCCTGTAGCATATTCAGCTTTAAAAATAAAATTTATGAAGTAAATGTTATAAGAGTTTTCTTGCTTTGTTGTTATTGTTGTTATCGAAGTAATGAGGATCTCATTTGTGTTGAACTTTGTTGTTTCATCATATTATTTTATTTTTGTTTCATTATCCAAACCGCTCAATTATTCAGTGATGCCAAAACTCCGGTTTCACCGGAAAAAACTCCGGTCTGGAGCAAAAAATTCCGGGCTCCGGGCAACTTCCGTCAAATTCCGGTGAGGTCAATTTGTTCCAAGGATACCCCCCCCCCCCCCCCCCCCTTTTCCAACTACCACATCATCATCATTGCCACTAGTATTACAACCATCATCACTACCACTACTACTGCAACCACCACCACATCATCATTATTGCCACTACTACTACAACCACCACCACCACATCATCATCATCTCTACACTACCCACAAACTACCATCACCATTACAATCACCACCACCACATCATCATCACTACCACTACTACTACAACCACCATCACCACAACTTCAACCACCACCACCACATCATCATCATCACTACCACTACCACAACTACCATCACCATTACAATCACCACCACCACATCATCATCACTACCACTACTACTACAACCACCATCACCACATCATCACTACTACTACACCACCACCGCCACATCATCATCATCACTACCACTACCATAACTACCATCACCATTACAATCACCACCACCACATCATCACTACCACTACTACTACAACCACCATCACCACATCATCACCACTACCACAACTTCAACCACCACCACCACATCATCATCATCACTACCACTACTACAACTACCATCACCATTACAATCACCACCACCACATCATCATCACTACCACTACTACTACAACCACCAGCACCACATCATCACCACTACCACAACTTCAACCACCACCACCCCATCATCATCATCACTACCACTACCACACTACCATCACCATTACAATCACCACCACCACATCATCATCACTACCACTACTACTACAACCACCACCACACACATCATCATCACTACCACTACTACTACAACCACCAGCATCACATCATCACTACCACTACTACTGCAACCACCACCACCACCACATCATCATCACTGCAACTACCACTACAACTACAACCACCACCACCACCACATCATCACTACCACTACTACTACAACCACCCCCACATCATCATTACCACTACTACTACAACCACCACCACCACATCATCATTACTACCACTAATACTACTACAACCACCACCACATCATCATCACTACCACTACTACATCACCACATCATCATCACTACCACTACTACTACAACCACCACCACCACTACATCGTCATTACCTCTACTACTACAGCCACCACCATCACATCATTACTACAACCACCACAACCACATCATCATTACTGCTACTACTACAACCACCACCACCACCACATCATTACTACCACTACTACTGCAACCACCACCACCACATTATCATCACTGCAACTACCACTACTACTACAACCACCACTACTACAATACCACCACCACCACATCATCATTACCACTACTACTACAACCACCACATCATCACTACCACTAATACTACTACAACCATCATCACTACTTCTACTACTACAACCACCACTACAACATCCTCACTACTACTACAAGCACCACCACCACCTCATCTTCATCACTGCCACTACTACTACAACCACCACCACCACATCATCATCACTACCACTGCTACTACAACCACCACCATCACATCATCACTACCACCACTACTACTATAACCACCACAACCACATCGTCATCACTACTACTACTACTACAACTACTACTACTACTACTACTACTACTACTACTACTACTACTACTACTACTACTACTACTACTACTGCTACTACTATTACAACCACACCACCACTACCACATCATCATCATCACTACTACTACTACTACTACTACTACTACTACTACTACTACTACTATCTACTATACTACTACTACTATACTACTACTACTACTACTACTACTACTACTACTACTACTACTACTACTACTACTACTACTACTACTACTACTACACTACTACAACCACTACAACATCATCATCACTACCACTACTAATACAACCACCAGCACCACATCATCACGACCAGTGCAACTACAACCACCACCACCACATCATCATTACCACTACTACCACTACTACTACAACCACCACTACCACATCATCATCACTACCATTTGTACTACAACCACCATCACCACCACATCATCACTACCAATACTACTACAACCACCATCACTCATCATCACTACCATTTGTACTACAACCACCATCACCACCACATATTCATCACCCACCGGTACTACAACCACCACCACATCATTATCATCACGACCACAACTACTACAACCACTATACCACCACCACCTCATCATCACTACCACTACTACTTCAACCACCACCACCATATCATCATCACTACCACTAACAACAACGATTATCACATCTTCATCATCACTACCATTATTACTACAACCACCAACACCACATCATCCTCCTACCAACAGTACTACAAAGTCTACCATTAGGTTTTGGAGCTTTACTTCATTTGAAATAAGGAAACTTTGGATTGTATTTGGCAATGTGTTTATGTATCATAATATAATTCTAATCAGTTATCTATTTAGAACAATACAATAATATGTAAACACAATACCATTCCAATTCCTTTTTCTTGTGTGCCGAAATTCCTCTTTCGGCATTGAAATTCCTACGAGTGGTGCCTGAAACTCCTGTGAGCCAAATTTAAAGTTGGCGTCTCTGAATTATTTCTCCTCAAGGCTAATGTGAAAAAGGCTCAGGAAGCTTTGAATAAGCAAAAAGAGACACTGAAAGCTTACAACCAGGACATGGCCAAGCAAGATGATGAAAAACGTAAACTGAACAAGGAATCTAATCAGTGTGATCTTAAAGTGCAGGAATTGGAGCACCAGTCTGCCAAGATTCAAAAAGATGCAAAAGATGCTAATAAATATGTAAGTATTACAGACCTGTCATTTGTAAAGATTGATAAGCATGCTTGACAGCTTGTTTGAAAATGCATATTTTTAAACATATTTGTTAATACAGGTTTAATTGGTAAATTTGTTAATGTTTTTTTTTCTCCTCATAAGTGGCTAAATTTGTATTTTTTCCTTCAGCATCAGATTTTTTCAACAAAGTTTTAGAGTTGGTGAAAATGTTATTATTTGTATTAGTAATGAATACGAGACTAAATTGAATTACACTATACCAATTTGGTTCATAGAATTAGAAATAAGGGTGGAAATCTTGTATTTTGGGTTGATTCAGTTTGGGTTTTTTCATCAACTTTGTTTAATTGAGACTGCTATTTTAAGGTCCCCATTCATTCTCAATGAATTATGATAAAGATATTGTTTCACAGATCATTTTGATTCTAAATTTTTACTTCTTTCAATTTAATCTAGGTGGAAGCCCTTCTCGAACAGTATGATTGGATTGCTGATGAACATAGGTTCTTTGGTCAGCCCAATACAATCTATGATTTTAACTCTCAAGACCCTAAGGAGGCAGAGAAAAAGATACAAAAGTTGACAGACACTAAGAATAAACTTTCAAAGAATGTTAATGTTCGTGCCATGAATCTCCTTGGATCAGCTGAAGAACAGGTTTGTAAAAAGACCTTGAATGATGGCATTACCTTAATTGGCTGCATGTCATAATCACAGTTGTGCGTTTAATGTGTAACAATTTCTTTCAAATTGTAATTTCTTTCAATATTCATTTGGTGGGAACTACAGGTATAACCATTTTCACCAAGAGAGCAATAGCAGCAATAAGATGCAAGCTTCAATGCCACACCACTTTGGTGAAAACTGTTAAATTTGATTTGAAGTTGGTCAAATTGAACCTTACCTGCAAATTGTTAGGCTCAATCAAGAAAAAGAACAATAAATAGACTCTTAAATATGATGATACGCAGTTAGTCCTGCAGAGCCATAAAGCCTACAAAGTTTTTCAAATTTGGTACCGTTAAGCAGATGGTAAAAAATTTCTAATGGCCCCAACTACATGATGACTCCAAGTGAAGGCATGGAAACCTGATTTTATCCAGGGTTTAAGCTATTATCTTTTCTTTCTTTTTCTTTTCTTTTTTTGATGTTGGGGGAAATTTATTCCTGTCTTCCCTAAGAATAGATTCTGAAGATAGATTTTTTTTCTCTTTTGGACGAATAAATGGATTTTTAAGATTTATGGAAAAAACAAACAAACATATAATTCTAACCTACTTATTTAAAATTACCTTGACTCAAGTTGGAAACTTGATGTTTATGTTATTTTCTTTCATCTGTTTTTTTTTTAAAGTTAAATTTTTAAAATCTCTAGGGTGGAATTGATATTTGCGTACTAATAATCACTCCAGGTGGGTTGTCATGAGAACAGTGTCCTTTTGAGCTAAGGTAATTAAATGACCTGCACAAGGCCACACAGCAATGCTGGTTGGACTTGAACCAAGTACTTATTGTTGAGCCACTCTGCCCCCTCATATTGTGTTACATAACATTTAAAATGATTTTATCATCTTCAGTACAATGATCTAATGAAGAAAAGGAGAGTGGTACTTAATGATAAAGCAAAGATTGCTTCTGTCATTGAAGAACTGGATAAAAAGAAGAAGGCAGCTCTCATCAAAGCATGGGAGCAAGTTAATAAGGTAAATTATATTTTATTGGTGATTGATACTGATACAGCTTTTATTTTGATATATAATCAAATGAAAAATTCACGAAAATACATAAACAGAGCAAGCACGTGTATGCTCATGAGGGGTATGGAGTAGTGATTCAAAAGTGAAAGAAAATAGAGGATTAATAACCGAATACATAATTATGGGCTTGATTTAACATTGCTGAAATGGAGAATATTTTTTCGTTGGTTTGAAAGTATTTCCATTACAACAATTAGACCATAACAATTCCGGTTATCAGACCTGCAAATAAGTACATGTCAATTTAGACCCATACCTCTGGGTGGGGTTCCTGATCTCCCATAGTGGGCAGGGGCTACATACTGTGTCTTCTATCCCCTTATATCTGTTTTCCAACATGCTTTCTGTCTTTGTCTTGGAATGAGATTACTTGGTTTTATCCTGGCCCTGGCCGGAGTCCTAGCTGGGAGGGAAACAGTCAAATGCTTAGTTATTGTTTTGGGAGATGATATTTTTTTCCCTTGTAAATCATCTCTCTGTTATGTATTATTATATTTGTTATTTTGAATGTATAATGTAAGCATTTGAGTGAATCCCTCTTTGTTGGATTTTGTGCTTGTGTCCGGATGAGACTTATATGTGATTTTAAACTAAGTACATTGGTGGTATGCTCTTGGAATCTACATCTGATCCCTATTTGTTCACAGTTCCCCTAGGTCTTACTTTTTCTTGAGTGCTTTAATTGTAATTCTTGAACTTTTTACTATCCCATTTTCTTCCTTTTTACTGGCGCTGATATAGCCTAAATGTGTTGCAAGCGCCGTAAAACCCTTTAAAAAAAAAAAAACAAACAAACAAGACCCATACCCCCACATCTCATTGCCTTATTCTTTTCTAAAAAGTAAAAGCTATTATGATAGATGTAAAATTCTATTTAAGTTAACACTGTCACAAATTCTTCAAATTTGAAACTTGGTAATTAAGACTATGGAATATATGCATGACCTCAGTCCCTAGATCTGTGACTTCAGTAATATTCCCAAAGATGGTATGGTATCTCAATAACGTGACTATTTGTTATTATCTTTCTATGATGTTAAAAATTATAATTTTTTTTTTTTTCAAAGCACTTTCTTCACAGCACTTTCTTCACGTTTTCTTTGATTGTGGGGTAGGGGATAGGATCATCACTGATTTGGTGCTGGGGTTCTTATCCTTAAGGATGAACACTTTAAGTTGGGTCCCTCACCTGTAAACATATCATAGAAAACAGTTAACAACAATTTGGAGATACCATCTTTGTGAATTTTACTGATTAAGAAGAGAAGCCATGCATTTAATTGTTTTAATTATCATTACTACCCTATGTTATGTATTCTATTTCTTATCAATCGCCCTGTCTGTTAATAAAGAAAAAAAACCAGAACGTCCACACCATTCTTCTCTGTTAATAAACTGGAGTTGAAATTTTACCTCAACATTGTATTTTTCAAACAAAAGAAAAAAAGAATTTTCCATTTGTCCCACTACACCAGACACAAGCAAAAATGCCCTTGCCACATGGTCTAGTCAAAGGGTTTAGGTTAGTGGCTGATAAAAAAGATCAGAGAGAGAAAATTGTCTGAGGAATGATTCGAACCTACAAATCCACTTTTTGATGGAAGGTTCCTTTCTATTTTGTGAATCAAAACTGAGTTTTCAATTATTACCAAAGAAATTTATTTATTTTCTAAATGAAAGGATTTTGGATCTATATTTTCTACACTCCTACCTGGAACACAAGCAAAGTTAACTCCACCAGAAGGTCAAACTGTTTTAGATGGCCTTGAAGTTAAAGTTGGTTTTGGAGCTGTTTGGAAAGAATCACTGGGAGAACTAAGTGGTGGCCAGAGGTAAGCCAATGATTTTTTAAAAAGAATTGGTGGGTTGTTGCAAATTTAGAAATAACAGAGGGAAGAGAAGGAAGTTCAGAACTTTTAGAATTCTAATAGTTTTTTTTTTTTTAAATATATAAGGGTTCCTTTAATATTGCAAATGCTTTTCATTAACAAGGGATTCTGATAACTCAATTGATAGGGCATCTATTTCACATTAAGGGACCAGGATCAAGTTTTTTAGTCTGATCCCTTTGTCCACCCAACTGTGATTGGGTAGCTAGGTATGTTAGATCTGGTGGAAAATACTTTGGAGTAGACCAGCGACACATCCAAAGGGGAGCAAACAATTGATATTGTTCATCTAATGCCACAGAAACTGGGATAAACTCCAGCTCTATGTGCCTAATGGGTCTGAAGGACAACTAGGGATCAAACCTCAGACCTCTCGATTACTGGTCAGAGGTTACCTGATAGTTGGGACAACTTATGCTTCTATGCCGATAATCAGGAGGTGTGAGATTCAATCCCCAGTCAAACAAGATGATTATTTTTCCTGTCATTTTTTTTCTGGTACTGTTCAAACACACCTTTTCAGATTTTTATCTTACACCAACTGCCTACTCCCTAATTTATTACTTTGATACTTTCAAAATAAAAATTGGTTTACTCATGTCTTTGTTCTAACCCTTTCATGTTCAATGTATGTTACTTATGATACAAAGTAAGGGTTCACAATGGAAACGTGTACTCTTGAGAAGAATATATGCATCAAGTTGTCCCAAACGTTTGGGTAGCCTCTTAGGTGTAATGGTAACACGTCCGACAGGTAATCAGGAGGTCTGATGTTCGGTTCCAGTCGAGGCAGGTTGATTGTTTCTTGTATTTTTCTCTCTGCTTTGTATCACCGCTTTATACAGACCTTTTCAGAGTAAGTATCAAGTCATTCGATTAAGGTTTTTCATTTCCTTGACTTTTCAGGATAAAGAGAGGTGGGGAGGGACTTAGGGCAGGTATATGGAAATAGTAATGGGATGAGGATGGCAATGACTGATAGGAACAGTAATCGATTACCCATCAAATGTTTGCTTTGTGCTGAGGGTCATAGGATAGGGGTGTGATGATATTGTCTTCAGACTGTGGATAGGAATAGAGAATTTGATCTTCTCATTAATTTGGTAACTTGATCAAGTAATGACTGACATGGCAATATGTGACAATTGCATTGAATAATAACAGTGAGAGAACTGAGACAAAGTGTTACAGATATGAAGAATTAAAAAGTGAATGGGTGGGTGAAATTTAAAATCAAACTTCATGGAACATGGAACTTATAACGGAAATAGATTGATAAATTCTGGAATTAAGTATAGTATGAGGGGTATTAAAGATGAGGAGTATGAGGTCAAGGAATTTGTGCTGCATACTAGTTTTTAAGAAATTTTATTCATATATTTTTTTTCAAAATATCGTCTTTTTTACATTTTGTCACAACCTCAAATTCATATTTCAACAATGACGGAAGTAGTGATCTTCCATATCAGTGCAAATCATTCATTTGAAGAACTTTTTTAAAGTGCCTAATGTTAAAAATGTTTGCTTTAAAAAAATCTTCTTTCTAGATCTCTTGTGGCGTTATCCTTAATTCTGGCTATGTTGCTGTTCAAACCTGCCCCTATCTACATCCTGGATGAAGTTGATGCTGCCTTGGATCTTTCTCATACACAAAACATTGGTCAGATGATCAAGTCACATTTTAAAAATTCACAAGTAAGTGGTAATTTGTTATGACATGCTTAAGTTTCCTTGTAATCATTATTTTAATGATAATTAAAATTCTCAATAAAAATCAAATTGAATTGCTCTTTGCGAATTCCATTTATTGTGACACTGGCTGGGACAATTCTCATTTCCATACTCCTCTGTTTGAATCATTATACAGAGTAAAGTGTATACAGTAAAATTACTTTAACTCGAAAGAAGCTAAACCGAAAAATACCTTAAACCGCAAATAATTTAATTAAACCGAAACAACTTGAGAGCACCTTCCCTTCTCTCTCTCTCTCTCTCTCTCTCTCTCTCTCTCTCTCTCTCTCTCTTTCTTTCTTTCTTTTCAAAAATTTGGAAAGGTGGCCACACGTAATAATGCCCGGTGATAATAAACAAAGAGCGTAAGTACCTATAAGATGAAAGTGAGTGGTGGGGTGGGGATGGGGGTAGGCAAACACTTCAATCGCTGAACTTGGGCTTGGCCAACACCACAATTGCACAGATTGGAAAAGGAAGACAACGGGTGACTGGCAGGAGAAAAATGAGGAAAGAGGGAGAGGTGGGGGTATAGAATCACGCAAGCGAGATGTTCTCGCTCATGTGTTGATGCTTTGGATTTTCAACATGACAATAAGGGGCTGGGTGGGTGTGTGTGTGTAGGGGGGTGGGGGGGGGGGGGGTTGACAACTTACCATTGATATGCCATTTCATTTCCACTTTGTTGAAATATGCGTGTATGAGAGGGGGGGGGGGGGGGGAGGAGGGTTCTATGTAATTAGGCCTTTGAACCTGATGGCTTTCAACAAAAGAGAGATGTGTAGTAGACAGCTTAGCATTGACATGCCTTTTCATTTCCATTTCACTTCACCTCTGAGTAGTTGCGCATCATTCATTATCAATTATCGCACAAGAACTTTCGATCTTATTTTAGCTTTACATTTACACTAAAAGAAATCACTGTGCTTACACGTTGGGGTTTAAAATCAAAATACTATGTGAAGTCGATGATAAAAAAGTTGAGCAAGAAGGAGATATGTAAAGAACACAGCATCCCGAACTCTTTCAACACTTTGATTGGAAAACGAAAACCCCCAAAAATATTTTTAAAACACACCCCAAAAAATTTTTTAAAAGGTTACAAAGACGGCATTTATTCAACAACTCCATTTAAGGGGAAACCCATGATACGATTAAATGTGCAAATTCATTAAATAGTTACTAACGTTGAAAAACATCGCAAAACGGGAACTTGCTTTAAACCAAAATGTCTTTAAACCGAAATGGTATAGAAGGTCCCCACAATTTCGGTTTAAAGTAATTCTACTGTATTTTTAAATTGTGATTTTGATTTTTAAAACTTTAATTTGAAACTTTGTTCCTTTGATTTTCTATACAGTTTATTGTCGTGTCTCTCAAAGATGGCATGTTCAGCAATGCCAATGTCCTCTATCGCACCAAATTTGTTGATGGAGTATCTACAGTCACCAGACATGTACAAGCTCAGAAGGCTCTACACTCCTCATCATCAGATAAGGAAAATGAAGGCGTCAGTGGCCAACGGAAAAAACAGAAGAAAGTTTAATGTTGAAGTCATTTTTATTTGATGAAACCTGTTTACAATTTGAATAGATTTTACATGATATTTTTTACAAAAACACATTCTATCACTTAATACTAATTACAGTGGAATCTGTATAAAGTCAACTTCTGCCTAAAGTTCCAAATTCTCTGTTATTTATCTGTATTCCTTTGATACTGGATAAAGTCAACCAATCTTTCTGGTCCAGTGGTATTGATTTTATCAGGATTTCACTGAATGTATGTTATTAAACAATAATACAGTGCGACACGCGTTCCTCGAACATGCATTCTTCACAGCTTCAATGAACAAGGACAGAACTCCCAAATTATGTCCATCGTTGTCTTAAATTTTTTCACGGCATCCAGAAACAAGGTTTCAACTAACTAAACTGAGACTCAGGGCCAACACATTGGCCACTAAGAGAGACAGAGCAGAGCAAGTTGCGTTGTGCTGTGCCGTAGCCTTTGTGACTTATACTTATACCCTGAAACTGACCAAAAAAATTTAAAAGGTAGAACAAGATGATGATCCGAAAGAGAAAAGTTGATTACTGTGAGTTGTATTCAATATCTCAACCAATGGAATCATTTTTTTTTCATTGAACACCACTAACAGAACAGCTCATTTTTCATATTTTAAAACTTGTGATCACCTTTTCTATGTGACAAAATTTTTTGGTCAGTGTTAGGCATAGCCATCTTAAGTGCTTGCCTGACCCAAAACAATCAGACCCACAATATGTGAATATTTATCACAATACTGTATGTTGACACACTAATGAAAGATAGCCATAGACTCAGGCTATAGTTTTAAGAGTACCCCCCCCCCCCCCATGCTTCCCCCACATCCATGTTGTCCCGGGTGGTGGTGTTTTCTTTTTAAAGCCACTAACTCAGGAGTGAATGATATTCATTATTTTACCATCAAAGAGGATGCGCAAACATTGAGATCATACAGAGTGAACGAAGTTGACGACACTCAGGTCTTTGTTATTTTTTCCTTCCATTTTTGGTGTCATTTTCACTAAACTGTGTTAACCAGACTATAATTGTTCAAGTTACACAATGTTATGAATTTCTTAGCCAAGCGCACAGCATCTAAAGAAGGAATGAAATTGACGTCACTCAGCTCTTTGTTTTTGGCCCGCCATTTTAATGATTAGTTTTCATAAAATTGTATCAATCAGACTATAAATATAAACGTGTCAGGTTACACATAGGTTTGTGTGTTGGGACGTTATTTCCAGTTGGTGAATGTAATGAGAATTGCCTTGCACTTCCATCTGGCTGGGTGGGGTTCCTGACCTCCCATAGTGGGCAGGGAGACACTTGCTACATCTTTTATCCCCCTGTATCTATTACCCCCCCCCCTGTATCTATTTTCCTCAGGGCATAGTACCAATAATTGTACAGTAGGCTATATCGCAGTTTCTGTCTCTTGTCTTACAGCCGTTTTCACATATTCATCAAAACGGGATTCGATGAAATTTTTCAGCTGTCCCGTGTGGAATGTGTGTTGCACTGTAGTTGAAAAGAACATTAACATCAATAAATCAGAGGCAATCAATAACCGCATTTGTAATGGATTAGATTGTAAAGGATATGTTTATTGACAAAGAATTTGTTTCTTACATGTTAAAGCATCAACACTTTGTGAAATATTTTTTTTGACTACATACCTATCATAGTACACGGCTTTGCACATATAATGCAATCATACACAATTGTAGGATAAATATCAAAACTTTGATTCTGTATGATCATTTGAGTCATACATATTTGTTTTGATGATAATATGGGAAAGTTGTATGATACAGTATCAGACAAAACAGTTGTTTTGATACAATTCTCTCTCTCTTTTTTTTTTTTGGATAGGGATGTTGGATAGAATTAGAATTTATTACACTCAATGTATTTGTAAATAGTGGTCTTACCGTATTTTTACTATTTTATTTTTCTATAATCTCTTCTTTATTGGTACCACAATGTAATTTTTAATTAAATGTGAATTAAAACATGAGCATTCGAGTTTGTTGTTTTATCATAATTACGATTTTCAATTGTAGCCAGCAGGGGTTGAGAATCTTCCGCCAACTGGTTCCCACTTGTCTTTTATTTCATTGATGAATAATAAAGTTTGAAATAAACAAAAAAAGGAGAAAGAAAAAGTTATATTTAGATCTATACCATGTAGGCCTATTATAATTTACATTGCGCACAATCCCTGTCGCGTGCAGTTTTTTGGCAAGGGAGGTAATCAATGTATTAGATCACTTGAAAAAGTCAATTATGTGCTTATTTCTGATGTAACAGGGATCGGTTATACAGGACTTTTGCTCTGGTCCCACCATCCCTGTTATATCAGGTTTCCACTGTATTATATTTGTTATTTTGAATGTATAATGTAAGCATTTGAGTGTATTCCTCTTTGTTGGATTTTGTGCTTGTGTCCGGATGAGATTGAGAGGTGATCTCAAGTACATTGGTGGCATGGGTGCCAGCAGGAAGAAGTGCTGAAACCTGGAACTAAAATCTCGACACTTTGCCAAACCTGAAAATGCGGCCTAAACTTTACTCTTATTTCATCACCGTTTTTATACCATTATTAAATGATTACACAGCAAACGTATTGACACAATGAGGAAATTAATTTGATTTTAAAACCAACTTATAATACATAGTGAAATATTCGCAGGTTATTTTACTCAAAACACTGAAACCGGAGGTATTTGACTTCGAGATATCACGAAACCGGAATTCCGGCATGAACTGAAAAACTGGCACTGGCACCCATGATTGGTGGTATGCTCTTGGAATCTATATCTGATCCCTATT
Source organism: Berghia stephanieae (assembly GCF_034508935.2). NCBI lineage: Eukaryota > Metazoa > Mollusca > Gastropoda > Nudibranchia > Aeolidiidae > Berghia > Berghia stephanieae. The sequence goes on along the minus strand of NC_088360.1, from coordinate 90,923,546 downwards.
TGTTCCCAGTTCCCCTGTGTCTTACTTTTTCTTGGGTGCTTTAATTGTAATTCTAGAACTAGAACTTTTTACTATCCCATTTTCCTCCTTTTTACTGGTGCTGATCACTGATATAACCTATATGTGTTGCAAGCGCCGTAAAACCCTCAAAAACAAAACAAAAACATGCAACCACCAAATGTTGTTGTATACACCTTCAACTTTTGAAATTCCATCGAGTCTTGTCAGAAATTGCTGCGAGACAAATTTTGGATTGCATCTCAGTAACTTTTAGTGAAATTCAAATTTATAGGTTATGGTCGCATGGATGGGTCATGATCTTCACGATGAAAAATTTCCTCCTTTTTTGTGACCAGTCATTCTCACCCCTGAGCCAGTTTGTGTCTTCTTGGCTGGCTGCTGAGAATGGAGCTACTTCTCCCGTGGTGCTTAAAAAGCAAACCTGTTACACAAACTCAAACTAAACCAATTTCACTGATTCCTTTATGGCCAAATTTTCATTTTTAAAACAAAATTTTAGAGGAAAGTTGATGAAAAGGAAGTTCAGGAATGAATTTTGACCACTTTGAACTACACAAGATGTATTTAGATACTACTATATATTTGAAAATAATACATATTGGATTGATTAATTGATGCAGTTTTTTGTCCTTTACCCGAGACAGGTCTGCATAGAAAAAAAAAAGGTGATTCTGGCTTTCCTGACGTTCCTCCACTTCTTTCCCTTTATCAAATATATCTTTCTCTCCTTTTGTTTACAGTGCAACAACATCCTACTCATTGCCTTACATACACTTCCATCTGACAGGGTGGGGTACCTGACTTCCCATAGTGGGCAGGGAGGTACTTGCTACGTCTTTTTATCTATTTTTCAGCATGCTTTCTTTGTATGTATTTGTCTGGAACGATAGTCTTGGTTTTGTACTGGCCGGATAGGGAACGTTCACATATTACGTCATCAAAAATTTGCCCTTTTTAGACCCCCCCCCTCCCCCAAGTCATCACTTGTCATCATTGACCTGACCCCCCCCCCCCCACCCCCTCCCCCAACAGATGATGACGTCATCTAATTTAATAAAAACTAAAAGATAACTTTAATTTCACAATATTTATTATTCGTTTTTCAAACCATAAACATTGATTATCAACGTTTGATAAAACACATTCAGACATTTTATTAATTTCAGAAACTGTTGATAATTTATGTTTTACTTTTACGATACAATGGGGACATAAAATTTAAAATCTAACAAACATTATTTAAATTAGGCTACTTGGTGCAGGTGCTATTAAAAAAATTTCAGAAAGTGTAATTTAAAATAGTATAGGAGGCAAATTATTTTATAGCATATTAGTCTTTTAGTGGAATGAATTTCTGTTTCAATTTCCAAACATAAAATTAATTGATTCAAAAATGTTTCTGCCTTGGACCTCTGGCAATGTACTATAAATAGTATCATCAATTTCATCTTCATCGTCATCACTTTCTCCCATTTGCTGTTCTTCTTGTATGCCGCATTTTCGTGAATGGTCTTTCATTGCTGTGATCGAGGAGTGATACAATGAACATTTAGGGCAAGTTCGCCTTTTGAGAAGTGATACCCCTTTCCCATCTTGTTTCTTAATTTTTCACCTTTTTGCTAATTTATTTGGAATGCCATTTTTGTAGCTCTTGCATTTAATAAAATAGGCCTAATTTGCCTATGTTTTGATGACATCATCTTGGGTCTGACCCCCCCCCCCCCTCCCCCATGTCAACATTTGGTAGACCCCCCCTCCCCCCCTAGCTGATGACGTAATATGTGAACGCTCCCATACCCTAGCTGCGAGGGGAACAGTCAAAACTTCGAGAGATATTTTTTTCAGTGTAAACCATCTCTCTGTCATGCACTGTATTATTATTTTATTATATATATATTACTAAATTTGAAGTTTTCAATTTGGCATGTCTGTCAGTGTACTTAGTGTGAGATCACCTAAATGTCTTACCCTGACACAAGCACATATATATATATATATATATATATATATATATATATATATATATATATATATATATATATATATATATATATATATATATATATATATATATATATATATATATATATATTTATTTGTAAACACTAGTAAAAAGCCCGCAATTTCGTGGGGAAAGAACTATTTTCTTTCGATATTGCCAGAATCATTTTGTTGATTAGCTTGATTACGATTAGATGCAAATTTTAATCGATGTGCTTGTCGTCACTGCCATGTTTTATTCGGCATGATTTTAGTTTATCAGTCAGTAGATACCAATATCAATACATCACAAGTCTTTACCACGCTTTACTTGGGAGTGCTTTGCACTACCTTCAATACTTCACAAATTAAAATGGCGGCCGAGAATAATAATAATAATAATAATAATAATAGATCTTTATTGTCCATAAATATGGCAATTTGTCATTTAGTTACACTTGTTATAATGTTAAACGATAACTAAGATTGAACAGATATTTCACTCCTACTTATTTTCTCTCTCTCTCTCTCTCTCTTCCTTTCTTTCACACGTGCGATATACACAACATAAACATATTCATTTCGTTTTCAATTTGTTACGATTGTGGCAATTCGACACCAAAAATTATCATCATTATCAATTGGTCAGTTAATCTTACATTAAATAAATTAATCAGTTAATCAGTCAACGAATCAATCCTTGGTTTTTCTGTACCATATGAAATATTCAAAATTTTTATTGCTGATGGAACGAACGTTGATTTATACTTGTTAGTCCTACATTTAATCTGACAAAACCTTCTCCCAGATGGTAAAAGACTAAATTCATGGTATAAATAATGTTTTTTATTGTTGGTAATTGAGAATGCTTTCCTTTCTATTGCTTTTCCATGAATTCTTTCTACTCCATCAAGAGGATGGTTTATTATTTTTGATGCCTCTTTGATAGATTTTGAAATTTTTGATTTATCTTTAAGTCGGCATCCTCCAAACCATATGGTGCAGCCAAACGCAATTACACTTTTAATCAATGAGTCATAAACTCTTAACATAGTTTTCTTCCTTACTTGAAATGTTCTCAATTTCCTTAGGATGTATAATCTTTGGGCAACTTTCTTAGATATTATATTAATATGTTGAGAGAAATTGAGGGAACTATCAATGGTTATTCCTAAATATTTAAAATAGTCAACTATCTCAACATCATCTTTACCGATCGCCACACACTTTAAGTCGTTTTTATTTTTTACACCAAACACCTGTTCTTTCGTTTTTTCAACATTTAATTCAAGCTGATTTTGTTTACACCAATCGGTGAATATATTTATTTGTTTGAAATAATTCTTTTCGGTAACTTTATCTTTTAATAAGCCAAGAATAGCAGTATCATCTGCATATTTCACTATAAAACAATTTTCAAAGGATGGTCTGCAGTCGTTGGTGTATAAGATGTACAGGATTGGGGAACTCACACAGCCTTGGGGACATCCGTTCGACAACGTTCTTTTGTTGGAGATATGTTCACCCAATTTTACACATTGCGGTCTATGGGTCAGAAACTTTAATAAGGTAGTTTGGAATATCCATGCTGCACAACTTTTGAAGCAAAATATCTGTGTTCATGGCATTAAAAGCTGACGAAAAGTCGACAAACAGGATTCTGGCGTAATTCGAGGGCGTTTGGTCAAGGTGTTTCGAGATCAAATTTGTGGCGGTTAATAGTGCGTCTTCAACACTGAATCAAAACAATGGGCAAATTAGGAAATTTTAAACTTTCACAAATCTATCAAGGTTTGTTCTAGAGTTTTTAAAACGCTTTTATATGATGACAAGTTGAATAAATAAACGCCTGACAAAAGATCAACGGTGAAAATACAAATTGAATGAATACTGGGGATGTAGGAGCTTTCGGAATGTCTCCCCTTATGTTAGGTCAAATGAAAATCTGAAGCGGACGCGAAAAATATCAAGTCCCCGAATCTGTCTACTTTTGGTTTGTTCGGGCTAGAAGCTAGACAGAACCAATTGACAGTTTGCCGAAACGTTTAACTAAATATTTCCCAGGGCAATAATAATCACATCGCTGGCATAAAAACGACAGTAGTATCAGCAGTAGTATTAGTTGATGTTGTTAATCGGTGAAACTTATTTAAAATTTCTGTAAATCCGAATACTGTCATGTGATCAAGTGAATTATATAACACTATGAATGCCACGATTTGCTGAAAAATGCCAATCTGACAGTTCCTAGCAAACACACCCCCCCCCCCCCCCCCCCTTGCTCAGGAATTTCTCTACTTGATGGACACCCCCCCCCCCCTTTTTTTTTCTTCCACACCGCCACCACATTCCAAAACACACACACATGTATACACCACACACATAAACATACACGCAATGAGAACACACTACATAACAACACTGATCACCGCTAAATCAACACAACGGAAGTAAGGACTCTACTGGACAGATAGAGTTGAGGGTGTGGCCATGGAAGTGTTAGTATCTTCGGTAAATTTTTTATGATATCTGTTTGACTTAACGAATTTTCAAACTTACTTTAAATTATGAAAGGAAATCAAGTTATCTGTTTATCTATCTGTAAAAAATACATTTCTATTTTTCAAATCTTTCAGTAGAGTTGTGCGCCGTATCAATTTTTTTATTGACTCAAATAAGCACAATGTTCTCCACAAGGCTATATTTTTTAAAGAAAGGATTTGAGTGTATTCCTTTTAGTGGGGATATCTGCTTGTGTCAGGGTAAGACATTTAGGTGATCTCATACTAAGTACACTGACAGACATGCCAAATTGAAAACTTCAAATTTAGTAATTTTTATGACAATTTAGTAATTTGACAAGGAAATTCGTAATTTCTGAAATTGTGTATGAACAACCACAATATTATTATTATTATCATTATTATAGTAGTAGTAGTTGTTCTTATTATTTATATTATTATTATAACAGTAGTAGTAGTAGTAGTAGTAGTAGTGTAGTAGTTCTTCTTATCATTAAGTATTACTATTACTAAGAATTAAAAATTCGTAATTCTATATATTTGGCCATGAAATTTGTCTAAAATTCGCAAAATTATGAAAAATTAGTAAGATTCGACAAGTGTGCACTGATAGCAGTTCGCTCTTGGACTCTACATCTGTTCCCTATTTGAGTCAATTCCCCTTTGTCTTGGGTGCTTCAATTGTAATTCTAGAACTTTATAATTTATATCCAATTTTCTTCCTTTTTACTGGTGCTGATATGGCCTTACATTTGTTGCAAGCGTCGTGAAACCCTTAAAAACAAATACCTTTCTCTTTCATGAACTAATTATGGGTTTTTAGGTAAATTAATCGCAAAACTTTTGCAAATTTTGCTGTTGTTACTTTGTAAAATTTGGGAATTTTTTTTGGAGAAAGTGCCATGTTCAGATTGGGGCCGTGGAGCTGGAATTTATCTGTTTCTATAGCTGGCCCCCCGGAAATATGCAAAAAAAATATCCCAAATTATGCGGGGGGGGGGGGGGGGGGGGGGGGGGGGGGAAAGGCAGCAGGCAAATTATGCAAGGGAAATTACAAATTATGCAAAACAAGAAAAAAGTAATAAATAGCCGTCTAAATTTTTCCATTGCTTTATTTACATTTAACCAATTCAAAATTAAAGAACTACTACGCAAATTCAAAACTTAATTTTTTGTTGTAGCACAGACAAGCTAGATGTCGTAGAGACGTGCTAAGACTCCTGCGCCTGTCTGACAATATCAGATTGTAAACAGAAAAACTGCGCTCAGCATCAGCGCTGTTGATTGTGGTGTATATGTACCACTTGGCACAAGTAGCCAAATCTGGCACATCATCAGAAATGGACTGCCAAAAATGTGGCACGTCAACAGAAGAGGTGATGGAGTTCTTCCCCGCGAGGGGCCCAAGCTGCCGGGTGTACCTCTTGATCTCCTCCTCGGGTACAGTTTTCAGCTTTGTGAGGCTCTCAAGTTGATCCCAAGGTGGAGACAGGAGCAGCTTAGCAGGGTAGATCTCAAGAAGACAAATCAAATCGTACACTTGGAATCAGGGTTGCCAGATTAATTTCAGGCATTCTGCCAACTGGATTTTAAAAATCTGCCAAATACCACAAAAATCTGCCAAACCGTACTATGTATAGTACCCCCTTTGTTTAACAAAAAATTCTCAAGGCCGATGTCATAATTTTTTTTTTCATTTCCCAAGTTTAAAAAAATCACTAATACATAAAAATTGCCATGGAAAACGTGTAGTAGACCTATACATTCATCCCTAGGCCTCAGAAAATAAAATCTGCCAAACTGATTTTTCTCTGCCAGACGACTTCAAATTCTGCCAAAAAAAGGACATTTGGCAGAAAATCTGCCAAATTGACAACCCTGCTTGGAATTGGAATAGCCTCCCTTTAAGTCACTGTCACGTATTTGGGAACATCGTCAGACTTTTTCGGTTTCATTTTTCTTCACACAATGGTCATAAATTCACGCTAAAAAACATATTTTGCATAATTATGCGGTAAAAGGTGAATTATGCGGCCGCATTGCGGAAAGTGGCAAATTATGCGGCCGCATTTTCCTGGGGGGGGCCAGCTATAGCATGAAACAGACAATAACATTTGCTTGCTACCCTTTGATATGGACACTAGTCTATCAAAAAGTACACTTTCCACCATATCTAATAGACCCAGCTACACAATCACTGCTGGATGGACAGGGGGGTCATAAAAAATCTCGACTGCACCTGGAAATGATCTTGGTCCAACTAAGCTATCGGGACCCTAGCAAGGAACTGGATTGTCTTTGCCGCTCTCAATTCGAAATTTTCTCAAGATATTTGATACCATATTCGTATCTTCACTTGATCTTTTAAAAAAAAGAATAAACGTAATGACAGAAGGAACAGGTGGGCTAAAGGGATGAATGCAAGGAGAGTGTATGTTTATATGATTGACTGCGGAGTTTCGGGTAGTCATAAATAGTGACGCAGCTGACCTTCAAATGACGGCACATTTCAAAGTGAGCACAACAATTTTAAAGTAGAGGACTAACTTCCATAGGCAACATGTCACTGAGAAGGAAATGTGGTAACTGAAAACAGAGAGGCCTCGAGCCCTTAAGTTGATTTCAGTAGATTTAACCCCCAAAAAACACACAAAAAACAGCCGATGATTTTTTATAACATTTTATTCAAGTCCTTTCTTCCAGGATAATTTATTGTCAACATAAACCAACACATTTCATTTCGCTTCAATAGATCAAAGTGTCACCCCTTTAGCCATGGATGGATATTACAAAAGTCTTTTCTCTTATAACCTATATAGGGGTGACGGGAGAGGGATTCTATCCTAAGAGCCAAAGTATCAAATAGCAAATTGAATCACTGACACTGGCACTTACAAAATATAAAATTTAATCATTTGAAGATTAAAAAGTACACATCCAAGGCATTGCAACTCAGAAAAGGCATTGAGTATCTGTTCTTATAAGCACATACCCTTAAAAATATAAAGCACAATCCTTTTGTGTATACGATGATGATAAAAAATGAAAAAAATAAAAGTCATCACCTCTCAGTCTAGTGACCATAAACTTTTAAAGTGAACTGCTTGTTCTTATCAGTTGGGTTGTTACCCTATGGCACCTGGTAGTGAATCTGATTCTATACAGCTTGTCGCTTCATTGACAACCAAACAGCCAGTCAGCCAGTGAGTGTAGTATCTGTACTCATGAGCTTTAACAACTGGCAGAATGGAAGAATGAAAGCTGACAGGCCATTTATCGTAGTCCACTCCCAGATGTCTCCAGCCAAAAGCAAAACTGAAGAGAAAAAAAAAGAGGATGAATTAAGACAGAACCCTTTCCAATCTACAAGATTTAAAAGTAAGTTATGTAGAAAATGGTCTCATGTCAATGATAAAATAATTATTTACATAAAAATTAAAACAACATGATCAAAATCAAATAGATCAATCATCATCTTCCATTTCTTCTGTCTCTTCGTTGAAGCCGGATTCCTCCATTGGCCTTCCATCTTCATCATTTTCTTCCTCGTCTTCTTCCTCCTCCTCTTCTTCTTCTTCAGAATCTCCTTTTCCAGGATTCCCTGTATGGAAAATGTTAAGAAGAAAAAAAAAAGGAAAGAAAGTCATTAAAACAGATGACAATCAATGATTTAATAAATAGATCAATTAATTAAGTGAATCATACATTACAGAACAACCTACTTGTACGACACAAATGAAATGAAATGGTAAATTGGCAATGGCAACAAAGTCTCTAAGAAATCAAATTGCTTAACCAATTCTCACCTTAAGTAAATACAGAACATGCTGCCTTTGAACCACATTATTTAAATATAAAAACAATCTCTAGCTGATTCTTACAAAAGTGGTTTAGTACTGCAATCAATCCCTTAGGTACTGGCAAATATTCACTACACAAAGTTGATACAGGGGACTGATTCATGAGGCAAAAATTTACTGAACTTTTATGAGAACACATCGACAGACCTGTATCTGAATGCCAAACTGCAGTAAAAAAGACATTTTATCTACTTATTATTTTCCGTTAGGTAGGTGATTGGAAAATATACTGAGGTTTTTAAACATACTGAATTCTGTAAATAAATGGAAAATCAGCAACCTTGCTCATAAATAGGGACCCAGAACATAGCCTTCAATAAAAATGCATTATAATCAAAATACCCATCATTTCATCTCACCTATTATCCTTTCAATGAAAAGGCAAAATTAACATTTACAATCTCTGTAAAATAGAGACAAGGTACAGTCTACAAACACATTTTTATAACTCGCAAACTCCTTCCTTTGCAAGAGATCATACAGTCATCAGATGTTATTTTTCTGCACTTTTCTTTCTTTTTGGATACAATTGTCAATGTACAAAACATACATCTGCTACAAATAATTTCTTACACATTCCTGTTGGCCCAAACAATAAAAAAGTGATGAGATGCAGTCTTACTTGTACTCACATATATTTGGCCAATAGTGGTTTTATGGTGAAATGGTTGGAAAATCTCATTACAACCAGTTTGGAATAAATTGCAAACTAAACACTTAACCCAGACGATGTTTTATCATTTAGACAACATTGCTGCATACTCACCCTCCGCTGCAAACCAGGACACACAATTTCCAATTGCATTTTAAAAAGAGATAAAAACGAGACCCCAACCAATTTGGGATTTCGAGATTTCTAAAAGCAAAATGAATTAAAGTTCATAGAATCAGCATGGCCATAACGAATCCAAAAATAATTCCAAAATATAAATCTTTTTTTTTCAAGGAATGCATATCACACAACCAATGAGATCTTTTTTAAATGTTCAAAATGGTATAATTGACACGTATCGAAGATGATGTATGTGTAGATTATAACATTTGTAAAGTATGTGTCACAAAGAGTCACAATGAATGTTATGATTGATTGCTTAACAAAACTCTGTGAATGGGTGAAGATGAGTAAATCTTGTGGATGAAAGTACTATTGTCCAAATTTTCTTTTATTTGCCATATTTTATTTTTAAAATACTCTATAACATCTTCAATCTTATCTGCAACTTCATACATCTCACCTTTTCCAGAAGCATTTCCTGAAGCAATATCATCTCTGGGTATTTGACGAGACTGTAACATCTGGTTTAGTCTCTCTATTTCTTCAAGAGTTGTAGCCTTGCCGATTGCTTTCTAGAAACATAATCAAATTAATATTATTCGTTAGCTAAGTGTTGGAATAATTTCACATAATTCATAAAAATTAGTGGAGCAAGAAACGAAGTGAGTAGAAAAGTGCCAAAAGACAATAGAGAATAAAAAATTCCGCAGCAACTGGGGCTCGGACCGACAACCTTACTGGTACAACAACTCTGCCTGGCCATGAGAGGGTAGCTCTACAAATCAAAGCCATCCATCACTTAAAAAACAAGTGGTATCAAGCATCGTGTCTATCTTGAGCCAGTCTCACGACTTCTTGCGGTCCAAAATGAGCAAATTGGGAGCTAATTATCTTGGACCTTCTGAGTCACAGTACAATACCTTAACCACTCGGCCACCTCCCCCCCCCCACCCCCTCCTGCTCAATTAATAAATTAAGACAAATGCCCTCATAATACATCCATTTGGACATTGACATTGACATCAAGGTGATTTTAAAAAGTGGGAAGATTTTTTAATGAAAAACAAATGAAACGAAGAAGACTGAAAACATAAAACATACCCTGATAGCAGCAACTTCTTCTTTAGATGGACCAGTTGGAACCATACGTGTAGAGGGCAGCTTATCTCCAGGAACAAATGTTTTAGAGCGAACACCATTTTCTTCAACAGACACCTGTGGCTGTTGTACTGTTTTCTTTTTCTTAAACATTTTACTAGCAGCTTCTCTTTCCTTCAAGAAAAGCAAGAAAAAAAGTAAAATAAATTGTTGATGTAAAACTTTACAAAATCTACAGACATGAAAAAACAAAATTGGGGATTTATATAGCAAATTACCCATTATATGAGCTCAATGCTTTTTACAAGGGTCCCGAGCCAACATCAACACTTAACATGTAGGACAAGACATGGCACAGTCAATTATTTTTTTAACGTCAGATACAATGCTGTTACACATCAGGTACTCATATCACATCCCTGAGTGTGGTGAGAGAATGTGAGTAAAGAAAGCACCTTCTCCAAGGATTCAACTTTGCGCTGCCCAGAACAGGACTTGAACCATGGACCTATCAGTCCAAAAACGCTTTGTGTAATCCAAATGAGAAACAAATGAAGGGGCAAATCTTTGAGTGTGTATCATAAAGAGGGGGGGGGGGGAACTCTAATTCATAATTATTTTTTTTTAATTTTAAAATAAAAAAACAAAGAAATAAGGGACCAATTAATCTGTTGAACTTACTCTTAATCTAACTCTGCAAAAATCTAACACCCTCAAACTTGGAATCTTGTGTATAATATACAACCTGTAATTTTTCTTTGCAACAAGAGGATTCCCAAGCAGGCTGAAAAGGGACAAAATCACAATTGTAAATGACGAAATATCCTAAATAACTCTAATTATTACAGACCGACCATAAAAAAAAAGAACAGAAAATATATCAGGGAAATTATTTTGGCAAATATGGACTGTTTTTGTTAAAGAGTTAAATAGAGAGTTAAATAGCACTTGCAATACTTTTATATCCAAGAAAAAGAAGATGGTGTACAACACAAAGTAATATTACAGCTGTATATAGTAGCAGTTCCTGAAACACTCTTAAATAAGCAAAACAATGGGAAATAATTTACCCCAACAGCGATCTACAACTGCATCAAGCATGTATATTTCACAAGTTGTTTATCAGCTTTCCTAATCAAAATATTTGCAAATGATGCATAAAATAAGAGCTTCAAATGTCCCCAAAAGTATAATACAAGCAGTCTCTAAAAATTGTGGATGTTACATATAGTACAATGGTTGTTAAAGTGCAGTTACAAACATGCAAAAACCATTTCCAAGTGATTCTGTAATAATCATTTTAATTCCAAAACCATTATCTTAAATATTATTTTTCTCGTATTAAAGAAAAGTACTGAGATAAATAACATGATACCTACATCATATACAACATTACAGTCTCAAATAAAAACAAAATTCTTTTCATTGCTATATATTAGCAATCATAGGCTATTCAATTTACAGGTTATTAAGACTGACCACATGCAAAGCTTCAATCAACCTATTGTCTTTAAATAAGTGACTATTACCCTACAACTACAAGCATATTTTTTTTTTGTTAATTTTTTTTTAAAAAGAGAGAAACAAATTATTACATAATGCATGTATCTTCAAACCCTTCTTTGATGTTACATTGAATGTAAATCACCACTAAATCTTTTATTATGTCTGCATGAACCAGATGAACATCAAGCTTTTCAGACTGAGCATTCCTTTTAAAGTCAAGATTCCTTTTCTAAGGTTGAAAATCTGATCACTTTTGAGTTTGGAATTAAGTTTACACATATAAGGCACACCTAAACAAAATACCAAATGAAGGGAGGACAACTTACCTTAAATATTTTAGCGTTGAAACTGGGGAAAGCACATCTATATCTGCTAATTCTTTGATGTTGTTATTTGTTAATACAAGTGTTTCAAGATTCGGTAAAGTTTCGTGAAGACCCTCTGCAATACGGCTAAAATAGAGAAATGAAAAAAAATAAATAAAAAAAAACACATCATAAAAATGAATAGATAAGATATACATTATTCATCCATGTATAGAAATTCTAATTCTCATCATCACCATAGCTCCAACACCGAATCCACTCCACAGCCAGAGCTGGCTGTGCCAACTGAAGAAAAGGTGTAATTTTTACTGAAAAGAGGTGAAAGAAAAGGTGTAATTGCTCAAAACAAAGACAATTTTAAAAGCCTAAAAATACGCCTATTTGGCGTACAGTTGGAGCTCTGCACATCTGGGGAGCAGATTCTCAGATCATGATCATTGCAGCTGGGTCCGTCACAACACCAACAACACATTATAATTTTAATAAAACATCATATGACAAGACATTGAAAAAATGTGTTTGAGCTATAGAGACCTGTCTATGTGGAATCTTTAAAATACATAGTAAACAGGGGGAAAAAAAACAAAACAAATCAACAAAATAGTTTTCACTATTACTGTTACTAAATTTGTAAACAATTTGTCATCAGCAGAATTTGTATCTAGTCCTCAATAGATACACCATGACATCTACTTTTATTGTTAAACATATAATCATATCAACAACTTTCCATTTGTCTAAAATGCGTATCATTTAAAAATTTGACACGTCCATTGATTATCAATCGACTTACACTATTCTGTTGTTGCTCAGCATGATAGTTTTCAGTCTTTTGAGAAGAGGAAATTTATCCAACTTTCTGATATCATTATCTGTGAGGTCAATTGTATCAAACTGATCCTATAAGAAGAAACGAAATGACACAATGAAGAAATTTGAAACATGAAATTTTACTCCTTCTTTTCAAATTTTGTTATATGAAAGACAAAACATAGTATCAATTTTAATGGCAAACTCTTGCCCCCCCCCCCCCCCCCCCCTGGAAACTTGATGCACAACTTTCAAAATTTGTTTACCTTTATAGCAAAACAAAACCAAATAAAAAATCAGAATTTGGCTCATAAAAAATCTGCAAGCTCCAATTAAATCTGTATCTGTGATGAAGTGGTATTTGAAGTTTTAAGGGCAGTGAAAATGACGATGATGCAGTAGGAGTTGCAATAGTAGTAATAATGATGGTAGCAGCAGCAGCAGGAGCAATAGTAGTAGTAGTAGCGATGAGTAGTATTTTGTTGCATTATTACCCACCAATAAAAAGTTTTTACTTTGTTGACATATAAGTTGACAAGAGCTCGCCCCCCCCCCCCCCCTCTCCACCCCTCATGAAAAATGTTATCAATTTTAATATTCCTTTCATACTGGGAATTTCACCATACTTACCAGTGTTGCTCCAAGGTTCTCAAGTACAGGTATTCTGTATCCTGATAAAGACAAGAGAAAGAAGTTGGTGAGCATTGTATACAGGAAATGAAAGAGAAAAATATTTTTTATATTGGACAAAAAACAGAGCTGCAATCTTTGGAAGTGAAAGGAACATTTTAAAAAGGAACTGTGTTTTCAGTCCACAAGTGGATTGAAAACACAGCTGTGTATTCAGTCCACCGGAAATACAAATATTTAAAAAGGACCAATTAGCGTCTATACTTGTTACCAATCGATAATGATGACATTGATACTGAGCCTATTGTAGGTTAGGCATCATCAGAAGTGGACAGGCATAACATTTATGACAATTTGACGGCTTAATAATATCATTTACAGCGTTTTATTTACTCTCGAAAAGTTTTGATTGAGAGTTGTTCGAAATCGGGAGACTGAAATAGACAAATTCTTACCATGGTTGCCAGATAGCCATTGGCCTGGGCAATTTGGCCAAAATTGGCCACACATAGAATAATGTTTCTATAATTAATTTAAAATTAACATTTATATATATTTTCAATGTTTCCTAGTCCGTTAGAATTTTTATGATTATCAAAACCGATGAGTTTTCCAAGGAGATCAGAGTTTTAGTATTGTTTGCCCAAGTAAGGTTCTATTTGGTCACTTTTCACATCGATCACTGGCCTCGAGCACGCCTGTGTACTCCCTTGGCAAAAATTCTTAATTAAAAAATTTTCAAGTTCAACACGTTGACGCCATTACTGGAGAAGTTTGATCGACCTTTTTTAAAAAAAAAAATGTATTTACTTTTACTCACTTTTAAGATTATTATTCTAATTTAGAACACAGTAAGACGTCAAAATGTATTTCCTTGTGTATTTCTTGTACGTAGCAATATGAATCCGGAGAAAAACGAAACAAAAACGAACAAACAAAACAAAACCAACCAAAATAAAAAAAGAAAAAGAGAGAACAACTTTATAGTTATAGGGTCTTGAATGTGTTTAAGGGAGCATCAGAGAGAGAAGGGGGGTGGGGATGGGAGAGATTAGAGAGAGAGATAGAGTATAGATAGATAGATTAAGAGAGAGAGAGAGAGAGAGAGAGAGAGAGAGATATTTAGGACTGCTTTGTAGCCACTTGTACTCGATTTTTATTTTTTATTTTGGTGCCTATCCTTATTTACAAGGTTACAGCTTGGAACACTTTTGGTGTAGACAATATCGGTGTGAGCAGCAAGGTAGATGACTCTACATTCTTTTAAGGACTCTTTTGTTGAGGTCATTTTAGGGCTAGTAGAAAGGGAAAAAATGGAATACCAGTCAAAAAAAGTATAGCTTTACAAGACATGATAGACGATGAACAATAGACCAGCCCCACAATTCAAAGGACAAGGAATGATTTTGAAAGTAAAGGATATTGGAAGAAGACAAAATCAAGACTGCCCGGGGCGGAGGGGGGAGGGGAGGCCTCGAAGCACAGCCGTACTCGAGGCCAGTGATAGGTGTGAAAAATGACAAAATAGAACCTTACTTGGGCAAGCAATACTAAAATTCTGATCTCCTTGGAAAATTCATCGGTTTTGATAATCACAAAAAAATTCTAAAGGACTAGGAAAAATTAAAAATAGATATAAATGTTAATTTTAAATTAATTGTAGAAACATTATTCTCTGTGTGGCCAATTTTGGCCAGGCCAATGGCTATCTTGCAGCCACGGTAAGAATCTCGTCAATGTTTGATAAATCGGTTTCGAGAATTGAGATCTATTTCAGGCACCCGGTTTCGAACAACTCTCAATCAAGATGTTCAGAGAGTAAATAAAACACTGTAAATGATATTATTACGCCGTTGAATTGCTATAAATTTTATGCCTGTCCATTTCTGATGATGCCTATAATAGGTTCAGTATCAAAGTCGTCACTATCGATTAAGGTAAGTATAGAGGATAATTGGTCCTTTTTAAATATTTTTATTTCCGGTGGACTGAATACACAGCTGTGTTTTCAGTCCACTGGTGGACTGAAAACACAGTTCCTTTTAAAAAATACATGGAAAGCTCTTTCCTCAAATTAAGTTCAAATGTACACAAATTACTACCACTAACAATAACAGCATGTCATAAGAAAATGCAATTGCAATACGGCGCAACCCCTGGATTTGTAAGATGGTG
Organism: Berghia stephanieae; assembly: GCF_034508935.2. Lineage (NCBI taxonomy): Eukaryota > Metazoa > Mollusca > Gastropoda > Nudibranchia > Aeolidiidae > Berghia > Berghia stephanieae. Next base: position 90,907,843 of record NC_088360.1, on the reverse strand, counting down.
GAAAAGGGGGCATGATGAGACATGTGAAACAATGAAATGCGCGGACCAGTGTCGAGAGAAGACAAATCTCAACAACAATGTGTATTTCTCCTGTTTCCAAAGGGTATACAATATTATACATTACAGTACGCTTTCATTCTCCAATGTGTATTTGTATTGTCATTGTTTTGACAAGTTTTGACCGTGCTCCTTTTGTAATTTTTGGGGTGTTTTTTTAAGGTATAAAAAATTGAATAACTTTGCTTCTATATAACATAGAGACAAAATTCAAACGGTTTTATCAATGGGATGGTATAATACTGCATCATAGGAAACCAGATTTTATATTATAGAGAGGTGGGCCTTTGGCCTACCAACCTCCGCTGGACGTCCAACTCGCCTTGAGCATGCATTCACGTAAAATATAAAGATTTTTCTTAAAAACCTACCTCTGTTTCAAAAACTAGCATCTTTCAACTTTCTAAGAAACATTTTGATTTTTCAGAACTTTAGTTCGTTAAAAAATACCGGCCAATCTGACCCGTTGAGTCGAATGAAAACGAAATTTTGTTGTTTACACGGTTCAAAGGAAATGCCGTAAATAAGCTTTCATGGACTTCCTGTGTTGTTTTTACAGTGTCACGTGACCGTTTTGAGAAATTTGTCGTCTGCTACAAATAATTAGACCGGTAGGGGGAGATATTTTCATTGGAGCAGAGAAAAAGTGAGTATTATTTCTTGGACTTGTAGAGAGGCCTAGGGTCCACCAGCAGTCAAGTTGATTGAATAAAAGAAAAAAAGGCCTTTTTTATCCGCCGCCACCACCACCGTGAGAGTGGAGGGGGGGGGGGGGGGTTGCATGATGAAGACGAAAGGGAGACGTGTCGCTTGTGACCTTGGTGACGTAGAGCATGTCAACGATGCTGGCAGATGTTCTTAACCCCTTAACAGCGAAGCAAATTTTTTGCTTTCAGATAATAATTTGCTTTTATCTTTATTATTGTTAACGGAGAATACAGCTTTTCCACCAAGAGAGCAGTCAGACTATCGCAACTCGGACTTCAATTGTCTATAATCGTTTTGCCGTTACTTGTCTTTTGATGAAAGAGGATTTGGTGTTAGGTCAAAGATCGAATTTCGCCGCTAAAGGTTGCATTGCTACTGGGTTTGCTCTCCCCCCCCCCCTCCTTTTTTTCTTCTTTTTTTTTTCAACTTAGTATTGTTGATTGCTATTTCCTTTTTTTATGATTAGCAAGTGCCGTAGGAGTCTCACAGGATGCAGGAGTACTGCAATTAACCCTTTTCCAGTGACATTGATTCTTTTGTTTTCAAATAATAGTCGTCATTTATATTATTTTTTAACGCAGAAAAAATAAACGTTTCCACCATAAGAGCAGTAAGAATATTGATAAAAAGCGCTTTGAGCACGTTGGGTGGATATTGCCCTATATAAAAGCTCAAGTTTTTAAATTGTAATTTGTTTTTTGTCTTTTGATGAAAACGGTAAGATTTTTTTTTGGTCCAAGTAAGATTGATATTCGCCTTTAAAAGGTTAAGTTGTTTTGTTTTTTCAGGTTTTTTTGTTTTGTTTTTCAAATTCAGATACGCTGCTTCTTTTTTTTTCTTTTCCTCAACTGGCAAGCTATCGCTGTACTTACCCGCATGGCTTGCACACACAAATGGATACATCTAGGTCACAAAACCTTACATCCAGGTCACAAAATCAGACAACTAGGTCACACATCAAGACATCTGTTTCGTTTGTTCCAAGATAGCAAAACAAACCAGACGTCTTGGAGTTCGAAAGAGCTTTCCATAAAATATTTGGTATTTGCAAGACCCCCAGAAACCAATTCCCTATACAGCTCTTGTGCACGGTTACTTATGACCTTGATTTCTTTCGTACCCCCCCCAAAATCCCACTTATTGTGTGTTATAGGCAGAACATAATAAATCGCTGGGCTGCCACATGCGTGACTAAATTGGCCAAAGAGAGAATCTATACTTTTGCATTAGACACCAATTACCTGATGTCCTGGTTTTTAATCCTAGCCGAGTGAGAGAGAAAAAACAAAACAATCATACATGTATCTGCAAACAGCAGAACGTGTTCATTTTACATTGAGATGGGAAAGGGAAGGGATAACACTATGATAAGAGAGAGAGAGAGAGAGAGAGAGAGAGAGAGAGAGAGAGAGAGAGAGAGAGAGAGAGAGAGAGAGAGAGAGAGGGGCGGGGGGGTGGGAGGATAGTAAGGGGGAATGGGAAAAGATGAAAGAAACAACGGGTTGCCTGATGACGTAGATCAAAGGATTGTTACAGCGGTGTTCACGGAGCGTACTTCGTGAAATTTTAACCTTTTACAGTGACACTGATTTTTTTCTGCAGATTGCTTATGCGGAATAAATCGTTTCACCAAGAGAGCAGTAGTAAGAGTATATTTAGACTCGGGCTTCAATTAAACTATAAATCCCAAAGCTTGTCTTTTAATGATAACATTAAGACTAAGATCTGGAGTTTGGGGAGTGTAAGATCGAATCTCGCCATTAATGGTTAAAATTGTTTTGATTTTTTAAAAAATAACACACACACAAACACACACACACACACACACACGAGCGCGCGCGGTCACGACAGCGAGGACCATCTATTGCTTGTGTTGCAACGGTAAACCAGTTTACGTGTACGTAGATCCTGAGGCTAGATGCCCCGTTACTGTGTACGTAGGCACTCCCCCCCAAAAAAAGAAAGAGACACACACACCACAGCCTTCGTTATACTAAGAGTTCACGAAGGCCACGCACACACACACTCACTCATACACACACACGCACACACACACACACACACAGTCTCGCATCCGCTACGAACTAATTTTGCGCACCAATTTTTACTGCACTAATGCACCAAATTGCATACCTATCTAGGGATACTTTTTTCCGTATCTTTCTCTCAATAAACTTTTTTAAAAACCTTTGTTTTGCTTGCACTGCACCGGCACCAGACGTAGTAACAGACGGAAACCCACACGATATCGCGAGGAATGAACCATGAAAATATTTAGGATATAATGTCAAACACAACTTTTGAAATTCATCAAGGATTGTCTAGTACCGAATGTTTTTTGATAGAAAACAAATGCATCTTCAAATCTAAACTGCTTTTGACGGTTAGCGGTAAGTTTTTTATTTATTTTTCTGTCCAAACGAATGATTTGTCCTGGTATAGAAGCTAAGTAGTATAGGTAACACCGGCGCAGCTCTCTACTTCATTTCAGTAAGTTTAATAAGTGCCTGCGATAACCGTTCATCGTCATTGCAGGCTGGTGTCTGCCAATAATCGTTCATCGTTATTGATTGC
>NC_088360.1:90882004-90899504 GCF_034508935.2 Berghia stephanieae | reverse complement strand
AGAGGTAGGGGTGGATTGGGCATTTATCATTTGCAATAAAAAAGAAGATGGAATTTAAAAAAAAAAGAAGTGGCGGAACCAGGATTCGAAACCACAATGTCGATTCTGACAAGCTTTCCAGGGCTGACGACTTAACCATTCGACCATGACACCCACTTGAAAGTCGATGCATATTGGGTATATGTAGTAACGACTGATTTATTGTTGGTTAATCAATTTTATGTTTTTATAAGATATTTTATTAACTTTACTTATTTCTATGTGCATTTCGAATTCCATATTCTGGAATGTGGATAATTGTTTAAAAGAGCGGAGTTTCAAAATTGTGTCTGGGAATAACTAAAATTGGTTATTCCCAGCCATCTGTCTGTGAATAATCACAGCGTAAGTCTAAGTCTAAAAAGTTCTTTCTCCTAACTACTGGTACTCTCACTACACTCCCCGACTTTGCCGCCATCTCTCTTCCATTTTTTATCTTCCCAAATGCCTCCTCGTCTGCTCAATTTCCTCCTCCTCCCCTCCCTCTCACTTTCCTTTTTGAACTGTCCTAATCTCTTCCTCTTTCTCTTACTCCTGTTCCATGCAATTATTATTATTATTATTATTATTATTATTATTATTATTATTATTATTATTATTATTATTATTATGGGCCTTTTGTATATACTTGATTCCTGTCAGGAAGTGATTTTACATTGTTGTACATGGGTAGCGGGATAGAGTGTATCTGTAACAACAGAATTAAGGCAACTCCTTCCCTCCACGGCCTGCAGGAGTCCCTTGGGCAAGGTCGAGCACTCGCTGAATCTCCCTACCAGGGTTATGTGAAGTGGCGACAGGGGATGGATTGGCACAGGAGGCAGTTGGAAATGCTCAGTAACGGTTCACATGGCCATGATGCTGGGCAGAGGATTCAATTATGAAGGGACAATGGCCAGGGACGCAGCCTTGTAAAGGCACTGTGAGCTCCGAAAGCAATGGCAAACTACTGAGGGTCACCATTCCAAGAAACCAAAATGAAAAACTGAACAAGAAAAAGTCATCATCATAGATCCTATGATTCCCCCCCCCCCCCCCCCCCCCCCCAGCTCTGATAGCTCTAGAACGCATAATAGGGATGAGCTGACCTCCCTACCGAATACAACAGATGATGATAACACACATCTGTGCGAGAATGAAAACAACAGGTAGAATGAAGCTTAAAGCCGCTCATAAATTGAAGATAGCTACATGGAATATTAAAACTATGTCAACAGGAAAACTGCCAAACTTACAAAATCAACTTCATGGGACATTGATGTGGAGGAAAAGGACATTTTACTACAGGAAATGGCGGAATGTTTATCAACTTAGGAAGGGGGGAAAAACGGGGCTAAATGGGGTTGCCATAATCTTGACAAAGCTACAAAAAAATTCCCTACAGGATATAATCCATATGATGATAGAGTGCTCTCAATTAGACTAAAAGGTGCAGCACAAAACATCTCAATAATACAAGTCTGTGTGCCAACATCAGCTGCCTTGGATGAGGAAAAACACCATTTCTACTCAACATAACAAGGTTCTCTCAATTATAAAACAGATATTAAAATTATCATGGGTGGCATTAACTCAAAGATAGGCTCCAGTAAAGAAATCTCAGAAACTGAAATCATTGGTACACATGGCCTAGAAGAACACAACGAATGTGGTGGAAAACGTAGACTTTTCAATAGATAATGAGCTGACAATAAAAAACACACTGATTTACAAAAAAGGAGAACAAACTAAAGCAGAGAATTATAGACCAGTATCTATTAATTACATCAATCACCAGTAAAATACTGGAACATGTATTTTCTAACATTATGAGTCCTATAGAGGCCCAAAAATTTTTAACAGAATCACAACATGGTTTTATGAAGAAAAAAAAAGGTGATGTGAAACAACTGATCACAACAATCAATGACTTAGCAGAAAACATAAATAAAAATGTACAAACTGATGCCATTTTGTTAGACTTCAGCAAAGCTTTTGACAAAGTCCACCATCATACATTGACACTGAAATTATGGAGATATGGAATACGAAACAAAACATTCCAATGGATTATGTCCTTCTTGAACAATCAAATACAGGTAGTTGTTGTGGAAGGTGAGTCATAATAGTCAGCCCAAGTGGTGTCTGGTGTTCCTCAGGGTACAGTTCTCGGCCCCATCCTATTCTTATTCTACATTAATGATATGGCAGAAAGACTTGCACCAGGAACCCAACTGAGATTGTTTGCAGATGACAGCCTTCTATATCAGACAATAAGAACTAAACATGACACAGAAATTCTTCAAGTCGATCTAGATAGCTTACAATGCTGGGAAATAGAAAATAGCATGGAATTCCATCCTCAGAAGTGCCAGGTTCTAAAATTCTCAAATAACAGAAAAATCATACATTCAACATACATAATACTGCACTAGAAGAAGTGAGCAAGGTGAAATATCTAGTAGTAGTAGTAGTAGTAGTAGTAGCAGTAGTATGTAATATTTTAGCCACAACCTACTTCTTTATTTATTTTCTTTGCAGGCACTGAACTCATTGATGCCTATCCATTGACAAATGCTATCTAGTAAAAGAATGAAAAATTCTCAAGCTCCAAGAACTTATGATCCAGATGGTTATCGTCGTAGGGCTGCTTGTTTGTGTTTTCGAGACACAAGTGAAAATGAAGTACGTAAGAGCAAGTTTCTGCAATTGTATAGTGGGCATCAGGTTAAATGCAACTTTTATGTTGATTATACTTTCCAGGAAAATTATTGAATGAATTTCATAATAAATTTATTCAACTTTGTATTTGAACTTTGTACCTACTTATAATAATAATAATAATAATAATAATAATAATAATAATAATAATAATAATAATAATAATGATAATAATAATACTTTATTGCATCCCAAAAAAGATTTTTTTTTTGTTCAGATGTGTTATAATTTACACAGTAAAATAAATAGATAATGGAAATATGATGTATATACAAGGAGTGATTTCACAGCCAGTTGTGCTTCATATAGGAATAATTTCAACACTATAAAATATTTAAAATTGTCAATGTAAAGATTGAAAAACAAATAAGTTAATATTTACATTATTAGGAAGTAAAAAAGTGAAAATGATTATTTAAAATTATTATTGCTTGCTTATTAAAGATATTTTCGGTGTGTCTCTGTTTTAGTTGAAACAGAGAAAGTGTGATTACTCCTTCCTGACATTATAACTGATGGTTTTAGTGGATGATGCTTCTCGTTTAATATGTTAGTTATTTTACTCATACAATATTTCTCCTTTAAAAGATCTACATTGTCAACACCATTTAAAAAGCATTTAATGGATTTTTAATAATCAAATTTATTTTGTTCCCTTCCACTGTTAAGCAACTGCCTCCCCAAGCTGTTATACAAAACGATAAGACACTTTCAATTACTGCTTTATAAAATAATTGACCTCAATTTTGTTTTGAAACAATGACAACAACAATTATGCAATAAAACGTTTGTATGTAATATTAAAACATGCAAATGTCTTTAAGAGTGTGACACGATCACCCCCACCCCCTTTCTCACCCCATTCTTTCTCTAAATAATTTTACGGTAGCTGACATTCTTTTATGCTGGCTCATCTGTGCCTGTAATAATACTGCGTGCCAATCAATATTGGACGTGACTTAATAGTAAAGTACAGCTGCAATTGACAATGACCTTTAAAAGTTAAAATTGTCGTAATAATTAAAGTGATTTTGATGGCTCATTGAATCCACATTTGATCAAATTTTTTTGGAACTTGAAATTTAGTTCAAACTTCATATTCTAATTTATAAATCTTCAGTGTGTGAACTTTCTCCATTTATTTTCTTGGGCCTAAGTGAGATAACAAAATCCTCAATCTGGATTGCAACTCCATCAAGTCATTTTCCCCCCATCATCTATTCGACCAGAGATAATTGTTAATGCCTAAAATTTGTAATATTTCAAAAGCAGTTTATACACCAAAAATCTTTGAAATTTCTTTTCTGTGACAATTCTTCATAAATGGTTTGTAGATCTCAGAAATAAGAAAAAGAAGAAAATTTTATAGGTCTTAGTCTTAATTTGATTTTAATAAATTATTTTACAGGTGCTCTTAATCACATCTACTGCGAGTCCAAATAAATGGATTGTGCCCGGAGGAGGAGTAGATCCTGGAGAAGAGCCTGGTCCAGCTGCAGCCAGAGAAGCTTGGGAAGAAGCCGGTGTTACAGGTGTCATTGACAGACTTTTGGGAGTATTTGAGGTCAGTTTGATTTGATGATGGAAATATTATATTCTTGTATGAGTTATATTGGCAATTGCCTAAAAATAAACTTTTGAATTCTTGTATTATTATTTTCTCCATGATCTGTAATCAATTATACTTTTTTTAGTGATGTTTTATTTTACGGCTTTAGTTTAAATACATTTAGGGACGGTTTTGACTGACAGATTTATTAATACAGTTCATTCTGCTTAATTGTGCATAATGTAATCAATTCATTCATGTGACTTTTTTTCTTCTTAATATTACTAATCAGCTCTCAATTTTCAGTGGGATTCATAGAATTTTGAGGTTTCAAAAATTTTCACAAGTCCACACATGATTCCTAATTTTCATGACCTAGCAGCTAGAAAAAAACTAAAACAAACCAAATTATTACTGTTAAATAAACCCAAACCAAAGAGTTGTTGAATATTTTTTTAATGTTTTAACATTTTTCTCTGGTAAAACTTTTTTGTGGTTTTCAAAGTTTTGATTTGAAACCCTGATATTGTTGCTTGGTTTAATCATACATCCAGCTAAATCAAATGCATTTATCCAAATCTGTGTGGTTAAGGGGATAGTGACACAAAAAAATTTTGAAGTCATAAATATTAGGATTATAAAAAAAATATTAGATGCTCTGACATTTTCTGCATCTAGAAATACATCTGTGGGCAGGGAAGTCACATGCTGAGTCTTCTATCCCCCTATAATCTGTTTTCCAACTTGTTTCCTGTATTTGTCTTTTGGAATGAGATTATTTGGTTTTGCCCTGGACTTGGCTGGGAAGGAAACAGTAAAATGTATAGGCTATAGGTATAGTTTTGGTAGATGATTTTCTTTCCTTGTAAACCATGTTATATTTCCTGTTTTGATTATATAACGATTTTTAAGACTTTAAGTGTATTTCTCTGAGTGGGATCCTGTGCTTGATTCTGAATGAAACTTTTAGATGAGGGGGGATTGTTTCGTTTGTATTAAATCAGATACTTCTGTCAAATGTTTCCAGAATGATGAAAAGAAAACTCGGACATCAGTATTCGCTTTACAAGTCCAATGTCTCCAAGATGAATGGTTAGAGTCCAAAAAGTTTGGTAAGTTTTTACTGAAGATTAGGTTTTAAGTTGTGTCAATAAAGATTCTGAAATTATGTGGATTTTATTAAGAAAGACTCGGGTAAATTTCACATCATAAGCCACATAAAAGAATAACATTTTTTATTTTGAAGAGATAATTTTCTTTGTATGTTTAGAACTAATCAGGAAATTAGATAAATGTAAGTTCTCAATTAATGTTTCATTCTTTTGGACTTATCAGAAAGTTACATTGTTTCATTTAATATACTTTATATTCACACAGATCGTCAACGCCATTGGTTCACAGTTTCAGAGGTCAAGGAAAAGCTATCTGTGAACAACCCCATGCTATTAAATTATATCAATTTGATAGACAACAACAAAGACGAAACAAAGGCAATTTAATTGTTTTAAGAAACATCATTAATTTTTTTTGTTTTGTTTTGTTTTATTCAATTATTTTGATACTTAAAATATGATATGAATATAAATGCTGGCACAAGTAAGTAACCCAAAATTACCATTCATCAAATTTTATTTTTGAATAATGTTTTAGTATTTTTTGTTTAAGAAATTTTAAGAAGTTTACATTACTTATGTAAGTTTTGGAATATATGTAGGTTTCATTTCATTATATGACCAATTTTAGACGAATCAGAAATTGCAATATTTATGGCTTAATGAAGTCAGAATTTAAGCTAGTGGGGATTTTGTTGTATTTTATTTCCTTAAGTGAAGGTTTTCATACCTACTGAGCAGTCTTTTAGATATTTGAAACAATTTTATAGATTAATTTGAAAATGAAAACTTTCGACCCCACAACTTTCTGGTGCTTTGTTCTGTATGTCAGCCTTGTCCACTTGATACTCGTTCACGAACCTAACAAGATCAAATTATGTGAGCACAAAGAATCTCAATTTTATTATTTTACCACCTAGTATGTTTTATGCTTTGTCCAATTGTCATATAACGGGTCTTTTTCTTGTGCTAACAAAAATATTCTATATTTTTCGTTTTGTCTATATGTTTGTATATACTGAAAATCTCACAGCCAACTGACAATTTTAAAGTCTTTTGTAACTGAGAAACAGTTTAACAGGGCCAAGGCATATGGGAAAATCTGAATCCCTAAAAAGGATTGCATTCTGCCATTAAGTTTAACTACCTTCTGGTGCTAAATTCCTTTTCCTGGTTTCTACTAGGTATTGGAAAATAGATGATTTTTTATACAGTATAAAAAAATATCTCCAAGGGATTTGATCTGATATTACTCGTTTTTTTTTCTTTCGAATACCAATGAAAGATCTGAAAATATCCATTTTATTATATTCCTTGAACAACCAAGAGCTCTGCAGTTTTATATTTGTTGATTTTAAATTTAATTATTTGCTAGTTCTGTAGTGCATTTACAAAAAAAAGATTTTATATTAGTCAGATGATTTGTTATGAGATCATGATTGTTGCCCGATGCTTTTATTTTTTTTTTATGTTTACATTTCTACTTAACTACAATCTCTAACAGAATTTGTCCCATAACATTAATGTATTAATGTGTTTTTTATTTATTTCTTCAGACATGTATTTAGCTTGTGTATATTTCAGTTTAATTTATTATTGATCACCATGACTACAGTACATATCATTGTATGATGGATTTTTTTTTCTTCAGATTTTTATTTTTTCAAAATGTCTTTTTTGTCTTTTTTAAAAGTTTGTTTCATTTCTCATTCATTGTGTCTTTCCATCACTTCCAGGCATTCTCTTTGCTTATTTTAAAGAGGCAGTTAATTTTAATAATTTGTTCCAGATTGTTTTAAACCCGAATCTGTCACCTGATTTATTTGTATTGAACATTCTCATTTTAAATCACAAACGAAATTGGGACTTAGAATGCTCCGTTTGGTATCTACAGACCCTTCCAAAACGTTGCAACCAATTTCATTTTTCAGATTTTGAGACCATTGTCACAATTTAAGTTCCTACCACATAATTTTATAAATAGTGAAACATTGAAACAATAATAAATGAGTAATAAAATAAGAGAAAAAGGTGGAGGCTACTTAAATTTTAAAATCATTTCAATGGATGTTATGTATGAAAATGATATGAGTCAACAATCAAGTGATAACGTTTATTTCGGCCAATTTTAAAGTTTCATTTTTGTTAATGAATGCCCATGTTTTTGTTGTGAGTTGTCAACTGTCGCATTTGGACTTAACATTTTCAAGTTATGAAGATTCACAGGCAGTCAAGAACTTCTAATTTTGAACTAGTCAATCATTTTAATAAAATAAAAGACTTAAGATTAGTTATATCTGAATAAGGCTCTAGCAACAATCATTTTTAAAGTCGTTAATAAATGATTGTCATTTTATTTCTGTTTGAAAACCGGTGTTTGGGGGAATGGCGGGGGGGGGGGGGGGGGGGTACCGCCAACTCAGTTAAAAAGAATAAAGCACTGTCTGAAAACAACCAGAAGCTTAAAATATACCAAAACGTGATCATCTCACATTTGTAATTTTGCTAAAAGACAATGACAGAACCAAATTATGCACACAGAGAGAGAGAGAAAGAGTTGTTCAATCTGTGATTATGGTATGACCTGAAATTGATGGGCAGCAGTTTTCCTAAATATTTCAGTTGTCTTTCATTAAAACTGTCTTTGAAAAAACGGAATCGCATAATAAATTTATGTTAACTAAATAAAAGAATTTGGACTGGATGTGTGCCATAATTGAAGACTTTTCTTATTTAGCTTATGTAGATTGAAAGTTCTGCCTGTGAGTATTTTACTGGATTTAAACTTGTCAATAATGCAGTGTGTATATATGAGAGACTTATCAGAACAAAGCAGTCTGTACCCACTCAGTAGATGAATAGCTCTTAATTATCTTGTCTCCATTATTACAGGATGTACAGTCAAAAGCTATGTCTTTGCTGCACACTTAATGCATGGTTAGATTCAAGTGGTGTTAGATTTGGGGGCATTTATCGCTGCTTAAATCAAACAGTGGCGGACACTGTATTTGAATTTCTAAATTTTGCAGATGAGTAACCAAGTGTTGTAGCTGCTTGGCTTTACATATTCGAAAGAAAATGCAACGTAAATATAAGGCAAGATTATGTTGTTGTTTTTTTAAATAACCAAACTTTCCTTCAATTGCTTTAAAAGTAATATTTCAAAAAAGTCGTATCAAGGACGGAAAATATCAGAAACAAAAAATATGAGGATTATATCCCATTTAAAAAAAAAGATTTGCCAACAGCACTATTTCTCTGCTTTAGACTCAGATGTCAGATGCATTGTCGGTTCCTGTAAAAGAATTAAAAAAAAAAAAAAACATTTCTTTTTGTTCAGCATGATAGTAATTATTGTAAAAAGCTGACATGTTTGTGGACCAATGATTTGTTTGCTTGTTATACTCCCTCTTTGAAGTGGTGGTTTCCATTGTGAAAATTACAAGCTTTCATTGAGCGACATTTCACAAACAGCTGGCTAAAGTTGTGAACACCAAGCTATGTAAATTATTATGATAAGAAGAGACATATTTAAGAAAGAGATGACAATGCTGCCCATGTATTTCCAGCTTTACCATAGTTTCTACATATTTATATTTATTTGATTAGATTAACTAGTCTTTCACCCTTATTATTTTGTTGGGGTTTTCTTTTTTGTTTTTTTGTTGGGGGGTATTGTTTTGTTTTTTGTTTTTTTTAATGGGGTGGGGGGGTGTTTTTTTTTTCTCCGTCATTTAAGGTTGATAATAATACATACTCAAACGATTATAATAAAAAACCTTGTAAAGAAAATTATGTCAAATCCCAGCTTTTTATTTACATACTTCCTTGATTTCTGTAAACCAAAAAGCGATACAACGAAATCATTATTTTATCCTCAAAATTTTGTTATAGCCGTTTCAGTGTGCATAATATATGATTGACTAGTCCTGTAATAACACAAGTCACTAACAATGGTTTTATATTTTAATAGATCTTATTGTGCAAGGCAATTACCAAGCAGTTTATTTTGTTTTTAAGAACTTAAGAAGTTCTGAATTAGGTTGGATGTTTTGAGGTTTTATATGCAGTCATTATCATCATTATAACATAACATGACTATTATGAGGGATCAAATAATGGTGCCACAGATTATTATTTCTGGGTGGGGTTCCTGACCTCCCATATTGGGCAGGGAGGCACTTACTGTGTCTTCTATCCCCCTGTATCTGTTTTCCACCATGCTTTCCATCTTTGTCTTGGAATGAGATTACTTGGTTTTGTCCTGGCCATGGCTGGATACCCTAGCTGGGAGGGAAACAGTCAAATGTATAGTTAAGAGTTTTGGGAGATGATATTTTTTTTGTCTTGTAAATCATCTCTCTGTTACGTAAATATATTGATTTGTAAACATTTGAGTGTATTCCTCTTAGTGAGGGCCTGTGCTTGTGCCGGGTTGAGACTTTTAGGTGATCTCAGACTAAGTACACTGATAGTGTGTTCTTGGAATCTACATCTCTTCCCTATTTAAACCATTCCCCTTTGTCTTACTTTTTGTTGTATGCTTTCAATTGTAAATTTATATTTCTTTGACCTTTTCATTTTCTTCCTTAAATTGGAGTAGATCCAGCGTTGCGACACTAATGCAGTTAATTCAGTATATATCTATCCGATGATTTCACTGAACAGTCCCAATGATGGCATTTTAAACGGAGGATTTCCTATCTTGTTCTATTCCTTCCAAATCAGCTGCTCTCCCAGTTATGCAGCTTCCCTATAACTGACTTGCACCGTAGCTTTATTAATTATACATTTGAAATTGTTAAAGTAGCTTTGTTGTTGATAGTATGGCAGTTGCAAGTATTCCATGTTTATATTAGAAGACTAATTTTATAACTATTTTATTCCAAACAGTCAGATCTCAATTTGAAGTGTATGATCTGAAATCTCGGTTTAATTCAATTGAGTCGTGATGTCTATTTAGACCCTTTGTTGTGAAATGATTTGCTTCAATTGAATATCAAAGATTAAAAAAATAATAATTTTCACTCATTTACAGTGCACATTACCCCTATATTTGATTATTGGTGTGGGACCTCCTTTGGTGGGCTGGGACCACTTTTGCTGTCTTTTTCATCCTCTCGTATCGTTTGTCCTTTCCATGGTTATTTCTGTCCTTGTCCTGGACGAGAATATACTATTTGGTTCTACTAGTCCTAGGCATATGTTCAGTGACAACAGTGAAATGATTCACTACTTGAGCTTTTTCTTTGGTGACTTTAAATTTAAACTACAAATGTCTCATTTCATCACCAGGCCACACCAGCTTATTCAAAATATGTTTATTAGAAAGCTTCTTTTAATTTCAGTTCCTGGGTGGGGTCGTCTGACCTCCCACGCAGGGCTGAAAGGTCACTTGCTTTGTCTTCTATCCTCTAAATCTGTTTTCTTTGTCATTTTTCTGGATTGAGATTGCTCAGCTGTTTTCCTGGTCCTGACTGGGATCCTTAGCTTAGCTGGCAGAAAATGTGTGGTTCCTTTTTTTTTTTTTTTTTTTTTTTTTGAGAGGTGATATTTTTTCACTGTAAATTATCTTTAATATACTTTTATAATTATTAGTTTAGAATATATTGTAGTTTGTAAACAATTGAGTGTATCCCTCATACGGGATCCTTGGCTTCCGCTTGTATGAGACCCTATTTGAACTAGTCCCCCTTGTCCTACCTTTTCTTTAGGGCTTTTAATTTCAGATCTACAACTTTTCCCCTATCATCTTTTGGAAATGAAATGACCTAATAGTGTCACATCGTTGTAAAATCCCTAAAACAACCCCCCAAGAAAAAGATATTCAGTTCCACATGGATCACCCTCCGTTATTTACCATTGTTTGAATGAATTTTCGAAATTCAAAGATTACCATAGAAAAATGGGTACAATAATCAATTTTCCTTTGCCCCTCTTTTTCCGTGTTCAATATTTGCATTACTTTCATTACCTTTACAGTATAGTATTACAGTATTAATAGTCTTCTTAATTATGCGCTATGTATCTTGAGAAAGGTATCATGAGTTGGAAAGTCTAATTTTGAAAATTTGACTGAAATACAGCTACTGTATCTAGTTATTAAGTTTCTAATTTAAAACTTTATAGAGCATAATTATTTTGAGACCGTTTAGTTTTGCATAAGTCCTGCCCAAAGTCTTTTGCTGAAGAGCAACAAATCTAATTGCATTTATTTATTTATTTATTTATTTATTTATTTATTTATTTATTTATTTATGTATTCATTTAAAAAAATTTTTTTTTACTAATTCATTCATTGGTTCGTTCGTTCATTTACTTATTATTATTTCTCTGTAATGAATTTTGTCCGTGTTAGGTTTTATTTATTTTATTTATGAATTAATTTTTTGGGTAACAATCTGAGTGTACCCCTTTAATGGAGATTCTGTTACATTGTGAGGTGTTTTAATGGTTTCAGATTAGCTTTGACAATATGAAAATATTGTGATCTTTGATCTACTTCTGATTTCTGTTAAACTTATACGCTTTGTCTCACTTAATCTTTGGATGGTTGTGAGCTTGGTTCTTAAATTATACATCAATATCGTCTTAGTAAGCATTGAAATGACTTCAAAGTTTTCCATGATCCGTATAACACATTTAAAACAATGAAAACAAACAAATAAATAAACATCAGACGTCATTGAAAATCGCTGCTTATACTTAAACAAGGTATGTGCATGGAACTCTCATTTGCCAATATTTTTAACCATTGAAGCCTTTTCATTTTGCCCTTTGGAGGGTATTTTTGCAAATCCAGTTTATATGCAACCTCTCATTAATAGATCATAATTCTTAAATCCTAATCGAAAAACTGGAATCACGCTCCATTCCAGCCAAATCCACTTCTCAAAGATTTTGGGAGTTCTATGGGGTTTTTCAGCTGTTGTCATACACATTTTTGTTTTCATTTTCCTACAATACTTTTGACTGCAAAATTTGAGCAATTAAGATGAAGCCTTGGGTTGATATTTCAAGTAATTGTTTAAAGGCCAAAATAATTTTCAAAAGATTATTTTCTCAAATCACGCGGTGTTAACAGGCCGTTTTTAAAACCGAGATTATTGTCCTCGAAATAACTTTTTGTTGTTGATGTTAAAATATATTAGCCTTATTTATTGACGCTACGCTACTTAAATAGCTATGTAATTTTACTGGTCAAAATTAGATAAAATCGAAATACAAATAAGTCATCTATCCCCCTATGTTTTCCAGCTTGCTTTCTGTCGTTGTTTTGGAATGAGATTACTTGGTTTTGTCCTGGCCCTGGACGGAAGCCCTTGCTGAGAGGGAAACAGTCAAATGTATAGATACTTTTGGGAGATATTTTTTTTCTTTGCAAATCATCTCTCTGTTACTGTTATGCACTGTATTATGTTTTGTTTACATATTATATATTATTTGTAAACATTTGACTGTATTCCTCTTAGTGAGGACCCGTGGTTGTGTCTGGATGAGACTTTAAGGTGATCTCAATCTAAGTACTTTGATAGTGTGCTCTTGGAATCTACGTCTGTTTCCTATTTCAACCAATTCCCCTTTGTCTTACATTTTCTTCGGTGCTTTAATTATAATTATAGTTCTAGAACTTTTTACTATCCCATTTTCTTCCTTTTTACTGGCGCTGATATGACCTTAATGAATGTCTTGCAAGCGCCGTAAAACCCTTAAAAACAAGACAAACAAATAAACAAATAAGTCAAAGTTATAATTTAGTCCATTATTGGACTGCTAAATATGTTTTAAGTGCACATTGTATAGGCATTTTTTAAATTACGGTGTATTTTATTATAACTTATGACTATTATTATTATTATTATTATTATTATTATTATTATTATTATTATTATTATATTATTATTTATTATTATTATTATTATGATTATTATTATTATTATAGTTGTTATTTTAATTATCTTTATTATTATCATTATTATTATTATTATTATTATTATTATTATTATTATTATTATTATTATTATTGATGCAGATTATAATGATCCCACAGTCTGCGTATTGGAGCTAACAGTTTAACACTTGTGTTACGTAATTGTTGTTTATTCAATTAAATTTAACAGTTGAAGTGCTGATTTTGTTTTTTAGTTTCTTTTATATATTTTTGGGGAGGGGGTGGGGGTGGACGGGGGAGGAGGAGGAGGAGGAGGAAGTTGATGGCAGTTGGTGGGAACCACTGGTAAGGTCTCTTATCTCTCTGTTCTGCCTGGGTGGGGTTCCTGACATCCCATAGTGGGCAGGGAGGTACTTACTGTGTCTTCTATCCCCCTATATCTGTTTTCCAACTTGCTTTCTGTCTTTGTCTTGGGATGAGATTACTTGGTTTTATCCTGGCCGGATACCCTAGCTGGGAGGGAAACAGTCAAATGTATCGTTAGAATTTTGGGAGATTATATTATTGTCTTTTAAATCATCTCTCTGTTATGTACTGTATTGGTTTTGTTTACATGTTATATATGATTTGCAAAATATTTGAGTGTATTCCTCTTGTGGGGACCTGTGCTTGTGTCGGGATGAGACTTTTAGATGATTTCAAACTAAGTACTTCGATAGTGTGCTTTTGGAATCTACATCTGTTTCCTATTTGAACCATTTCCCCTTTGTTTTAACTTTTCTAAATTTCATGGGTGCTTTAATTGTAATTCTAGAACGTTTTACTATTCCATTTTCTTCCTTGTTACTGGCGCCGAAATGACCTCAATGCGTTGCAAATGCCTCAAAACCCTTAAAAAGAAAAACAGCAACCATCTCCTGTATCGTTGACTGTCGGCTATAACTGTCAGGGTGAATTGTTTTCACTTTCTTGACAGATTGAGTACTGGGTTGGGTAGTTTGACCTCTCATGGTAGGCAGAAGGTCACGGTGTCTTCTATCCCCCAATCTGTTTTCCGGGTTGCTTTCTGGGTCCATTCGAGAAAATATCGCGATCATCCAGGCGTCAGCCACATTGCACTGCGGTCCGAAAATAAAAGAGATGCCGACCTGGGGCTGGGATCCGGGTTTCCCAGAATCCTTCAAGCGCAATGTCATGGGGAACCGGAGTTTACCTGGGCTTGCTCCACCACTCACCTGTCGGAACCCATTGTGCGCAAAAGAAGAAGAAAAAGTGCCGTTCAAAAATAGCCATAGATGGAGCTGCGAAAAAAAATAAAATAATACAACAAACAAATCTGGAAAGGTTTAGAAACCTGTGATCGTCAGACTATGAAGTCTGAAATTTTACTGCCGTCAAACTCGTATCTTGAAATTTATCTACACAAATTTTCAGGAAGATATGTTGGAAAATGTTAACTCTACAATAATTGTTTTAATAAACGCACAGCATAGATCCATGTACTATATCGAAGCTTATAATATAAGGGCGTTATCTCAACTGTTGATGTATAGCTCCAATTTTCTTTATGTTTATGCCTAACCTTTTCCCATATGATTCAATTGATTTTTTAATGTCTCAAACAGTGATTCAATCCCATGCATCTTGAATTAACTCTGATTAGTCCATTAGAGGAGGCCATTTATCTTTATAAATAAATCAAATGTGATTACTACTTTGTATTGAAAATTGTGTTACATTGTTTGAAGAAAAAATATTTTACTCTAACTCTACCCCAATAGGGCATTCATTGCTTTTCAACAAAACGGAGCAACTTCCTAAACTAGGTACCTCTCACTGACAAAAACAAAGAGAAGACCTACAAAATATCTCTGTCCTCTATCTGGAATTTAGTAATGTATTTATGTCTTATTGTTTTTGTTGTTGGCTGAAGAAGGGTTTTGAGCTCGAAACGTTCCATGTTTGGTATTTTGTTCTCTTTTTTGTATTCCTTTTTGTTTATTACTTTTTACAGTCCACAGTTTCTTTAAAAACAAAACGCAACTTTCGATATTTAGATTTTAATACGGCTTTGCTATAACCGGCATAGTTTCTTAACGAATAGATGAATTTATATTAATCGTGGCCGGTACAAGTACAAGCTTTGTTCTAGTCGCTTTTGAATTTTCGAATTTCTGATTTCTGCTTGGTATTGAGACATCTTTTTCTACTTATTTTTTTTTCTCCCACCCTATATAAGGAATGCTAACATGGTATTTATGAGTGAGGCGTTGTGGTCTTGTGGTAAGACACTCGTCTTCGGACCGGTATGTCCCGGGTTCGAGTTTGAGTCCTTGGAAAAGGCTCTTTACTCATTTTCTCTCGCCCTACTCGGGGTGTAAACTGAGTATCTGGCAGAGAACAGCGTATTCTCTGTCGAAAAAAAAAAGTAATATCGCCTCACATGCGTCATGTCACGTCCTACGTGTTAAGAGTTGCTAGTGGCTAGAGACACATTATAAAGCGCTTTGAAAATGTTTGTGGTTATTGAGCTATATAAATGCCAAAGTTTTTTTGTTTGTTTGTTTTTCCTTCTTCTTGTTTTGTTGTTTGTTTTTTTGTTTTTTTTTTTTTTTGTTACATGTTAAGAGGACTTTGTTTTGTTTTTTTTTAAAATTAGGTTTTACAACGTTGTCAAGTTAGCGGTCATTTTAATCGATCTCTGCTTACTGTCCATTATGCCTGTTGCGACGTTCACATATATAGGGGTCTGACATCCGAACGCAATAGGGAAGAAAAGTCGTGAGATCAATCCTAAATCCTTGGGAGTGCATATTATGTAACCAGTCCTTCGGAGTACTAATAATGAATAGGTTGCATAAAGGTGGCATAACTATTTCAGGTGCAGGATGTTTAGGCAGATTCTTAGGATTACAGGACGTAAAAGAGCGAGGGTAGATGATCTTCGTTGTAGTTGTAGTTAGATTTTACAGTTAGATTAGAAATAGGACACCATCGCCCTGACACCAGAAGATTAATTACACAAGGTATGTATCCAGTCCTCCGAAAGAGTTGTCTTACACTTTTAACATCACACTTTTCTTCCCTATTACCATGGGCTTGATTTAGCATTGTATGTTGTAATAGGCAAAATTGTGCGTTGGTTTGAGAGTTTTTCCATTACAACAATGAGCCCACAATAATTTGGGTTATCACATCAACACAGGGCTAACAACCCAATCCCAGAAAAAAAAAATCATGTTACAGAAAAGAAACAAATCGATTAAAATTTGTAGTGTAAAAGCTTTTCTGGCCAAAATGACCGAGTCTTTCCTCAGAATCCGACAGTGTTGTATTGATTAACAATTAATTTGAAGAATGGAAACCAGTCAGGAAATAATATTTTCTTAGTTTATTTTGAGTGTGCAAATAAATTAACATAATTATTAAAATATGACAGTATAATCTTATTATAAAAACATTTTATGATAATATTTACACATAGACAAACCCAGAAAAATTGGACTTATAATTTACTCTTCATATTATTTACAACGCTGTGGGAAAAGTAACAAATTCATGGTTGAAACCGACGTGCACGTCGGTTCAAGCTCAAACATAGCATTTTCTATTGGCCGGGCGAAATGCAAAATGTTGAAAATGAAATCTGAATACTAACGTATAAAAGTAATTATTTGCAGGTCTGATGACCCATGATGTGGTCTCATTGTTGTAATGGAAATACTCTCAAACCAACGCAAAATATTTACCATTACAACACCGTTAAATCAGGCCCATAATTGCGTTCGGTTATCAGACCTGCAAATATTGGCTGTGTAACAATTCCAACTTCACAATTTAAAATAAAATTCAATTAAAAAGAAAAACGGCACTCCTTGTGCCTTTACTGTCTGTCTTTCTTTATTTCTTTCTTGTTCTTTTCTTTTCTATCGGGTATTTTTTTTTTTTTTTTTGGTGAAAACGAAATAACCAAAAAGATCAAAAGAAGCAATATGTCTATTTTATAGTGTACCCACTTGTATTCTTTAATTGACCAATCCAGACGGAGGTGACCTTTCAAATTATTTACCATTTGGGCCTGATCTAAATATCTTTCACCTTAAAGGTCAAAGGTCATTTTGAAAAAAAAAAGATAAATATAGCGACAAGCCTAAAACCTTCACCTCTTTACGACTAAGACAAAATTTTAAAGCGTAAAGGTTCTTATCG
>NC_088360.1:90852004-90877004 GCF_034508935.2 Berghia stephanieae | reverse complement strand
GCGGACGAGAATTGGTAACATAGTTGTTAGATTCATCATACATTTTTGGATAATAGTTAGAGGGATTATGATGCTCCATTCTAGAATTATCAAACCTTCTGTCTTCAGAATCTCTAACATCACGAAAAGAATCTGTGAAATGGAACAACTCCATGGCCGTGACTTGTTGCTGTTGTTGTTGCATTTTTCGGAGATTGTGAGATCGAATCGTTGCGTTTGGGTTGGCGTTCATGGCTTTGGATGGACGATTTCGTTGGCGATAACCCGGTGTATTGGATCTCATTTGAAGATCAAGGTTGTCCACGAATCTGTGCGCTAAATCAAAATTTTCACTTGGGATATCTGATGTCCAAACTGGAGTTCTGTCTGGATTCGAATTATAGCCATATAGATGTGAGGTGCTGGTAGCTGGGTGATTACCAAGCGTCCCCATTGGTCGGACGTCGTTAGTTTCCTTTGAATTGTAAGCAAAACTGAACAACCCATCAATATCAATGGGACATGCGTCGTTGTGAGGGTGAGTATGTTGATGAATCATGAGGTTTTGGGGAATATCACTTCGAGCTTTTCTATCCCTGGAATTTCTGTATGTATCTCGAGAAACAGCCGGTGGTTTATTTCGCAGTCGAACTCCTGTTTGACTATACAAAGCTTTCTGATGCTCTTGGAGTTGAACCGGCATCATGTAACCATCTTCCTCGTCGTACTCCCCGTGAGAAATTCCGAATTGTGGCGATTCACCTGCTCTTGGCGGAGTTGGGGCAGGGGGTAAATGTTCGTAGAGAGAGTCTTTTGACGAGTTGATAGCATCGTGCGGGTCGCTTTGGTGTGGTGATTCAGGGGGGATAGGCGGAAGATCACGATTTTGTATGCTCTTTTTCTGTTGAAGTGTAGAAGCAGAGAAGTTCTCTGAAGTTCCTGGCTTACGATACAAATCCTGAGCCTTATCCAATGATGAATTGTCAGAATTATACAATCGGTTTTTGTCAGCATACGTTTGATAGGTGCTTTCAGATAGGTTGGAATTGCTTTTTGCAGTTTTGTTTTCGGTTGGACTTTTTACTTCGTCTTCTTCGTCATCAAGACCATTAAAAAACTCCTGGTAACTCAAATCTTGCTTGACTATTCTTTTGGAAAAAACATCATCCCCTCTTAATTCTTTTAACTTTGCTCGTTCTTTTTTAACTTTACGTACGCTCAATTTATCTAAAATTCCGGTTGACCTTGATTTTTTCAATTCCTTCGGTGGGACTTTGGCTGGAAGCTCTATATTTTTCTTAATGGTCTCTTGTTGCTCTTTTTGGTTCGTTTGTTGTACAGCATATGGATTATCATTTAATGTGGTAGATGGATATGTGATGGAAGTATTATGTGGGCTAGCGTGGGGTGGGGGATTTTTAAGATTTTGATTATCAACAGCATATGTTGATTGAATAATGACTTCTTTTGTATCTTTCGGTCTGGCGGCGGCAGGCATGGGATTTCCATATGTTGTTAGCGGTTTAGTTTGATTTGACACAGGTGCTGATAAACGTCTATCGTATGAATTTTTTAGTTTATACTCATTTTCTGTTGTGGATTTTGACCTAGAATATTCCCTATCCCTCTTATCAAAATCGCCTGGTTTATTATAATGTTTTGAATCTTTATCCACCTGCGAAGGGAAACCATCCACGAGTTTAGCTTTGATAACAGGTTTCTTTTTCACAACCCCCCTCGAAAATATCAGTTCCTTGTCCACTGGAATCTCGATTTTTTTGCTGTCTGAAGTACAACTAAATAAAGCACCGTCAGATTTGACTTTACTCACCACAACCAACTCTTCTTCTCTTGTCCCATATAATCTAAGTACACCTTTAGGACATTTGTATTCTTCTTTGCTATTGCTCTGAATGAGCTGTGCGTTGACCGGGAGGCCAAATGCCATGATGAGATCTTGGAGCTCGTATACAGCGTCATAATTTGCAATGGAGGCATCGCCTACGGGACTAAAAACACCTGACATTATCAACGGAATCATTATTTCATGGCCTTTACTGTCAAAACACTGGAGATATTTCAGATCCTGGTCACGATTTTTACTTTTATTTTGCTTGAGCAGTCGTTTGAATATATTTCTTTGAGTGCCATTTTTGTTTTTCTTGTTGTCCATATAGACGATGCCCGTTGTAAGAACTTCTCCAGGCTTGATTTCGTTGGGCATCCAGCAGCTGTTGCCATTTTCCTCAGTGTTTAGCTGGTAGCCAACTGTTGATGTTCGAACCAAGAAGCTTCTCGGCTTGACGCTCGTGATTCCAGCCACAGTGTCGAAATATTCCACAGGACGACCATCATCCGGCACCACCTCCAGCCAGCCTGAAAGAAAGTAGATGGAATATTATAAAGCATAAAATAAGGAAAGAAATACTTCAGTGCAGGGTTGTTCTCGTCACATCTCATAATAAATCTTCCAACATTAGTTAAGAATCATAGTGCGATTCTTTAAAAATCTGAAATCTCGAATGTCGATAAGTACTTATACGTAAGCCTATTTATAAGGAGAATTAAAATTGCTTAATATTATGATAATTTTGTAATCTGAAGAAAATAATACCACACTGAAGGAAATATATAATATGTTAATGCTTTATTTATTTATTTATTTATTTATTTATTTATTTATTTATTTATTTGCATTTCACAAGGCAATTTAAAGTTTTAAATAAATATGATCAGTGGAAAGAGATCCAGACTAATTTTTACAAAAATTAACGTCCCCGACATGATGTCGGTTAATACACATTAAGGTTTGTTTTTGTTTTTTAATCAAAAGATAGGATTTTAGGTAATACACACTTCCAATGCTGAAGGTGATAAAGAGGAACTGCGTATTTTTACCCAACTACGTCATATTTTCTTCTTTCAAAAAACAACCAAACAAAACAATCTAGTTCAAGAAAAGCTGATATGACCTACAGAAAGGGCTTTGATGTACGTAAAACCAAATGTAGACAGATTGTTTAGTAATTGGTTAGATAGGCAGTCATTATATCCGGAGGATATAATATTTGGGAGATGAAATGATCGAGGAGAGAGAGAGAGAGAGAGAGAGAGAGAGAGAGAGAGAGAGAGAGAGAGAGAGAGAGAGAGAGAGAGAGAGAGAGAGAGTAGATAGAAGAGAGAGAGAGAGAAGAAAGATGAGAGAGAGAGAGAGAGAGAGAGAGAGAGAGAGAGAGAGAGAGAGAGAGAGAGAGATGACCTCCATTAATTCTAGCATACATTTCATTAGGCCAATAATTGTCACGTCACAAACTATGATGGGATAACAGCTAATTGAAAATAAGTAAAATGTACATAATATCCCAAAGCTACCTTCAGATATTGCGACATATCTGTGTACGAAATTGTTACCTATGTATCATATATCTGTAAGAAGAATGTAAAATTAAATAAAATGGGTTCCTTAACACATCAATATGACGATAATGATACGGGCGTTCCAAATGTCACACGGGGCGTTATATCCACCCAAAAATACAGCCTACAGGCACACACACACACACACACACACACGCACACACACACACACACACACACACACACACACACACACACACTGGCGGCTTTCATGACGACGATATTCGTAAAAATAAACCTGACATTTTCTCTCTGCAAACATAACAAGGGAAATCTGGATCAACACCCTACTGACGTAACAATCGCCAGTTTTTGTTGTTATTAAAACTGCGCCTTACAAGTTAATTAACCTGTTTAAGGAGAAAACATAGATATGTTTGGGACTACGTTTCGATATAATAATTTATGAAGACGATTATATGACATTTATTGTTGTGGATGATATACACGGTATGGAGGTTTAACAAGTGTCGCTTTTATTTGACAACAGATGGCTTCCACAACAGTTTTATACTATGACAAAATACATTATTTTAATTTTGGCCAGAAACTTTTACTTCTATTATCAATCGATTGGAATGACTCAAGTTGTCAAAAAGTCACAAACCAGAGAATTCAATGTCAAAAAAGTTTCGTCTTTGAGACTTTTTGACAAATTGGGGATCAGGATCACTATATTATTCGATCGATATTTGAAGTAAACGTTTTCTCCATTAGGTTATGTTCATTAGTTTAGCCATGACCACATCACTGTTGGAGTGTCACCTTTCACTCGCAAGTGGAAAGGTTTGTTAAAGTTAAAGATTGTCAAGAAGCAAAATACAATAAGAAGCAAAACACCCCATTACTAAAAATAATGACAATGACAACAAAAAATATTGAATAGGGCCGACGTGTACATATATGCAGGTCTGACCTCCGAACCCACTTATGGGCCTAGTTTAACATTGTTGTAATGGACAATATTTTGCGTCATTTTTTGAGATTTACATTACAACAATGAGCCCGTGAGGAATTGGGTTAACAGACCTGAAAATAAGTGTACGTCGAATAGGGCCCATTGATAATGGATCTCTTATAGCTCAGTTGGTAGAACATTTGACAAAGAGGTAAAGGAATTAATCCCGGATTCAGTCGACGTTTTTTTTTAACTCCCACTTGTCCGCTCAACAGTGTTTGGTGATACATTTTAGCCTTCTATCCAAATGGTATAAAGCAATCCCTTTAACGATTATAATAACCAGTCTTATGGCTAACCATTTTAAAGATTCAATCCCCCCTAAATCCGGTAAGGAATCAAATAGATAGTTGTTGGTTTTTTGTTTTGTTTGTTTTGTTTGTTTTTTTTTTTTATCTTAACACGTTAATGTGAAAGTTATTACCTAAATGAATCAATATTTTATATTTACAATGTAATTGACAGAATCAAACATTTGAAGGGATAAGTGTGTGATGAATGGGAAATCGAGGGCGAGTCTTACACAGGGGCGTGGCTATATTGGTTGATTTGGTGCCTGGCACCACATCCATCTTTTAAAAATGGATTAGATGCACATTAAAAATACGAAGCCTTAAAAATTATAATAATAATAAAACTGAGAAATAGTATATACCGCCTCTTACTTATTTGAGTAAGTCTTTTCTCTATTTTTTTCTCTTTCTTTTGTATTTACAAATATTGTTGCCCGATCCTTGAATTTCCGCTCGTTTTCAATAAAACATGCTAATAAAAGTACCACTTATGGAATTATGAGACAGTTTTCAGTGAATCTTCCCCGTTAATCTGCATTTCATTGATTTTTTAAAATATCACAATATAAATATAAATATCAATATCGATAATCATTCCAACACTCCGACGTGGAAATATGGTGCAATGATGATAATGATGGTGACGATGACGACGACCATGATGCTGACTGCAAACAATTTACTTTACACAAGGGAAGATGAGCTTACATTAATGTGAGTATGTTTGTTTTTGTTTTTTTTTCCGTTTTTTTAAAAAAGAAAGGGTTGGGGGGGGGGGGTATTAACACCCCTTCTAAATAAATTTTAGTTACTTTTTTAAAAGCAAATTATGGCGAGTAATGAACGATCTAAGAACAAAACAAAAACAAATAGACTTCATGCCGAAATTCCCACCAACCGTTCAGTAATTTTGACATTTAACAACGAAAGATATAGATCATTAAATGGAATATGTTTATTTTGATATGTATGAACAATCATATATTTTTAAAATGCATCTAATGAGAATAGCAATATGAATGTGTCGTATGGAAAGGATGCCATTTGGAATATTTCGTCCCGAGGAGAAGAACAAAATAGAAACAAAACCAATTTAGTTAAGAAAACCTAAAAATAAACACCCCCCCCCAATAAAAACACAAAACAAAACAAACAAAACCGTAGTTCTACTGTGGATTTGTCTCATAAGACGTGCACTTATTTGCATTATGTACACATCGGTCTCATACCAAGTTAACAAAGGCTTGTCATATCGCCTAGAAATCGTTTTTTAAAACATATTTAAAAAAGGATTACATATTATCATTATCATCGTCTGGAAATTGCAACAAAAATATTACTTTACCATTTTTATTGTTATCATCATCATCATCATCATCATCATCATCATCATCATCATCATCATCATCATCATCATCATCATCATCTTTATAATTTATCAATTGTGAGGGGGGGGGGTGTATATCTAAACTTACCACCTCCCCCATCCTAAGTTTAGTCGCAACCTAAACGCACAGACGTGGCAAGAATGAGATAGATAGATAGATAGATAGAGAGAGAGAGAGAGAGAGAGAGAGAGAGAGAGAGGGGTGGGGGGGAGGGAGAGAGTCCCCTCCTCTATCTGTCTATCTATCTATCTATCTATCTATCTATCCATCTATCTATCTAAACTATCTATCTATCTATCTATCTATCTATCTATCTATCTATCTATCTATCTATCTATCTATCTATCTATCTATCTATCTATCTATCTATCTATCTATCTATCTATCTATCTATTTAAATCTCTTTGTATATACATCTATCCATAAGTATTTTCATTTGTCCGGGATCAATCTTTCGGTGGCCTACCACTCAAAATCCTAGAACAAAATGCTCAAACATAGCCAAGATAGAGAAAATAACAGTGGCCCCTCCTTGGAATTAAGAGACATTCAGACAATATTCACATTGTACAAGTAGTGCAGCCGGTCAATAAAACCTTCCCACAACAATCAACAGAGACATGAATGAAACAAACCTATTCATTTCATATTTCTTAAATCAGTAACAGATGTGTATTTAAGAACTATTATTGTAGGGCTACTTGCAGAGTGTATATATATATTCCTGTACTACAATAAGTATGACTTCTTCACTCCTTTACCATATTCGTGGGAACGTTTAATGATAAAACTGTAGAATTGGTGTTGTAGAGTGTTCCATGGTCAGTGGGAGTCCAGGAAATGATTATGACATTGTTTACATTGTGTAACTGGTCCAAATTCATCACCCACGATAGCATGGACATCTAATAGACTGCTAGATATTCCCAGTGAAATTTGATACCCCACCCCTATACTTGTTACATATTTGTTGAACTGAATTAACATTAGTGCAACAGAAAGTAGACAGTTTGTACTATGTACTAGTGGGAATAATAATAAACTGCAACGTCTGATTGTTGTTGTAGGGATTCCAGAAATATTTGATTTAAATGATAAATGTAGTGAAAATGTGAGTCTACTTTGCTGTCTTCCTGAGAAAGAAATATACTGATGATATCTATGATATTTAGTCCACTGTGTGAGGGGGATTTCAATCTATAACATGAGTGATATGGGTTTACATTTAAGATAATTGTCACTTGGCTATGCCATTATTTATCAGACCAATTAGACTACTCGCTTCACTGACTGCAGGCACGTGCCATACCAGAGCGCAGGTAAAGAGAAGGAGAGTAGTGACCTCTTGACCTAGCATCTCAACTAAGTGATCCGCTGGTAAACCACTGTGCCATGATGCTGACTGCAAACAATTTACTTTACACAAGGGAAGATGAGCTTACATTAATGTGAGTATGTTTGTTTTTGTTTTTTTTTCCGTTTTTTTTTTTAAAGAAAGGGTGGGGGGGGGGGGTATTAACACCCCTTCTAAATAAATTTTAGTGACTTTATTAAAAGCAAATTCTGGCGAGTAATGAACGATCTAAGAACAAAACAAAAACAAATAGACTTCATGCCGAAATTCCCACCAACCCGTTCAGTAATTTTGACATTTAACAACGAAAGATATAGATCATTAAATGGAATATGTTTATTTTGATATGTATGAACAATCATATATTTTTAAAATGCATCTAATGAGAATAGCAATATGAATGTGTCGTATGGAAAGGATGCCATTTGGAATATTTCGTCCCGAGGAGAAGAACAAAATAGAAACAAAACCAATTTAGTTAAGAAAACCTAAAATAAAACACCCCCCCCCCAATAAAAACACAAAACAAAACAAACAAAACCGTAGTTCTACTGTGGATTTGTCTCATAAGACGTGCACTTATTTGCATTATGTACACATCGGTCTCATACCAAGTTAACAAAGGCTTGTCATATCGCCTAGAAATTGTTTTTTAAAACATATTTAAAAAAGGATTACATATTATCATTATCATCGTCTGGAAATTGCAACAAAAATATTACTTTACCATTTTTATTGTTATCATCATCATCATCATCATCATCATCATCATCATCATCATCATCATCATCATCATCATCTTTATAATTTATCAATTGTGAGGGGGGGGGGGGGTGTATATCTAAACTTACCACCTCCCCCATCCTAAGTTTAGTCGCAACCTAAACGCACAGACGTGGCAAGAATGAGATAGATAGATAGATAGATAGATAGAGAGAGAGAGAGAGAGAGAGAGAGAGAGAGAGAGAGAGGGGGGGGGGGGAGGGAGAGAGTCCCCTCCTCTATCTGTCTATCTATCTATCTATCTATTATCTATCTATCTATCTATCTATCTATCTATCTATATCTATCTATCTATCTATCTATCTATCTAATCTATCTATCTATCTATCTATCTATCTATCTATCTATCTATCTATCTATCTATCTATCTATTTAAATCTCTTTGTATATACATCTATCCATAAGTATTTTCATTTGTCCGGGATCAATCTTTCGGTGGCCTACCACTCAAAATCCTAGAACAAAATGCTCAAACATAGCCAAGATAGAGAAAATAACAGTGGCCCCTCCTTGGAATTAAGAGACTGTTGTGAAGCTAGAAAGTAATTCGAATGATTGCCATGCAAAATATAGGCTTTATTCAACATTTAAATCGACATGATCTGGAAAGAAATTAAAACACAAAGAGTTAGACAATACAGTACAGACACAGATCAATTACAAACATTAAGTGACAAATAGAACTATCTCTAAACAGTAAACAATATCATGACATTCTTCCCCCCTTGCATGTGGCAAGAGATTTCAAATTATGCTTCTCTATTTCGTAAACTGTATGGTCTCGTCCGAATGAAGCCACTCGTTCTGGAGTTTGAACGGGATTCGTTTTGAGTAGAAAGCTCATTAGGATTGTTAGGATCAGAGACTGATGGTTCGTCCAAGGCAGATTTTTGCACTACACCCGCTTCCACAGTTTGTACATCAAGCTGTTCTAGAACAGTTTCAGGTAAAATATCGTTTCCCACATTCTTTTGAACAGGTTGAAAAGGTGGAGTTACGCTCGTGTTGTCAAACGCCATGGTTGATTCTTCATTGGAGGGTTGGGTAGTAGTCATTTCACCAGCAGGGGCTAAGTGACGCAAAGCCACAGTAGTTTCTTTACCATCAGGAAGTCGGACGTAGGCATAGAGCGGATTAGCGTCCAACAGTTCCACTTCGTCCACCAATGGTTCGTATTTAGAGGCTCTTACATGACGCCTCATCAAAACAGTTCCTGGAGTAGTCAGCCAGCTAGGAAGTGTTGTACCAGTGCTTGACTTTCTATTGTAGCGGAAGATTCGTTCATGAGGAGTCTCATTTGTCGCAGTGCATAAGAGTGATCTTATTGAATGGAGAGAGTCAAGAAGCACTGACTCCCATTGACTAACATTCAAACCACGTGATTTCAGGGCTAACGTGATAGTTTTCCAAAGGGTTCCATTCAGACGTTCTACTTGTCCATTTCCCCGGGGATTGTATGGGGTCGTTCGGCTTGAGGCGATACCCTTTTTGCACAAGAAATCTTGAAGCTCACTTGACATGAAGTTAGCACCTCTGTCAGAATGTATTGAAATAGGCATTCCAAACAATGAGAACAATTGACACAAGCACTTGATGATAGTTGATGAGCTCATATCAGAGCATGGGAACGCAAAAGGGAAGCGAGAATATTCATCAATAACTGTTAGGAGATACCGATTTTTGGACGATGACGGCAAGGGACCCTTGAAATCAACACTCAAACGCTCGAATGGTTGAGTTGCTTTGACCACTTTGAGGTTCTGCGGTTTGTAGAATGAAGGTTTTAGCTCACGACAAACCCTACAGTTGTTGCAGATTGTTCGTATTTCATCCACGGAATATGGGAGATTCTTTGACCTGACAAAATGGTTCATCCTTGCAATTCCAGGGTGGCAGAGTGAGTCGTGAAGGCTTTTTAAAGTTTCTAAATCTGAACCAGTAGATGAGCAGAACTCCCTTGAAAATGCGTCAGCCGCTACATTGTCTTTTCCAGGTCGATACACAACGTCATAACTGTAGCTTGACAGTTCAATCTTCCATCTTTGGATTTTATCATTTTTGACTTTTCCTTTTGCAGAATTTCCGTACATAAAGGCAACGCTTTTCTGATCTGTCACAAGTTTGAAATGCTTTCCTAGAAGATAGTGCCTCCACTTTCGAAGGGCTTCCACAATAGCGTAAGCCTCTTTTTCAACAGAAGAATGCTTCTTTTCACTGTGGTTCAGAGTTCTTGAAAAGAAAGCCACAGGACGTCCACCTTGATTTAGTGTTGCTGCGATTGCAATTTCAGAAGCGTCGGTTTCTACAACTAGAGGAGCGTTGTGGTCAATTGTCACAACAGCAGCGTTTTCAATCTCCTTTTTCAAAAGATCAAACGAGTCCTTGGCTTTTCCTGACAATGGAAAGGTGGTATTTTGGACCAGTGGGTGTATTTTATCCGAGAAATGAGGTATCCAGGATGAGTAGTATGCAAACATTCCAATCACTCTCTGTTGAGATTTGATATTGTGAGGATCTGAAAGTTCTCTCAGTGGCCGTAATCGGTCAGGGTCTGGCTGAATGCAACCTTTGGACACCTGAAATCCAAGTAACTTGATTTGTCTAACAGACTGGATAGTCTTACTTTCATTGAATGTTATATTATATTCTTTGGCACACCTGAGAAATTTCACAAGGTTTTCATCATGCTCTTGCTGATTTCTGCCACAGATTGTCACATTGTCTAAGTAAGCAAATGTGTCACTCAGTTTCTCATCTCGAATAATGGAATCAATGATGCGCTGAAAGCAAGCCACTCCGTTAGTGACTCCAAAGGGAATTCGCTTGAATTGGTAGAGATTTCCACTGGCCTCAAAAGCCGTATACAGTTTCTCCTCGTCTTTTATTGGGATCTGGTGGTAAGCACTTTGCAAATCGAGGGTGCTATAGACACTGTAGTTTGAAATTGTTTCAATCATTTCATTAATGTTTGGAAGTGGATATGCATCGAGTAGAGTGAAGCGATTGATGGTCTGACTATAGTCCACAACCATGCGTTTCTTGTGTCGTTCGTTAGTTGTCACCAATACCTGCGCTCGCCATGGAGAATCAGATGGTTCGATCACATCCTCGTCAAGAAGTTTCTTAACCTCAGAGTCAATGAATTGCTTGTCTGGTAATGAAAATCGTCTTGATTTTGTTGCAATAGGTCTGACTTCTGGAAGGAGATTCTTGAAAAGAGAAACAGGTTCGATTTTTGCAGCAGTGAGACTACAAACGGAGAAAGTAGGCTTTGATCCTTTGAAGGATATTTGAACTCCATCATGCTGTTCAAGAAAGTCATGGCCTAAAATCAAGTCCGAACACAACCCTGACAGGATGGAAAATTTCACAATCTCATAGAAACGTCCCTGGTATTCCAAAGAGACAAAACAATGACCCTTGGTTGTACTGGAAAGATTAGTAGACGCCATGGAGATTTCTTTCTTTGATTTGAAAATCTTCAATTGGAGACTTTGTGCGATCTCTGTTGAAATGAAACTCTCTGAGCTTCCGGTGTCTATCAACGCTTTAACGGGCTTGTTAAACAATTTCACGTCAATAACAGCTCTGTAGAGACTAGCGGGAGCCGCGGCTGAAAAGGCTGAACTGAGTGTATTCGGGTCTGCCGCAGATGCATATTCGTTTTTACTTTTTGACTGGCATACCTTTTGAAAATGCCCTTTTTTTCCACAACTTTTACACAGCGCCTCTCTAGCAGGGCATTTTGATCGAGGATGTCGTTGGTATCCGCAGAAAAAGCATTTAGAGTTCGTGACTGAAGCATTGAATGAGTCAAGTTCCTTTTCAGAGGGCGGAGGAGCAGTGCTGCCACATGGCACAGTAGTTGGTGTGCTGTAGTTCTGAGAGTGTTTTTCAGCCATCTCCAAGGATCGAGCCTGTTCATAAGCGGCCATAAGTTCGATTGTCTTATTCTCGAGGAGTCGCTGCCTGATCTGATTAGAAGAGAGACCACAGATGAAAGCATCTCGGATAAAGTCATCCCTGTTCTTATCAGCAGTAACAGCTTTAAAATCACATTCTTTGGCAAGTCTCTTCAACTTTTGAAGGAACTGATCGAGGGATTGATCTGGTTCTTGCTTTGTAGTAGCCAAGACGTGTCTCGCGAATATTTCGTTTTTTGGTTTCACGTATATGTTCTTCAGAACGTCAACAGCTGAATCGAATGTAGTACAATCAGCAATATGTTCGTAGACGACAGGATCGACGAAATTGACGAGCAGATTGAGTTTGTTGTCAGTCGCCTGTTCGGGTAACGAAGAGAGAAAGTTGTTAAATGTACAGAGCCAGTGATTCCATTGCTTTGATGCATCAGGCGTATTGGGTTCAGCGCTGAACCGCTCAGGTCGAAGGAATCGTTCCATGTTAAATGTTGAATAAATTGTTGTGAAGCTAGAAAGTAATTCGAATGATTGCCATGCAAAATATAGGCTTTATTCAACATTTAAATCGACATGATCTGGAAAGAAATTAAAACACAAAGAGTTAGACAATACAGTACAGACACAGATCAATTACAAACATTAAGTGACAAATAGAACTATCTCTAAACAGTAAACAATATCATGACAGAGACATTCAGACAATATTCACATTGTACAAG
The DNA here is from genome assembly GCF_034508935.2 of Berghia stephanieae. Taxonomy (NCBI): domain Eukaryota; kingdom Metazoa; phylum Mollusca; class Gastropoda; order Nudibranchia; family Aeolidiidae; genus Berghia; species Berghia stephanieae. Next base: position 90,864,190 of record NC_088360.1, on the reverse strand, counting down.
TAGTGCAGCCGGTCAATAAAACCTTCCCACAACAATCAACAGAGACATGAATGTAAACAAACCTATTCATTTCATATTTCTTAAATCAGTAACAGATGTGTATTTAAGAACTATTATTGTAGGGCTACTTGCAGAGTGTATATATATATTCCTGTACTACAATAAGTATGACTTCTTCACTCCTTTACCATATTCGTGGGAACGTTTAATGATAAAACTGTAGAATTGGTGTTGTAGAGTGTTCCATGGTCAGTGGGAGTCCAGGAAATGATTATGACATTGTTTACATTGTGTAACTGGTCCAAATTCATCACCCACGATAGCATGGACATCTCATAGACTGCTAGATATTCCCAGTGAAATTTGATACCCCACCCCTATACTTGTTACATATTTGTTGAACTGAATTAACATTAGTGCAACAGAAAGTAGACAGTTTGTACTATGTACTAGTGGGAATAATAATAAACTGCAACGTCTGATTGTTGTTGTAGGGATTCCAGAAATATTTGATTTAAATGATAAATGTAGTGAAAATGTGAGTCTACTTTGCTGTCTTCCTGAGAAAGAAATATACTGATGATATCTATGATATTTAGTCCACTGTGTGAGGGGGATTTCAATCTATAACATGAGTGATATGGGTTTACATTTAAGATAATTGTCACTTGGCTATGCCATTATTTATCAGACCAATTAGACTACTCGCTTCACTGACTGCAGGCACGTGCCATACCAGAGCGCAGGTAAAGAGAAGGAGAGTAGTGACCTCTTGACCTAGCATCTCAACTAAGTGATCCGCTGGTAAACCACTGTGCCATGATGCTGACTGCAAACAATTTACTTTACACAAGGGAAGATGAGCTTACATTAATGTGAGTATGTTTGTTTTTTTTTTTTTTCCGTTTTTTTTTTAAAGAAAGGGTGGGGGGGGGGGGGTATTAACACCCCTTCTAAATAAATTTTAGTGACTTTATTAAAAGCAAATTCTGGCGAGTAATGAACGATCTAAGAACAAAACAAAAACAAATAGACTTCATGCCGAAATTCCCACCAACCCGTTCAGTAATTTTGACATTTAACAACGAAAGATATAGATCATTAAATGGAATATGTTTATTTTGATATGTATGAACAATCATATATTTTTAAAATGCATCTAATGAGAATAGCAATATGAATGTGTCGTATGGAAAGGATGCCATTTGGAATATTTAGTCCCGAGGAGAAGGACAAAATAGAAACAAAACCAATTTAGTTAAGAAAACCTAAAAATAAACACCCCCCCCCCCAATAAAAACACAAAACAAAACAAACAAAACCGTAGTTCTACTGTGGATTTGTCTCATAAGACGTGCACTTATTTGCATTATGTACACATCGGTCTCATACCAAGTTAACAAAGGCTTGTCATATCGCCTAGAAATCGTTTTTTAAAACATATTTAAAAAAGGATTACATATTATCATTATCATCGTCTGGAAATTGCAACAAAAATATTACTTTACCATTTTTATTGTTATCATTATCATCATCATCATCATCATCATCATCATCATCATCATCATCATCATCATCATCATCATCATCATCATCATCTTTAAAATTTATCAATTGTGAGGGGGGGGGGGGATGTATATCTAAACTTCCCACCTCCCCCATCCTAAGTTTAGTCCCAACCTAAACGCACAGACGTGGCAAGAATGAGATAGATAGATAGATAGATAGATAGATAGATAGAGAGAGAGAGAGAGAGAGAGAGAGAGAGAGAGAGAGAGGGGGGGGGGGGGGGGGAGAGAGAGAGGGGGGAGGAGGAGGAGGAGGAGGAGAGAGTCCCCTCCTCTATCTATCTATCTATCTATCTATCTATCTATCTATCTATCTATCTATCTATCTATCTATCTATCTATTTAAATCTCTTTGTATATACATCTATCCGTAAGTATTTTCATTTGTCCGGGATCAATCTTTCGGTGGCCTACGACTCAAAATCCTAGAACAAAATGCTTCATTAATGTAGGAATATTTTTCAAGCCTTCCTCTAATGCCCGACTTGTAAGTAATAAATTAACTCTCATGAGAAATGAAAGCGATTTGAATACTTTCTTATTTAGGGTTAGACGTTTCCTTGTTCTGCCTTGACAATGACAGCGACAATGTAGTTCTCCAGGATCCCAGACATTATGCAATGCTTTTAATGGTGGGAGGTGAGAAGGGGGGGGGGGGGGGGGGGAAGGGGAGAGGTGAACTCTAGTTGTATTGATCACTGAAAGATCGATGCCAGCCTATTGATCGATTGATTCCCATGCCTGTTATGTGCTTGCTATTTTATACTTTTCGTTCGTTTAACTTGTAATAAGGGCATTTGGTTTCGTTTCGCTTTGTTTTTCATTACTTTACTGTTCGCCGGGTTTGAAAAAGTTGATACAACTAATTTGTATTGGAATTAAAAACCGAATGCTTGTTTTAATCATGTTAGAACACCCCAGCAACGCCTATTTTTTTATTTATTTAGTCTGTTAGTTATCTATTTAATTGTATTGATCTAATTACCCACCTACCTAATTTATTTAGTATCTGTGTCAACTGTCGTATAATTAGTCATCAATCTAAAAGTAAATCTATGGTTTGTTCTGATACAAGATTATGTAGTAGAAAGTATGTTAGTCTACAAATATCAAATATAGTGTCCAATATGACGTGTTCGGAGAAACTGTTACAAAACTATGATTAACTAGAATAAAAATGAATTCAATCAGTGAAGACTCTAATTCTTATAGTCCACTATTAATGGTATTTCGGGGCTTTTTTCTATTTCTTTTTAATATTCACATCACGCATATTATTATTTAATTATCATATGTGTCTTTTGATCTACTGCCTTTGTAATGACATTGAAGCCGCTTTATTGAATTAGCACCAACTTACAAATCTTTCCAATCAATCGGCCTTTCAATTAACAAAGATTACGTATTCAATTCATAAATACAACAACCAATCAGTGTGGCGTAGCGATAATGATTGTGATGCAGAGCGTCTTTTTTATTGTTTTCCCTCCTTTTTTTTGTCATAATACTTGACTTTTTTTTATTTATTTGCATGTAACTGTGTTGACAAATATCTAATGGCTACCGTGTATACAACTCTCGCTACACTCATATTCCGGAGATTATATAAATAATTAGAGGATATATATGAAACCCGATCATTACAATTAAAAACAAATTACAAATTTTCAATCAAGGCGACACACCTCGTCAAAAGCAAACAAACAATACTTGCATCATGTTCTGCTAAAACTACAGACAAGACATGTTTTGGTACCAGTCATGTGTTACTTTTTTTTTTTGTAGCCATTCATCATGCACGATTTCTCTCGTCATTTAAGGATCAAGTGAGGACAACATACATCCACCGACGCTCAAAGTTATTTTTTTCTTCATCGTGCTATGTTTGAAATGGTGCATTCCTTTTTTAATACATTTGAAAAGGAAGTATTGAATCATTCCACTGGTCGTGTACATTAAATGTAAATGTTAGCATGAGAGAAAGAGCCTTACTCACTCTAAAATAAACACCCTATATCAATGATTCATACTTCATAGTCTTATATTGATCTAGCATTGTGTCTGACTGTTATTTTAATTTTACTAATCATCATTGCTATAGAAAAGGCGCAAAGAGCTAGAGCTAGATGAGATGTACCTCACTATCTGTTGACAGAGAATTTCTTTATAGGTGAAACATTTTCCGAATGAAATAGAAATCTTTTAATTTTAAAACTTATACGAACAATCGGAGTCAGAGAAGGGTAGAATAGCAAAGAATCCTTGATAGCTTATAATAATATACCGGATAGAGTTTATTCAAGTCAATTCCAAATTCTAGGATGAATTTTTACATTAATCGTGACCTGGAGATAATGGCAGCGTAACTCATTCATAAAAAAAAAATAATAGAAAACGTATTATTATTATTATTATTATTATTATTATTATTATTATTATTATTATTATTATTATTATTATTATTATTATTATTATTATTATTATTATTATTATTATTATTATTATTATTATATAAAAAATTACACACACACACCAAAAAACTAACAAACAAACAAACAAACAAACAAACAAACAAACAAACAAACAAACAAACAAATAAAAACAACCAAAAAAAACCCCAGAAAAAAGTGTGCAAATGAGAGCCTTGGAGTCACGAAGTATTATGAGGTCAACAATGTTGAGATGATGAGGCTTTATCTCAGCGGGTGGCCCTAAAATCGTCATAAACGCAACAGATAAGGGTATTGCGTCAAGACTCCTGTAATCCCCAAAGGCGATTTATTAGGGTCACCACCTTAGCACCACATCCTATCAGGACAAGATCAATGGAGGAATCAATAGTCCAAATCAAAGCAGGATGTTGACATTGGGTTACGGTTACTGGGAAGTCAAAGATTGGATCTAGGTTACCGTGAAGAATCAATAAGTTTGAGATTTACTCCCTTATTAAAGTGCAGAGTTCTCTCACCACAACCCCGCCACTCTCCTCCTCCTCCCCCTTTTCCCTCTCCTCCTCTCCTCCTCCTCCTCCTCCTCCTCCTCCTCCTCCTCCTCCTCCTCCCCCCTCCTCCTTTTCTTCTTCTTCTTCTTCTTCTTCTTCTTCTTCTTCTTCTTCTTCTTCTTCTTCTTCTTCTTCTTCTTCTTCTTCTTCTTATTATTATTATTATTATTATTATTATTATTATTATTATTATTATTATTATTATTATTATTATTATTATTATTATTCTCCTTCTCCTCCTCCTCCTTCTCCTCCTCCTCCTCCTCCTCCTCCTCCTCCTCCTCCTCTTCTTCTTCTTCTTCTTCTTCTTCTTCTTCTTCTTCTTCTTCTTCTTCTTCTTCTTCTTCTTCTTCTTCTTCTCCTCCTCCCCTTCCCCCCCCCCCCTTTTTTTTTTGGTCTTTTTATATTCGTATCTTATAAGTATAAATCTAGAGTCAAATAAAGGAGGAGACACTGGTGTATGATTCATATCTGAAAAGGTGTATATGAAACAGTGCCAGTTTTGACATGATACTTATTTCTTATATTTTTCTTTCTGCTTTGTCAGGCATTAGACAGATTGCGCATCGGGGCTCTAACGGGCCGATTAGAGATAGACGACGATTGGGATTGTTTGGAAGCTTTAACCCTTTGCCCACTAGTCATTATGACATCCGAAATGCTATCGCCTTCGACATCTACGCCAGAACAGAAATAGAGGGTGGAGCCTACCATGATATAACATTTTATGGAGCCCTAATTTCGTCATATCAGTTCTGTCCACTGACAGGTGGGTAGATATCGCTTTCCAGAACTTGTGTCCTTATATGAAATTCTGAGTTTTTGACCAATCAACGATTGCTCTTTTGATAGCTCGCTTGTCAAAATGAGTCAGCTCAACCCTTGATTTATGTACAGGCATCACAGGGGGTATATGTTGTGTAACTTCAAAGACCACGGTTGACCGAAAGCGATGAATGGAAGCCCTACTGTGGCGTGGAGAACGAGGTCTTGTATGTATAGTTACGTCATATCTCAACGCTCGTGAATTCTTAGTACGGCTGGACTCACAATCAAAACATGAAATATGTGTTTTAAACTCTTGAATCAATCGAGTTACATCAGTGCGTTCGTCTCATTGAGAAATGAAAAACGATATATAAATCAAGAACATCGACCGGAAAACAAGGAAATTATCATAAAAGTATAAAATTTGAGAAAGCTGTTTTCAAAATCAAATCTATTACAAAAAGGTTATTTCTAGACCGATTTTTATGAGACAAAGACAATTTTTCTCCATTTTTCAAGCTGATTCCAACAATGAGGTTTTCAAATTTATCGCGATAAGATTATTTGTCATTATTTTTTTTTAATACCCAATTGACTGCTCAGGAAATGAATACGTAATCCTTGGCGGCTAGCGAGTAGGTGTTAAATTTTGCTTACCCTTTCCCAAATAGACGCACACACACACACACACACACACACGCACACACACACACACAGACTTATCGTCGTCTAGCATCCTATCGTTCGGCTCGACGATTAAAAGGGGTTCGTATCGTCGCTAAAATAATTACAAAATACATATATTTAAAATAATATTTATAGTAATGTGAATTAAATATTTTAATGCTCTAATATATCAAGAATGATCATTATTATGATTTATTACGGTGTGAATTGAATTAGACCTTTAAAACTGAGGTTTAATCTGACACCCTACTCGCTGTTATCATTCGAGTCTAAGTTGTAATAAGGCAACTTTGGCCAGAAGTGAAAGACATACATTGTGTGTTCAGTCTGTGTGTGTGTGTGTGTGTGTGTGTGTGTGTGTGTGCGTCTGCGTGGGAAAGGGTAAGCAAAATTTAACACCTACTCGCTAGCCGCCAAGGATTACGTATTCATTTCCTGAGCAGTCAATTGGGTATTAAAAAAAATAATGACAAATAATCTTATCGCGATAAATTTGAAAACCTCATTGTTGGAATCAGCTTGAAAAGTGGAGAAAAAGTGTCTTTGTCTCATAAAAATCGGTCGAGAAATAACCTTTTTTGTAATATATTTGATTTTGAAAATAGCTTTCTCAAATTTTATAATTTTATGATAATTTCCTTATTTTCCGGTCGATGTTCTTGATTTATATATCGTTTTTCATTTCTCAATGAGACGAACGCACTGATGTAATTCGATTGATTCAAGAGTTTAAAACACAGATTTCGAGTTTTGATTGTGAGTCCAGCCGTACTAAGAATTCACGAGCGTTGAGATATGACGTAACTATACATACAAGACCTCGTTCTCCACGCCACAGTAGGGCTTCCATTCATCGCTTTCGGTCAACCGTGGTCTTTGAAGTTACACAACATATACCGCCTGTGATGCCTTTACATAAATCAAGGGCTGAGCTGACTCATGTTGACAGGCGAGCTATCAAAAGAGCAATCCGTTGATTGGTCAAAAACTCAGGATTTCATATAAGGACATAAGTTCTTGAAAGCGATATCCACCCACCTGTCAGTGGACAGAACTGATATGATGAAATTAGGGATCCATAAAATGTTATATCATGGTAGGCTCCACCCTCTATTTCTATTCTGGCGTAGATGTAGAAGGCGATAGCATTTCGGATGTCATAATGACTAGTGGGCAAAGGGTTAAAGCTTCCAAACAATCCCAATCGTCGTCTATCTCTAACGGGACCCGTTGGCGCCCTGTCGCGCAAACTCAGTATTGTTTCATTTTATAACCTTTTCAGTGCACAACTATGAAAATCACACCGAAGTTACAATAGGGTCGATATTGAATATACAGGGTGTCAATATGCAGGATGGTGTAACCTTCCGGCACGTGACAATTGCATCTGCGGAAGCTCAGGAGACAACTGCATATCTAGCTGATGTTTAACTCCAAGAAATTGTTACTACAACATCGATACCACGGGGAACAACGTGGATGTGTGGAGAAGAGAGAAATCTCACCACGAAACTTTATGGTCATTGTTAAGTCAGAACTAAGATGAAAATGAGATGCATGTGACGTTGGACGTCATACTTAATATAGCAGGAAAGAGTAAAGTCTCAGGTTGTAAGTCACTGACGCTACCAGTCCAGAGCCAACAGGACGACTGGGTTTTGATTCCCCTAGATATCAGACTACAATGTCTAGACTGAAGACTTAAGGCCGACATGTACATATTTTCTGGTCTGATACAGTGGCGGTTCTAGCCTATTTACAGTGGTGGGGCAAAGATGATTCGGTTATATATATATATATATATATATATATATATATATATATATATATATATATATATATATATATATATATAATATATATATATATATATATATATATTTGTTTTTTGTTTTTTTTTAATTATTATTTTTTTCACATTTGAAAATTAATATTTCAAACACAAATAATCACATTCACAATGAAATGACAATACCAGTAGATTTTAATTATTCCAAACGTAATCAAAAATGAATCACGAAAGAGAATACAACAAAAAAATAAAGCGACGTGACATAATGCGACAACACCTTGACAATACAAGTCCATTTCGTTCACTCGAAAAATTAAAGAGATGCTTTAATCCCTCAACGGCGAGATTAATAATTCTGTTACATTACTGGTTTTCAGTAGTATGTAGTAACCTTAAAGTTTTCATCGAGAAGCAACAACAGCGATATGACACGAGTTTCATTCAGAGCTCAAATTGCATCATTTTACTGCTCTCTTGGTGGTTAGAATGATTGTGCCGGTGGTGGTAGTGGTTGGAATAGTGGTAGCGGTGGTGGTTGTGGTGGAGGAGGATGTAATTTTGGTAGTGGTTTTGGTGGTGCTGTTGGTTAGAATTATAGTTGTGGAGACGATGACAGAAATTGTATGATGATGTTGATATTGTTTTTATTGCTATTGTAGTACTGTAATAATAATAACAATATTAATAATAACAATAATAACAATAACAATAATAATAATGATAATAATAATAATAATAATAATAACAATAATAATAATAATAATAATAATAATAATAATAATAATAATAATAATAATAATAATAATAATAATATAATAGTAATAATAATGTTAATAATAATAACAATAATAATATTACCATCATCATTATTACCACCACCATCATTACTACTACCACCACCGCTACCACTATCACTACCACCATCACCATCATTATTACGTTTCCAATCAGTTTTTCTCGTTTTTTAAAATTTGATATCTATCAAAACAGACAAAAATTCCGGTGATTTTTTAAAAGGGTAGTTAAAATATATACGATTTTATTAGCCCTGAAAATTACGATTTTTATTTTCCTAATTCAAGTAGGCAGGTCTGCTATGACAAGTATCAGTTCCATAGTCAAAATAAGACAAACAAAAACAAAGTTTATTTAATCTTAGGCTTTCGCCAATACTTCATACAATACAATTAAGACAAAATAATGCTACCAATCTCTCCTCATGCATTCGACTATCACAATAACGACCGTGTTATCTTTACTCCTTACCCAACCAACCCTAGCTTACCGCCTCTTCATCACGAACTATCTTATGTATGTATTAGCTTCAGGACGGGCAAGTACGGAATCTGCCCACCCTTCCTTTAAACGTATTTATTTCCTCTATAACTTAGAATTCAACTCTCTCCTTTCTCAGAAGAGTATTTCTCGTATACTAATTCAATTGTTGAGAAAACCAAAATGGTAGTTGTATTTTATATATTTATTTAGTCGTGACTTTTGAATAAAAGTGTTTTGTTTTATTAGAGGGAATATAATAGAAAATTACATTGTTTTGCAAAATTATTTTGTCTGGCAATAAAAATACAGCGGTAATTATTTAAGAATTAAAAAAAAGAACTAACAAATTAATTTGTTAACCCCCCCCCCCCTTTAAAAAAAAACAACAACAACAAAGCAAATAAGAAAACAATTGAAATAAATGAGTTTTGAGAAGCACTAAAGAAAACGAGGAAAAAGAAATAGTTTAAATGGATAAACAAATATATAAAAACAACACAAATTAATACTAAATTGATATAAAATTAGTAAATTAATAGATTTAATTCAATACTGGAACCTTCCCAACGTCATTACATCAATGGTACCAGCACATGTAAGGCAATAAATAAGAAAAAGTTCGTTTGCCAAAATTTCTATTAAGTGTTCACTGGTTAATAAGGTGGGCTCATTTGAATTAGCCCGACCTAGTACTAGAGAGGCCAGACAGAACAAATCGGAGTTAGTTCGCCGTCAGGCGACGAGACGATGAGATGACGATTTGGGCGGAGTGGAGTGGTTGGGTTGGGGGGGGGGGGGGGGGCGGGGGGGGGTGATAAAAAAAAGAACAGGAGCGTATCCTGGTTTATGCATTACGGGGTGCATGGTGATTCGCAATCTATCAAAAATAAACACAAATTGATTTCAGTACGAAGTATCAAGTTTAAGTAGTAACTTTTGAAATTATCTAATTTAAATTAGATTATTTCGGACCTGGTAATACAGCATATAACTTGAAAAAACAGGCTGGTATTTGCCCACCCTGCCCATTATTACCAGCCGTCCCTGGTCTGATAACCGGACGCATTTATGGGCTTGATTTAAAATTGATGAAATAGATAGTAAAAACTTTTTTTAAATTGAGCTTTTATATAGCGCAATACCCACCAAACGTGCTCAAAGCACTTTACAATGGGTCCCTGGCCAACAGCAACACATAACATGTAGGACGGGACATGACGCCTGTTAGGTGATATTACAATTTTGTCCGGACAGAGACAGCGCTGTTAACGACCAGGTACTCATTTTACACGGTGAGAGAATGCGAGTAAAGAGCCTTGTCCAAGGACTCAACTATGCGCCGAGCGAGACTCAAACCCAGGACCTTCCGTTCCAAAAGCGAGTGTCATACGACCAGACCACATAGTTGCATAGTGTATTGTGTTGGTTTCAGATTATTTCCATTACAACAATAATCCCATAAAAATGGGGTTATCAGACCTGCAAATAAGTAAACGTCGCTTGAGGCTCATCTATATGTAATGGGACATGGAACATTCGAACTTTATTCCAAATTGAAAAAAAATAATATGACAGTGCCATCTTGTAGAATGGAAACCTGTCTCAAAGAAGTCTAAGATCTGGGAATTTTAGACAATTTGAGGGTTGTTTTGATAATAAAAAAAAAGAACAAATATGAACGTCTGGGATACAAATCCATCTTATTTATATATCTAAAAAAAAACAATAAATAAAATACTATAACAATAATACACAAGATACACTGTTTCATCTTTACAGACAGAAAAGGGGGTTATTTCCGAAACGTTGTTTCATCTGTGTCACGAATTATTATTCTTTTTTAAATTAAATGTTGTCTTATGTTCGAAAATGAGTAAAAGATGTAGACAGTTGGTTTCATTCACACGGCAAAAGCATAAAAACAAAAATGCTTTTTGCTTTGTCCCATTGTTCCATCGCAAAAAGACATCAACATTCGACATTGAACTGTCTTTCTCAACATTAACATTCAAAACTATGGACTAACGGCTTTGTATTTTCTAAAATCGTATTGATGTTTATATTATAAGATATACACATGTCCAAAGCGGAATCAATTAGCTGGCAGCGGTACAAATTAGAACGCAGCATTACAGCAGTAACGGATAACGCAATCGTCATTTTTTATTCATATTAAGACCCCATGTACTTGTTGACAACCCTGCAATCCCAGTACGATTCATTACATAAAGGCCATTCCGCTCTCTGAGTACTGGGATCTGCTAACCAGGCGTGACAAAAAATTGAAAGCCAGTGGGTGACCATTGGCTAGAGCAGCAAGATATTTAAGAGCCCAGCAAATTATCGGAAAATCCAGACAAGCCCGTGCCGTTTATTTCAAAGAAGCCGACTGCCTGGAAGTGTTAAGCCTAGACGGTACTATAAGGACGCCGTTTAAAGCGTGTATCATTCATGATTATGATTGAATGGGACCCACGTAAACTTACTTATCTGCAGCCGGTCTCATAACAACCCAAATGACTATGATTATCATTGTTGTAATGTAAACACTTTCGAACCAACACAATATATTGATCATTCCAACAATGTCAAAACAAGCCTATAACTGCAAATATCCCATCAGGATACGTATTACTTCTTGTTGATTATCTACAAGATAATTGTTACACGAGTTAGTTTCAAAATACCCAAGCAACGGATGGAATAAGAATTAATAGTGATATGTATTGATTTAAATTCAATAACCTGGCAACCGAATAGATATAATCGTAAACTTATTGTAATGGATAACAATATTTATTTGTGAGTCTGCTAACCACATGAAAACGTTTGCACTTTTATATTGCGCATCTCTGTGGTTTCATCGCTTTGCGATTCTCAGTGCCACATTTATTTTCCACTGGAGCCATTTGTAACCTAATTTCAATTATGTACAACACAAGTCATTTGTTCAGCTTTCTATTTGTGCTAGCACTTTTACAATACCATACACTGACTTAACCACGTATTCTTTCACATCTGAGTCGAGTGCCATAAATATTGGGTTTTCAGAGTTGTAAAATTACGTACTCGTCGGAAAAAAATCTTAATGG
>NC_088360.1:90812004-90844504 GCF_034508935.2 Berghia stephanieae | reverse complement strand
TCAACAACAACAATGAGCCCATAAACGTAAAAGTTTAGATTATAAGACCTGAAAATCATCATTATTATTATTATTATTATTATTATTATTATTATTATTATTATTATTATTATTATTATTATTATTATTATTATTATTATTATTATTTTTTTTATTTTTTTATTTATTATTATTATTATTATTATTATTATTATTTTTATTATTATTATTATTATTATTATTATTATTATTGTCGTAATCATTCAGTGATAACATTCCTGTTTGTTTTGTTTTATTCCAGTTTTCATGACGGAATTCAACAACTACAATCCCGCTTGTTTTGATGTGAAGCATTAATCCCATACATAATTCATACTGTTTAATTACCCAACAAGGTGCGCATAACGCCCTAAGCTTGATTAACAAGACAATTGTGGATAGAGTCAACAAACTTTGACTCTAAGCAATAAGTATGTAATATAATAACCGGTTTTTTCCCCCTCGTATTATAATTTCTCTTACCAGGCAAATCCCGTAACTTTGAGTGGTTCGGCCAGTTCGTGACTTGTACCAGGAAACAATTAATTTTCAGCAAATGGAAAGTTATTATGATGTATAGTTGCTTTGGAAATGATAGGTGGTCGAAGCGCTCGGGCTCTGTTATTTTTATTTTTTTTTTTAAATTGTATTTTTAATAAGTGTGTTTATGTACTTGCTCAGTGTATTTTAATAATTAAGTTCGTTAAGATTGATCTACTGCTATATAAAAAGAGCGCGAGCTGATAGATGAGATTGGCAGATAAATAGATAAACAAATAAATAGGTTCCTGCATAGCAATCTCACAAATTAAATAAATAGATTAATAGATAGATAGATAGATAGGTAGATAGCTTGATAGATAGATAGATAGATAGATAGATAGATAGATAGAGAGAGAGAGAGAGAGAGAGAGAGAGAGAGAGAGAGAGAGAGAGAGAGAGAGAGAGAGAGAGAGAGAGAGATGGGCGTCCTATAGTACGAGTATTACAAAAAATGTCATTCAGTTAATATCAGTCAAAATAAATTTGATCCTCAAACAAGAACTCGTAGAAAAATTAGAAGGAGCGGAGGTGTTGAAATAATATCATACGTTAATAAATACGGGTAACATTTTCAACAAAAATGAAATGGCTAAAATCGATAACCAAGCTAGATTGGTTTGGACATATTTTCAGGTCTGATAACGGAACGCAATTACGACTTGATTTAACATTATTGCAATGGACAATATTTTGCTTTGGTTTTGAGAAATCTTCCACTACAACAATGAGCCCATAACAATGTTTGGGTCATCACAACTGTGTTTAAGTACATGTCGGTTTGAAATCTCCATTTGTTTTTTTCCAGACACACATAAATTTTACAGAAACTTTATTAAAATGACATTCGATATCAGCGCAATTAAATTTCTGACCATGTCTTGTGATTTTAAAGATGTGTCAAGGGAGAAATCATATTACGAGTATTTCAAAAAATTGAATCAACCAAACTGGCATTAGCACTAACAAAATCATCAAGATAAAATATTTTAGTCCGTCGAAATAATGGCCAAAATCTCGTTTACATACAATATTTTTATTCTTTCGGAGGAAAATTTATTTCTAAGCGTAGCTCACCTAGTGCGTTGAAGACACATCATAAACAGTCATTATAATAATAGAGCAAGAGAAGAAGAATTGCCAAAGTCAATAAAGCGATCTTGAAGAGTTGGGGAGTGAATTAATTCAAGCTCAACAGAAAAGGAAAGAACGAACAATTCACAATGTAAAGGTATCAGGTGGAGTGAATAAATATTCGTATTTATATCGCGCATTTCCTAGTTTTCACCATGCTTCATGCGCGTTATTCCATAGGCCATATGGAAACGATTTTCCAGCTCAAACAGTACAAGTCGCCTCTATGGCGTCCCTTTGAATTAGCAATCTTACAATATCGGTTACTGCTTATTTGTTACAGCCGGGTTTTCAGAACTGAGTCGAGTGGAGTCGTTTATATGGAGTGCATTACCCAAGGACACAACGTCAGCACTGGAGTTTTACGATATTTTTCGTCCTTCCATTCACAAACTACGCCTAACATCGCTTTATCTTTTTAACAAACGAGACAGCGTATCTACTAGGTCACCGACAAGGGGTCCCTGGCCAACAGCAACAGTTCACATGAAGGACGCGAGGGGGCATGACACCTGTTAGGCGATATTACAATTTTTCGGACAGAGACACCGCTGTTAACGGCCAGGTATTCATTTTAGACGAGAGAATGTGAGTAAAGAGCCTTTTCCAAGAACTCAACTATGCGCCAAGCGAGGCTCGAACCCAGGACCTTCCGATCCGAAAGCGAGTGTCATACCACTAGACCACATAGCCGAAAGTAACTTAATGAGATTGATTGTATCTAGTCCTTCTTAATAGATACCATTTTAAAAATCTCAATACACAATTAAAATTATACTTATATCACTTTGATTATCTGCCGGTTGCACTGTATAGATGGAACGAAATTGACATCATTCAGCTCTTTATTATTGGTTTTAGTGAGCCATTTTTATGAAAAGTTCTCACTAACTTGAATTAATCAAACTATAAACGTTTAAGGTTACACATTGTTTTGTGTGTTGGTTTATTATATCCGGCTGGCGGATGTTATGAGTTTTTTTAACTCAATAAGAATATATAATCACTTACTAATGAAAATGTCTATTTTCTTTTTATTTCTCCACAACCTAAAGCGCAATCAAATATACTGTATTGAATAGACAATGACGCTATAGAAACTTCCACTTTGGATATTTAGTACACCAAAGACATATACTTTTTTTTTTACAGTTTCATGCCAAGAAAAAGAAATCAAATTTTATTGTTAAAAAAGTACTCTTAAAATAACAACAACAACAACAACAGCAGCAACAACAATAAATCACCTCTACACCCAAATCACGAAGCCAAATTCAGTCTCAATTTTCTATCAAACTATACAAATTAGAATTTTCATACTTTTACCATGGTGCCATTAATCAAATTCATAAATCTACAAATCTAACTTGAATAAAATTGATTTTGCACTATTCTTTTAAGGAATGCTGGCTTGGGTACAGGTCTGACAACCGAACGCCATTATGTGTTTGATTTAACATTTTTGTTCTGACTATAATTTGCGTTTGTTTGACAGTATTTCCATTACAGTAATGGACCCTTAACAACTCGGGTTAACAGACCTGCAAACAAGGTGACGTCGGTGCTTGTCCATTTAGAAAAAAAGGTCTATAGAATACGGAGATATTTGCTTTAAAATTTTTTTTAAAAACAACAAACAAACAAACAATGCAAATGTTGCTTCTTGAAGCTCGAAGAAATAAATAACAAGAATAAAACAAGATTCTTCACAAATTAAATCGAAGCTTACATTCCTTTTTATTATTGTTATTTAAAAACAAATACCAAACAAACCAAAACAAAAACATAAAGCAAAAACAAAAACAAAAACAAAAAACAAAAAAAAAATAAAAAAAAAAAACAAAAAAAAAAAAAAATAAACAAAAGAAAAGAAAAGAAAAGAATGGGTGGGGCAAGGGAACAAAAATGTCAAATCACGGCCTCGGGCTATTAAACTGATAAAGATGTTGCTAGTAAAGGTGGAGACATAGCATTAAAATATGAAAAGCTAGGTCCATATTTTAGAAATGCAAAGCTGTTGTAACTGTCAATCAAGGTGTGAAAGGTGATGAAGAGGGTAGTAAAATCAGCCATGCAAAATTATATTGAGGAAAGTTATGCGGCTATTTCATGTCAAGCCCCTTGACGAAAAACATTAAAAATGACAAGTGGTTTACAACTTTTTCTTTACCTCTTTTTTAACATTAAAGAACAGAAAAGACAGAGTATCGCTCTGGTAGTTTATTTTTTTTTTTTCAATCAACAGTATTTCCATCATCTGTGTCAACTTTCTATCTGTAAGATTTCAATGGCTGACGAACGGGTTGGGGTGGTGGGGAAGTAGGGGGGGGGGGTGGATCACGACAATGGGCCCAAATAACATTGAATCAAGATAAACTGTTTCACGGTCCAATGGTCGAGCACACTGACGGCCCATAATATTCAAAGTCAAAGGGCAAGAATGAGAATGCCATGTCTCTAAGTGCATTACACATTTATTACTGTCCGCTGTGTTTAATACTTTATGAACAAAATGCCTTCTGACAGCTATAATGGGCAATCTAAAATCCCCATCCGAAATTCTTTGTCACTTTTGACCACAGAGACTATCCAACTTGAAGGTGACAAAACAAAGACATTTCATTCCCATTATCTTTTCAACAAGAGATGAAGAAAACGAAGAGAGAGAGAGAGAGAGAGAGAGAGAGAGAGAGAGAGAGAGATAGATAGATAGATAGATAGAGAGATAGAGATAGATAGATAGATAGATAGAGAGAGAGAGAGAGAGAGAGAGAGAGAGAGAGAGAGAATGCCAAGGTTTATAAGTCGCTTACACAATTATGTGATTATAAACAACATGGTATGTAGGATTTTTAATGCTTCCTGGTCGTAAATTAATGACCATCCCTTTGTTTAAAAACAACAATGCAAATTGGCATTACCAACCAAACTGTCAACTAAAACATTAAATTTAACAACATACAACTGACTGGCTAATGGATTCAAGGGCGAGTTTTAATACTTTGGGGTCCTAAAGCAGGAAGGTGTTGACGACACAACGCCCCTATCACTTTTCTTTTTGGACACCTCAACTAAAAATAAATCATGATTTAAACAATTATTCTGGCTTTTATTTCCTCAATCCGAATACCAAAGGGTCACAGCCTGGAATAAAAACCCTTTATAACTTACCATGTCTCTATGAAATTACCACTACGTACTTGTGTGTTCGGTGTATTAAATGAAGCTTTGTTTAAATTACCGCTTCTATATATTATAGCACGTATCCGTGGTAATTATACCATACTTCAAGCTCTTTACAAAATGTATTCCTTCATGGCCAAAGACATATTTCAGACATGTGGTGCCTAAAAAACATTACTGTACTACAAATCAAATAATAGAAAGATTTGGCTCTAAAAAAGAAGGGATTGACGTATATAAGAGACTTAACCACTTATCTGAAAACGCAAATATTTGTCATACCGCGATACATTAAATCTGAATAAAATATCATTGTAAATGTTGCGATTCCTTCGACATCTCCGAGATTTGTGCTGTTCAAATTATGATATTCTTGCTTTGTATTAAGTTTTCATATAATATGCACTTATGGTCCGATGTATATTAGTTTTCAAATGCAATTATTTCCTTATATGTATTTTGGACAGATCATGGGTCTCTCAAAATATAATGCAATACAATTAAGATTTGGGTTGAAAGTTAAGGAAGGAATCAACCGATACACGTAGATACCGATAGATGTCTGAAAGCAATAGGCTGGCATGTGTCAAAAATTATACGAGTACTTTAAACTGGGGGGGGGGGGGGACACTTTTTGTTTTATTGATTCGTGCTTTCAAAATTATGCTGTTGTTTGTTTTGTTCTGTTTTAAAAAAAAATTTTTTTTTTATCTGAAGCTTTCAAATACTCTTATTTCAATACTATAATTTCTATTGTGGACAGATGAGGTGGCCCCCATATTGCAATTGCCAATAATCATGAACTTTCGATTGAAATAAATAATAGAAATGATATCTCGATAATAAGCTACAGGGAGTTATACGATAGCACCCTCATGTATAACGATAATATTAATCAGGAATAAATACTATTGCATTCCGTGAGTCGTCTTAAATAGTTTTGTTGGTGTGTTATGTCATACTATGACATAATTTTCTTTATAAAATCTTCAGATATACATATATCATTGTTCTCATACTGTATAGTGTGCGTGTTACATCATCCTTATTCATTACTGTGTGTGTAATACAGTATAAAGCAATGCCCAGAGACGTTTCATGATGGCAATGCCCGAAAGAAATTCAAGCGGTAGTTAGAGCTTGACTCCGTCAAGATATTGCTGAATCTCATTCTTAAACTAAATATATTCCGCATAATTTCACATATGATTCATAAATTTGCTAACCACATGTATGTGTGGACTCATCTTAAAATGTGGCCTCACGTAAGAAAAGATCACATAACCACTAGCCTAATGCCCAGCAAATAATATCTATGGCATTAAATTATGATGAATATACGTATAAAATTAAAGATATATTTTGATCTTCCTTTTGGGCGCTTTTGCATTGGACATAATTTGTGATGGTTCCTCGAGTTTGCTGCAACCAATTGAATTATATTGAGTTTACGCTTGAAATAAAGCCAGGGATCGATCAATAACAAAGCTACGGGGAGTTATCTTAACGTAGCAATATAATATGTCATCCATAGTTACATTAACCCCGAATAAGATGTAGAAATGTCCCGTTATGCATCCCTGGTTTTAACGTGGCCACATTTCCGTCTTTGCTCCAATCTTTGTAATCTTCACTCAGGGCTACGGCCAACGTTGCAAACATTACCTTCATCCCTTTGCGGTTGCTCGGTACGTATTTACTTAGATTTAACTGTACATTGAGCTATCACACGACAGGGCCTCGAGCACACATTAAGCGCCTTCAACAACTTTTTAATGCTTGTTCGTTACGTTAATTCACGATTCGTACAAAGCATTTGAACAAACCCGTCTTTAGAAACATTTGTTGTCTGACATTTTCAAAATTAGAATAATGAACCCGACATCAGTAAGAAGTGATGACAAAATAACAAAGTATTAAAGATAGAGATTGAACGTGGACTTTTAAAAAACCCTTTACGCTTTCATGCTGTTACTGTCAGTAAGTACGGCAGTCTAGGTATACAATCTAAAGGCGACCGAGTTGTCAGAAACCGGTTGCATCTCTATTTGTTCAGCTGATCCTTTAGCTCAATACGGTTTGTTGGACGCCCACTATGACAAACACTGAATATTCTTGTAGACAGATGTCTAGTCATAAAAAAATAGAACATTTGTTTCCACCCTCGTTCTGTTCGAAAGCATTAATTGTCCTAAAACGGACGGGCAGTAACAATATGCTTTCTGCTACTTTTAGTTGACCCATCGACCTGATCACAGATCAAGCTGCAAAAATACGAGAAAAGGGAGGGAGACAGAAATAAAATGCAATATGTAATCAAACTGGGATCATTTGCTTGATAGCCAAGAGTTCTAGATACTGAACCATTGGACGAGACGTCATAAAGGTTAAGAACGAGAATAATGATAGATATTAAATATCTGGGCAATATTTTACTATGGTTGAATTTTAAGTCCAGAAAGCTTGTCGGTTGTTAATATCAGTGTGTGCTCTTTTGAAGGCTATAGGCTTATCCGCAGCGGCGTGGCGTATTGACGGCATATGGTGGTGCCATGATGAGAAAAAAAATTCTAATACAGTGGACACGGTTAAGAGGAGAGAGCACGACATATTAAAAACTCTCTTTTATGGAAGGGTGGGGGAGGGTCGATGGTTTCTACGAGTGGACAAAACTTACAAAAACAAATAATTCATGAAAACAACAAGCCACAACACGAGATACAAGTCCCGTATGAAAAGGTCTTTGTAATTATTCTTTGTCCACCATTTAAAGGATTGGATTTGGTAGATAATGCAATCAATATGTTATAAATGTAAATCAAAAGAGAAAAAAAAACCTATGACAGAAATTACTTACTTTTAGTACTTGTAAAAAAAATCTCACTGCGATGTTTCATCTCTGCAAATCTTTTTATAATGTGTTTATTGAAATCTGGAATGGCATCTATTTCAGCTTTGTGAATTGACAGAATCATTAATGAATTTAACCGCTCCTGTTTCATTGAATTTCGCAACAAAAAAATTTCACTCTTTTAAAAAACAACGTTCAGGAGGTTAAGAAATACGATGGAAGTGGTTAAGGTCACTATAGCCTATAGATGTCCATGATTTGTCAGTTGTTGTTTGTAAAAAGTAGACAATAAAAACAAAAGACTAAACTAACTGTGAGCCATTCATGCCTGTCATACCATGTCACTGAAAAAGAGCGTTTTCGAGATTTCCACACCTGTGTTAATTCAAAATCAGTTGGTTGGTGAGGAACTAGTCTTTTTATTTCTAATTTGTCATCTAGTGTCAATCTCCCAAACGGTCGTTGAAGTAAAGAGTCAACTTGATTCATTGCAATTCATTGTTTAACAAAACAAAACTTCAAAGTATATCTCAAATAATGGAAATCAGTGGAATACGATTAATGATTGCACAAATAAAAGGTAGATTCAGATCTTAAAGCATCACAAAGAAAAAACCACTCCACTTAAGTACTTAAAAATCTAAAAACACTCCAAAAGTATAACTGTTGACAGTCTTCGGTTTCTTTCTCTGACTGACACAAATACTCACGCACAAACACACACACACACACACAACACACAATAAACACTCATAACACGTAACCATCAACTCGGCACTACAAGCAAGAAAAATGTTGGTAAATTCGTCCACAATGCTTCGTTGCTAAGAATTACTTTATTCAATAATCGTGAAAAAGAGGTGGGGGGTTTGATATGTCATATTTTAAAGTTTTATGATGTTTTTCTTTGCTGCTTATAAATAAACTTGACAATGATCAGTGTTTTTGACAGTTAATGTAATATTTTGGATGGCCGAAGTTACCCTACATTGGCAATTGCCTAAAATAAACGTTTTTGAACTTTGAACCTAATTTGGCGCATCCCCCAGTCCAACGGTGGAGCTCTCAGATCCTGGCACAAGTCGAGGGGTTTTCCGCTATTTGAAGATAGTATAATTCGACCTAGTTTCTCGCTCAATCAGCTGTCGCGATACTGATGGATATAGCATTAATTGGAGCTCGGATTGCTTTGCACCACGGTGTTTGATTTAGTCACTACTTCGCGGAGTGATGTCACCAACACACGAGTCGGCGCAGTGCGTGACTCGGAATCTTGAATAGAGTGGAGACTAAAAAGGCAGTATGTTGTTGGCGAGTTGGCGAAAGACAGTGGAGTTAAAATCTCTGTTTTATTTTTAATTAAATTATGCTGTTAATGATTTTTTAAAAGATTGGTGCGGTGCCTGGCACCATTCGATCCAATGGCCCCACGCCACTGCTTATCCGTATATATGATATTATAGTATCTGGCTGGCTCCATTCCTGATCTAAACAGTAAAAGGGATTTAATCTAGCACCGTATGAATCAACCACCCTTTCTGGGAGAGGAAGGAGAACATAAGAAAGCACACTTGAGTGTGGAAAACAAAATGTATCAAGACGATCAGATTGTTAGATAAAGAACTGTAGACAGACACATAAGGCTGACACAAAAAACTGACATATAGGCAAACAAAACGATAAGCAGATAGAAAAAGACAGGAAGAGGGAGAGAGAGAGAGAGAGAGAGAGAGAGAGAGAGAGAGAGAGAGAGAGAGAGAGAGAGAGAGAGAGTAATAGATAGGCAAAAATAGAAATGTACACACCCTCTGACATTCTAACTTCTTGTACCAGGTAATTATGTACCCTGTCATTAACTCATGTTGTGGCTGATCTTAAATTGCCAGAGAGTGGACATCGAAAACTTCTAGTTAACAGACACCGCTATACCTACCTACTTATTTATCCCCCCGATACGTCCAAATCACCAACTTGAAGTAACTAGTGGCAGCCCACGTGATCTAACACGACATTATAATCATCGTAACCCACAGGCACCACTAGTATACGTTCTTCTTGTACTTACTTTGTCATTATGTTGGCTAGAATAATTTTAAGCCGAAGACTTGGCCCTACCCAAGGTGCAAACTCCGTGTCCATAGTTTTGGCACTTGTTGATAACATTATAGCTCTGCTAAAAGCAGAAACAGTTAAACCTCACGGAGTCTCCTTAGAATGATTAGACCTTTATCTATCTACCCTAGAGTAATCCACGATAAAGGGACCTGTCGATACAGGAATGTTTGTATTCATTAGCCATGCTGTACCTTAGATTTAATGCGGCGAAAAGGGTTGAGACGAAGAGGATTTTAGTGCAATCTACATCAAAAATGAAGAAACATATCTGCCAAAAATAAATGACAGAATTGTGTGTATATGTGTTGTCTAGTTGTTTCGTTGTGTTTGTTTATGGAGATTGTGTATGTGTATGTACATGTTTGTATGTTTATAAGAAGTGGTGATGGAGGTGGTAGTTGTAGTAGTAGTGGTTGTAGTAGTAGTAGTAGTAGTAGTAGTAGTAGTAGTAGTAGTAGTAGTAGTAGTAGTAGTAGTAGTAGTAGTAGTAGTAGTAGTAGTAGTAGTAGTAGTAGTAGTAGTTTTAGTAGTAGTAGTAGTAGTAGTTGTAGTAGTAGTAGTAGTAGTAGTAGTAGTAGTAGTAGTAGTAGTAGTGGTGGTGGTGGTGGTAGAAGTAGAAAATGATGATAATGATGATGATGTTTACGGTGGTAGTAGTGGTGGTGGTGGCTTTGATGTTGGCATTGGTGAGAATGATGATGATAATGGTAGTGGTGGCAGTGGTGGTGCTGCTGCTGCTGGTGATGATGATGATGGTGATGGTGGTAGTGTTGCTGTTGCTGCTGCTGACGATGATGATGATAATGATGGTGGTGGTGGTGGTGGTGATGATGATGATGATGATGATGATGATGATGATGATGATGATGATGATGGTGATGATGATAATGACGAGGATTATGAGAATGTTAATGATATATTGCTTTCGAACGACCGAAAAAAAACACCGCAAAGATTCATCATTCAAAGCATTTCAAATAAATTTTAAATTATGGAAATAACTCTCCATTGTATAATATCATAATATAGAACGACAATTAAGTGCACATCTCCCATTTGAACTTATTAAATCACCAATAATTATTTGTTATTCAAACATCTCTGTCAACAAGATGAAAATTAGTGTTCAAGCCCATTGAGGCGATATTTTTTTATGATATTTTGTTTGTTTTTGAAGCAAGCGATTCGGGGGTGTTTGGAGCTGGAATTGTTGAATATATTAGCAACTAGGTAAAATGTAAAATGATTCAAGTGATCATAATACAAGAGAGTGTGTATGTGTGTGTGTGTGTGTGTGTGTGTGTGAGAGAGAGAGAGAGAGAGCGCTTTGGGTGGATGCGCACACACATACACACACAAACACACACACACACACACACACATTCTATTGTGTTCAACTATTAACTTGTCGAGCAACAACAAAAAAAAAAAAAAAAAAAAGAGGTATGAACTATGACTTGCAGTGCAAGAAAAGAGCCATCTAAAGAAAACATAATCGCCTCAACTGGATTAAGTGCACCCCTCTCCGCCTTGTTCTCCAAGCACAACATTGTTTTATTTCAATCAACACCCCTACGATACACGTAGTCCTTCGGAGCCATACGGAGTTTTCCCCGGTGTCAGTAGCATTGAACAAACGGTAGCAGTTGCTAACTACTCTTCAGACAGCACTCGAAAAATCAAAACGATCTGGGAGGTCCAAATGCCCAACCGTGAGACGAGCACCCTATCCAATGGGCTATCAGGAAAATCACGCTCAGCATTCATGGGTTCTTTTAGAAACCCTTCTCTAGTCCCATCACCATGCAGTGTAGCTCTCAGTGACATCGACGAATGTCTCCTTCTTCTTCTTTTCTAATAAACAATTCATTTATGCATCATAGGGAATAAAAGATCAACACCCATTTGAAAAACACATAAAATGAAAAGTTTTTATTTTTAAAAATGACAATAAATTAAAAATGTGTTATGTTTAGAGGTCAGAGCCATAGTCAGTAAAATAAATATCTAATATGCGCAGACACAGTTAGTTTTTCTTCTTTTTTTTTTCTTCTGTCTTTACCTGGGACATTATTTGTAGTAATCACAGACTTCTGCGGTAGTAATCTACTTTTATGTTAGCTATATATATATATATATATATATATATATATATATATATATATTATATTATATATAATATATATATATATTATATATTTCTTTTTGTTTTGTTTTCTAATCATCCTTCTCTCTACTGAAAAAGAACAAGCTCATTTACAACTCCTCTTTCATCCGTTATTTCAATGTTTACGAGGCAACATTGCCCTGTGTTGCGTTTGAAGTATAAGGACAACAAACACAGGAACGATTGACTACCATTTGAATAGTATGTCAACAAAAACGTTTCGGTTTCAGTCAAGGCTTTAAACCAACTGTATAATAAAATAATGCTGAAAATGTAAGTTTGAAAACATTCGTTTCATTGAAATGATGCCGTGATTTTAAAAAAAATCATGGTTTGTAATCGCATTGAGTTAGGACATTCTTGAACACGCCAGTTCATTCAGTGCGAGTCGAAACGGTTTTTTAAACTGTTTATATTTGCTGTTCAAAGTTACAACCATACCCTCCCTTCAATCACATGTCTTTTCACTTGATGACATTAACAAGAATTCTATTAAAGTAGAACAAATTTATTGATGTTTTTAGACATGATAGATAATGAACATAGCCAATGTTAAAATAGCATCCAAACACTAATTTTAGATCTTGTCTTCACAATATCAGCATTAGCTTATTATAAAAATAATTCTAACTGTTGTCAAATCTTTTTGGATATCAAATTTGAATCCGCGGATTCTCTGTTTGTCGATTTGATCAAATCCGTATGAAATAAGGATTACTAAGAAATGTTTCAAAACAGATTAACAATTAATCATCAGAGCGATTGGACCTGAGCTACCACAGTGATTTGCGAATTCTCACTAATATTAATATCATCCCAATTCACTTGACAAAATAGGCCCTATTTAGTTCAACATTCCTCTCCGAAAATTTCTATTGAATACTCTCTAGAGATCTTATTGAGAATTGAGATCAATGCAATTACTATCGATGAATGAGAGGAGTGTGAGATATAACCAAAACAAATAAATAAATAAAAGAACCGAGATTAAAAGCAAATATCAGGATATGATTCGATATCTATATCTGAACTCATTGTTGCCGATCAATATCGATCGATATTAAAAGTGAAATAAAAGTTTTCTATTGAAAATATTAAAAAGAAATAATTTTGTTAAATGATTTTTTTATTTTTGGTTAAGGAATGGATGGACAGATTTGATGTAAAAATTCGTATGTGAAGAAAGTCATTAAAATTTAGTGATATTGACCAAAAGAATGATGAGTGATAGTCGATCTTGTGTATGTGTGTGTGTGTGTGTGTGTGTGTGTGTGTGTGTGTAAGTGTTTAACAATAATAAGAGATAGATTAAACAACAAATAACCAAATCAACAAACAATCAGACGGAAATAGCAGCAGTGTAACAGAAGAGAATGGTAAGGATATTGTAGATATAGATTGAACATTCACATAATAAGATGGAATTGCAGTTGTTTTGAGATTAACTCTTTATCAATTTGGTATAGGAGGTAATGAAATAATACTAATAATACATAAAAACGTATTTAATTATACAACCAACATTTTTTGTTGTTGTGTGGCAATGATTTCTACGGAAAGCTTATTGAATAATCTATCCATCACTGTATTATTACCTTTGAAGGATGCTGGTATTTCCACTTGTTCTCCAGTAACTACGTAGTCATTCTGTCTTGTTTCCCATGTCATTTTACGAGCAAGAATAATTTTCTTTCTCCTGATCTCGTGAAGTTGAAGAATTGTCTCTTCATGGTCTCGTCCACTCCCAGAGCTATCATTACTTTTGATACTAAGAGACGTAGAAATTTTCCTGGAATCATTGATGTTAACCCTAAGAGCACCATTCAAAACATCGCTCGTATTAATATTCACAGAAGTATTTACACTGTCGTTGTCAGATTTACTGTCATCCAACAATGAGACATCGCCTTTTCGTAATTTTACAGCTAATGGTAAGCGGTAATTAGAAACGAGCTCTCGTAAAGTTCTCTGTTTTTCCTCCCACAGAAGTTCGGAAATATTAGTTGGTAAAGAAACTGATTTTGATGAAGTTGTCACGGCAGTTTCGACAGGTTTCGCACCCGTTTCTTTCTTGTCATCGTTCCCAGCGGCCATGTTTGAGTAACTTGACAACATGACGCCAATCGATAATTCCCATCAACGATCCTCGTACAATAAATTTAGAATAGAATTAAACTTCACACACCATAGCACTGTTTCCATTCTGTTTTCTCAATCGAACCAAGGATATTAATCGAACTACTACTGATAGTTGTTACAACTGGCGCACTGAGGATCTGATCTGACTGCTTCAGACACCAGCGATCGATATTAGCTGGCCCTGTCACACACGCTGTGCCCTCGCTACTACTTACTACTACCTGCCCTGACGTCCCGACGTATACCCCAACACAAACATTCAATCCCAAGGTTTTAGCCTAGTAAGCTATAATATTATTATGTCTCTCTTTCCTTATGTAAATGACACCTTCGTTTATACAAGAATTCGCATCGCTTTAAACTTTACCTTGTATGAACTATGTTGAGTTAGTTTCCTGCAATGGCAAATGTATTTGTTGATTAGCTTTATAAATGTATTACATACAACATGCGATTTTATATAGCTGAAAATCGCATATTATCACATAAAGAAAAACACCACAATGTGTTAACCTATTGACTCAATGGTAACTGACTGTAAACATTGTGAACTCTTTGAGGGGTCAAGCCACACAAGAACTGAATGCCCACCACGAACTTCTCCTGTACAGAAACTATTTTACAACTAGTGGAAACCCCCTTTATCGGTTTTGTTATAGTGCGCGAATAATAAATCTTGCAGGACGAGTTACCAAGTTTGACTAGTTGTGTTTCCCTCAACTTTAGGTTCATAATTCGAGGTATAAGACACATCATTGATAACAGTGACAGCGTGTTCTGTCTTGGTAACCTTTGTATGCAAACATAAGAATTACTTTGCTGGTTTCCAGTCTTCACGGACCGCTGAGCCAATGCGCTTTACATAGTTTGACAAAGACTATATTATAAATGAGTTTATTTGTTAAAATGACAATGCACTCTAAACAGATTGAAATTCGAATTGAGGTGACCATAGAGACAGACGGCAATATTATGCCAGATAGCTGTTGTGACCAGTCGTCTCAAAACGGTTTTATGTCGGGATGAACTATATTTGCCGTCTCGAAGCGGTATTATGTCAGGGTTAACTAGATGCAGACAAAATTTCGTTTTTAGCCACAAACACTAAATTTGGGGTTAATTTCTATGCGTTACGGCGAAGAATGAATGCAATGACTTACATTTCGTAATTCTTATAATTTCAATTTTAAGTTCACTTTAAAAGGTACTATTCAACCCGATATAATACCGTTTAGAGATGGTATATCACATTTGCTGAATATTGAATATTAAAAGTAAAAATTACTAGAAAAAAATGTATCTTTATGTAGTTCACGATGTCACAATCATTCTTTCTAATATAGAGTAGGCTATTACTATCACTCAAAGTTTGTATTTTAGACTAAAAACTCAGTCCTCTCCGTCTTGTTCACGACAACCCAATACCGTTCAGAAACAGTTGGTAATATAGACCTATTGCGAATGATAGTAAATAGTCTTTGAGTATTCAGCAAAACTGTTTATCATCATAATACCCATAAACAAATAAAACCGTCACATTTGGCAAATTGACTTACTGGCTTTTCTCCTCATTTTCTTTTTTTTTTTTTTTTAATTTATATTATTTTTTAATGTTTAATGTCTGTGATTATACGACAACCGCGGAATAAAAGCAGCCAAATTTAAAAGAGGATGAAGTTGAGCTGAGAAAAAGAAGAGGGGAAAAAAAGTCAGACTATAGGGTGGGGAGAAGGGAGCAAGAAGAAGAAAAATAAGAATAAAAGGAGGAGGAAGAGAAGGAGGAGGGGAGGAAGAGGAGTAGGATGGGGGGGGGGGGGGGGGGGGGGGGGGGAAGAGGAGGATGAGAAATATGTGTAATAATTACAACATGGATTATGTTTCCCTATATGGGACCTAGCATCTCAAAACCTTATTGTGTGAGGACTAGTTTTTTAATTTTGATTTTTTATATATATTTTTTTTTTATTAATCGAATTTATAGTAAAGTCATAAATATGAGATTTGTTGTTTTATTAAGAAGAAAAAATATAAATTGTTATCGAAATAAAAAGTAAGATGACATGTCTCTGGTCCTTTTCGCTTTAAATTAACTTTTTTTAGTCACCTGGTCCATCTCGAATGTATAATATGGAAAGTAATGATCCCAATATGCCTCCCTGGAGAATGCCACCAATAACAGGCTTGTAATCCGACTTTTCCCTATTCTTTGAATTCTATCTTTAAGAATATCATTAATCCATTCATAAAAATATTCGTATTCATTTAACACGGCCTTAGATGAACGAACAATCTATTTTGTGGAACAGAATCAAATGCTTTGCAAAGATCAAGATAAACAATATCACTGTAATTTCCATCAACCATCGATTTAGTAAAATCATTCATGACATGTAATAATTGATCATGCTCAACATTGCTCGATTCCGTTATTCATCATAAAGGGGAGTTTGTCCTTTGTTTACTTTCTCTGAGAAAAAAATGGCATGCCGAACGTTAAGAAATGTAGCAGAGCACACTGCACTAAACAATAAACTAAGCTATCCATTATTGACAGAAAGAAAATTGAGAAACACGTTGAGAGGATGACATGAGATCCTGGAACATAACTCAAGATACATAACTTCTTAAAAAATATTTTTATGTCTTAATGTCTTTAGTTGTTTCCCTTGATATCCTCGATCAAATAACAGAGAAGTCAAAAACAGAAATAATAATATAATGTCAATTTATTCCCCTTTTTTTATGTGCTGTGCAGCGATTTGGTTCTATCTGGTTGCAACTTTAAGATCTAGAAAGCTCATTTAATTTCTTATTAATTTTGTGTCTGTTTTTACTTCTAGTTTTTTTTTCTTTCTTACAGTCTTTTCTTTTTTCTTTCTTTCTTTCTTTCTGTTTTTTTTTTTTTTTAATGTATGTAATGGGACAATCTAAAATGGTATTATATTATATTATAGTCTAGCATCCAGTTTCAGTCCCCAAAGCTCAATGGTACCTCAGGGCAGTAATCCAAAAGCAAACAAGAAACATTATACTTACTTTATCTGAAATTTTATTTAACACAAAATATATATTTTAAAATTATTTTTAAAAAAAAACAACAAACAAAACAAAACAAAACAAAACAAACAAAACGCCAAATAACTACTACTACTACTACTACTACTACTACTACTACTACTACTACTACTACTACTACTACTACTACTACTACTACTACTACTACTACTACTACTACTACTACAATAACAACAACAACAACAACAACAACAAACAACAACAACAACAATTTTAAAAACATCAAAAACTGGTTGATTTATAATATAGAAATAAAGGCTATTACTATCACAAACAGTCAATCATCTATTATACTTATACTTATTATTGTGGA
This sequence comes from Berghia stephanieae, assembly GCF_034508935.2. Taxonomy (NCBI): domain Eukaryota; kingdom Metazoa; phylum Mollusca; class Gastropoda; order Nudibranchia; family Aeolidiidae; genus Berghia; species Berghia stephanieae. The sequence goes on along the minus strand of NC_088360.1, from coordinate 90,826,969 downwards.
ACTAAATATAGATCTAGACGAATCTTTTTTGAGTCAACGGGTAATAGAACTACCCTTTATTTACGAAAAGTTGGCAAGTTACTCGTATATTAATCCGTAAAAATAGTTTTATTATTTTCAACTTGTCTGGTAATTATGTTATCGACAATGTTGACCCCCCCCCCCCCCCCACCCAAGCCAATTTTTAAAAAAAGAAAAGAAAAGAATAGATAGATCTTTATTACTTGAGAATATCAAGAGAGGTACATCTTTTTTTTAAAAAATTATTTTTTGTTTGTTTGTTTATTGCGGGTGAGATATTATTACTTAATAGTATCAAGAAATATTAAAAATCATATCATCATTTTTTGTTGCGGATGTACAAGAATTGTGTAAAATCAGCTATACTCGCAATGAAAGCCAACGGTCAAATTAAGGACTGAGTGTATTGCGACATAACAGATTTTCTTTGGTATTAATTTGAGTCAACGGGTGGGAGAATTAGCCTGAAATTTAAAAAAAAAATGCTTTGCAAGTTACTCGTATATCAGTCTGTAAAAAATAGTTTTCATTTTTTTAGATTTGTCAGTAATTCGATGTTTGATGATAAAAATTTAACATTGGCTGTATGGAACAATGTTGATCTTCAACCCTGTTTTTTATTATTATTTAAAAAAAATATTTTTTTAAATTTAAAGAACAGATATTTCTTGGAGGCTGTTTAGCAAATAATTATACGTCGGTTGGAAGATATTAGATTGCACCACAGGATAATCAAATATGTATCACAGAGAACAAACACTATACTAGTCTAATTCGAGTTTATTTTGTACGTCGGTTAGATTGTTTGATATAATAAAAAAGTTCAGTATTATTTGGAACGACGTGTTTACTTAGGGCACCATATTAATATCTGCACTTTGATTTGGAGTAACATCAATAATCTACCATCGTTGGTAATATTAGGGTTCCTTTGTTTGCCTCATCAGAAGCAACCCCCTCCCTCCCCCCCCCCCCCCCCCCCCAAAAAAAAAACAGAAAAAAAACCCTCACGAAAAAAAAGAAAACAAAAAGAGAACTAGAAAGAAAACCGAGTTCGCCCTTGAGCACCAGATAGAAGAAGAAAAATAAAGTAAAATAATAAAAAAAAAAATGCTCTCCCCGGCGGGGAATCGAACCCCGGTCTCCCGCGTGACAGGCGGGGATACTTACCACTATACTACCGAGGAGCTAAGGTTTTGGAGCAGCAATTTATACTTATTATAATAATAAGAATCATTTTTCTATAATTAGTTACGTTGTCACGTGACGGGAAGTACAAACTCCTGTTGTAAAATGGACGTCTAAATTTGTGTAGAGAGGAACTGTCCAACTTTTTTTTGTTTGTATTTATCTGTACTATTTACCGTGTTCCGCTCCAGCTATATTTTGACAGGATTTACATCTAAAGCGATGTTTTCTTTTGTTGTTGGATATAGTTAATCTGGTTGTTTTTCGTGGTTGATTACAAAACAAGGACTCTGCTCAAACTCAAAATAAGTCGATAAGATTTGAAAACAAGCCACAGGTTGAGTCAGTCAGTGCACTTCTTGACTTGACTGTCATAGCATAGTTAGTCGACTCCAGGTGTTTATCTCTCTGTTCATTGTAGTAGTCGGATGAGAAAAGATGTGAATTACTCAATAACCTTACTGCTGAATTTTGGATTAGAGAAAAAGTCTTTGACATCTGTAGATTGGTGGATTCTATTTCTATCACAAATCAAGTCGGAAATTACGGAACCGAGTACTCACACTCACGCTCACTCTCAGAATCTCAGTCAATGCAATCTAGGGTTGGGATTGGAAATTTGGAATATCAATTGTTCCACTTTTATTTATTCTTAAATCTGCTGTAGAAACGCCCCAGACCAGAGTTGGATCTTACTGTTCATTGACGTCTTCCAATATAAAGGTAAACGTTATTTTATTTTTTTAATTTTCTGACCATGAGATTTTTCATTTTCTTCAATTTCAATTTCCCAACAATACAACTCCTTGCCCGCCTAGCTAGACCTAGAACTAGAGTAGAGTTAGAGACTACCATTACCACATTAGCAAAGGCCAGTTAAGTCCACGTTATATATAGTATAATAGTAAATATACATGAGCGCAACCCTGCCCACTCCAATTTTATTACAAATGAAACCTTTATTATTATTAACTTAAAATAAAATACTACAACTACAATACTACTATTAATTTTTTGACCATGAGATTTTTCATTTTCTTCAATTTCAATTTCCCAACAACTCCTTGCCCGCCTAGCTAGACCTAGAACTAGAGTAGAGTTAGAGACTACCATTACCACATTAGCAAAAGCCAGTTAAGTCCACGTTATATATAGTATAATAGTAAATATACATGAGCGCAACCCTGCCCACTCCGATTTTATTACAAATGAAACCTTTATTATTAACTTAAAATAAAATACTACAACTACAATACTACGACTACGACTATCTTCTATTACTACTCTACTACTACTACCACTACCACTACTTTTGTTGCAGCTGCTGCTATGATTACTTTCCATGATAATGATAATAATTTAATAATATAATAATAATTATTATTATTATTAATTGTTGTTGATTCTTTTACTTTTACTCTAATTATGCTGTCAAGATATTATTTTTTTTTCAAGTTGGATAGGGTTAGTTTATATATAGATAGCTTTCTTTATTGTCATATTTTCGTTGCCCAAATCCATTGTGAATTTTTTTTTTCAATGCGGTTTATGAATATCAGTTTCAGATTGTTTTCGCATTATATAATATATTAAAATTATATCTTGGCAAAGAAAATGGAAAAAGACTGCAATCGACCAAAAGTTAAAATTGTTTAGATTTCACTTTGAGGTTAGATTTGATTTCAATTTGGTGGTGTTCTTTATTTCTAGTGTAATTCTACATTGCTGCTAGTTTAATTTTGGGGTTTTAGGTCAGTGCGACTCAAGAATGAATTGTACTTTACCAGACTACAATCGAAAGTGGAAGTGTCGTATAAATATATGCTGCTATTTGCAGACATATTTCTGATTCCAATAAAGTAGTAGATTTTAGTTTTTTCCTGTCCAATCCTAAGCCCTGTTTTTCCACGATGTTTAGAGAGCTAAAAGTATGGAAGTAAGACATACATTTTCAGGTAACACAAAGAATCAGGTAGCTACTGCAATTCATCACTTTTTTCTTTCTTTTCTCCCACCTCGAGCTCTGTGGTGCACTCTCAAATCCCTCTAGGATAAACATAGCTGGTTGTTTACAAACAAGAGAATGAATGCTCTTTGTTATTTTTAATTTCTTTTAGATCGCCAATTGGCTGATTAATTTTCACTAGATTCTCTCATTGAGACAAATAAATGTTTAAGGCGACATGTGGTTTTGTATCTTGCAACAATTGAATCAATGGTTAGAACTGGGGAGTATTTAATGTAAACCATATATTGAAATACCTGTACTGAATAATGACTTTTCGCACTGTCCGAATCTTGTAATGTAAGGAGTTAAAGGTTGTCTATGTTCCCTTCCACTACAAATTAATTCCACCGCCGAATAGAGAAGGAAGTTGTTTTTCCATGTTTTTCTCTTTATTTATCTTTCTTTCTTCTACTTTTTTTAAAGAGGAAGTTGAATCTTTTATCTCTTTCTATTTTTAAATTTTTTGTTGTTGTTGTTGATGCATTGCAAGTGATTTTTTGGAAATGATGTTTGTAAGAGGGGAATGTTTCATCATTGTCAGTGATGTAATTGTGGAGATTAAATAATTGTTCTTTAATGTCTTTGATTAGTTTTTATTGTGGTAGATTATCACAAACTCAAAACTTATTGCTTCAACCAGATTACGAAACTAATGCATATCATAATTATAATTCATAATTCCTATCATTAGCAATTGGCTTCAACAGTCATGTGGTCACTTCCCTCGTAATGACGCATAGTATCTTAGTAACTGGCTCTAAACTATCGGAATAATGGCGGATGCCCTTATGAAATATTTCTCCGACGAGTATAAAAGTGTATCCAGAGGAGAAAAACATTATAAATATGATCATGTTTTGACTTTTTAAATACATATTCTGATCACATGACATATGAAAAGTTCTAGCCAGCATGAAGAATAAAAGGTACCAATTTTCTTTGTTTAGAACCACACTGCTCGCCGTTGCTGGGCAATGTGACATCAGACTATTGAATCCAATTGATGGTAGATAACAGAAGATAATGTTATGGGCTATCTTTGGAGATTTACGAAGATATACAAATTTCTCACTTTATTGACCACAGATAATCATTAAATCGGACAGCTCTTGTACGGGCGGTATGAGTGGTCATGTGTAGGATCATCTACTGTATGCATTGCCAAGTACATTTATTACTAAATTTTACTCAGCTTTATGGATGATCATCATTAGTTTTTGACATCTTTACTTTGTTGGTTTGATGTTTATCTACGCACAGATTTATGCAGGGATAATACGATATTGTATGGAAAATTACGAATTTTTAATTCCCAGTAATACTTGAATAATGATGATAATAATAATAATAATAACTACTACTACTACTACTACTACTACTACTACTACTACTACTACTACTACTACTACTACTACTACTACTACTACTACAACTGCTACTAATGCTATAATAATAATAATAATAATATTAATGATGATGATGATAATATTAATTATAAATACAATGATAATAATAATAATAATAATAATAATATAATGGTAATAATAATAATAATATACTGATAATAATAATAATAATAATATACTGATAATAATAATAATAATAATATACTGATAATAATAATAATAATAATATACTGATAATAATAATAATAATAATAATAATAATAATAATAATAATAATAATAATAATAATAATAACAATGATAAAGCATTTCTGCAGTGTATAAGCATGGTGATGTAATGTTGAAGTGATCATCAATGTCAAATTATTGTGGTTGTTTATACACGATTTCAGAAATTACTAATTTCCTTGTCAAATTACTAAACATTAACATAAAAATTGGTAAATTTGTAGTTTTTAATTTGGCAGGTTTAATATCTCTGTCTCTGTCACTAAATGGATTAGTTGTTTGCTTCCCTTTTGCTATGACACTAGTCTATTACTGCGCCGCACTGTTACTGATGAGTGGATGACCGGTTGGATAAAATCTTATTCAAATTCAAATTGAGTACTTTACCAAGTAAGTTATCTGACCCTCTTTCTGGAGAGTAAAGAGTATTGGTCACCATTTCAGGTTACAATTCCTTACCAGAAATCATGTGTGGTTTTATTCCCAAAACTTGAATTGAGCAATTTTGGAGCCTGTAGCAAACATTAGGGATAACGACCACCGATAGCCCTTGTTTAATCCACCCGTGGCTCTAAAGCAAGCAGTGTAGACTAGTTATGTGAAGGGTGCATTGCAAATAAACTTTTATTAAAGATGACAACTAGTAGTAGTAGTGATAATCATGTTTGGCAGTGCTTACTTGTGTTTATCTGCTAGTCCAGAAAGACATTGAATGGATGATCTGTTTAGTTCTCTGTGAATTAAATAATACCCTCCCTAAAACACACAGCGAGATTATAAAAGCATGAGATAACAATTACTAATCTTTATTTTAAATAGCTTGGTGGTCGCTATCTCTCTCTCTCTCTCTCTCTCTCTCTCTCTCTCTCTCTCTCCCTCTCTCTCTCTCTCTCTCTCTCTCTCTCTCTCTCTCTCTCTCTCTCTCTCTCTCTCTCTCTCTCTCTCTCTCTCTCTCTCTCTCTATATATATATATATATATATATATATATATATATATATATATATAATATATATATATATATATATATATATATTCTGTAATCATTTTATTGTATTATGGTGATGATCATGTAGCTGTGTCAGTTTGGGATTTAAAAGCGATTTCAGTCTAGCTGCAATTTATAAAAGTGCTCTTGGATTTACCTCTGATTTTTATTTAATGCGCGTGCTCTTTGTTCATAGATGTTCATAGAATATTAGTTATGGGTGGAACCAATAGTTAAAATGAATTAGGCTTTGGTGTTCACTTCGCCTCTCTCGTTAAAACAGAGAAGATAAAACACAACCCCCCCCCCCCCACACACACACACATACACACATATATAACATTTTTTTTTTTGAAGTTGAACAACAGATACGAAGTCTTTTCATCTTAACGGCCCACGTCATGTTATCTTGTACTGCCGGATGTCTCCGTCGGCATTTTAAAAGATGTTATTATAATATTCCGCTACCGTTTAATGTTCCTTGGTACTTGTTTACAATACTTTGTGACGTAAGCGTGTAGGATGAGATGGTGTAGTATGCATTAGACTTCTGAAAGGGAGAATCTTTGGTGATGCCATAATGAATGTTACACTCCTTTTCCTTATCGGGGCTGATAGGGTTTCCCCCCCCCCCCCCCCTCTTTTCTTCCACGTATAGATTGCCATCCATAATATTACCACGAAATCTTGCACAAGAACCCGAAACATTTTATTGCGAGGTTTTGCACAGGATTTGAGCGCGGGATCATTTTTATTTATTTATTTTTTAAATGAAAGACAAATTTAAAAAGAGGTAAAAATCTGACAAGTTGGTGAGTCGGTGCCAATGCTAAATGTAAGGGGAAGATAACGCCTCAGGCAATGAAAAGGAAAAAAACGGTTATCCCTTTCATTGCTCGAAGTGTAATACATATTATCTTTAATGTTTCGCGTTATTTTCCTTTTACACAAACTTGTGTTTATCACGCCGCCCTCCCTCCCCCCCCCCTCTCTCTCTCTCTCTCTCTCTCTCTCTCTCTCTCTCTCTCTCTCTCTCTCTCTCTCTCTCTCTCTCTCTCCACTCAGTTGAATTGTATAGCTGTTTAATTGTTTAATATTAACGTTTTCGTTCACATATTAACAATGCTGCACTTGTTTTTACACTCGATGAATGTCTTTTGATTCACGTTTCACGAAAGTTCCCCTCCGATAGTTTTGTTTTGTAGTTTTGTTTTGTGTTGTTTGGAACTTCTCTTTTGTCTCTGAACTGGTTGATGAATGGAACGAGGTGTTATTGTTATTAACATTCCCGACTCGGTTAATATGTTATCTTTGTTTCTTCTTTGATAAATCGTAATGGTGTATCTATGACAGGACACTGAATATAATGCTTTTATCACGAACAGTAACAACGTAAGTACGCGATACTAGAATTGTAAGGTTTTTTGTTTATATCACCACGTGTCGTCCTCTTAACTGTCTGTATCACCGAATGCTGCTTTTGCCCCCACTCTCGTCTTTTTCCTTCGTGATTTGAAAAAGAAATTCTTTGTTAATTAAGATCAAACTGGTACTATTTGCGCAAGGTTTCTTATGTCTTCCCTGGATTGGATCAGTCTTCATTTTTGCATTTTTAATTATTGATGATTTTATTTATGTTTATCTATTTTTAACGGATTCGATGTCTTTTTTATTTATTATCATGTGTAAATTCTGCATCGCGAACGTTGGGATTGTGTAAACCTTCTGAAAATCATCGATATAACTCGATACATAGAAGTTAGCAGAACTAGTAGCCTAACTGTGTTGTGACCAGGTTATAATGGTATGCGTTATTTATACACGTATCTTTATTCTATCGACTGTTGGGTCTAGAACTACTGCTCATTAGGGAGGAAGCCGGTCTAATTAGTTATATTGTTTCCCTCATCTTGTTTGGTGAGTAGACGGCAGGCTTTTGTGGTGTTGGTCTTTCCCCCCTCGTGTGGAAAGAAATATATAATTTTTAAAAAAAGTGGGGGATGGGGGGGGGGGGGGGGGGGGGGGGGGGGGGGGTTATCTGGATATTATAGAGGTACCGTTATGTGAAATGGACATCATGATTCAACCAGAGGTTTTGTTTCACGCTGGTCGATTTGTGACAATACATCAATTTTTTAGAACTAAGTGTCGACGAGCAAACTGAAAAATTCGTTACTCGCTTAGTCGTACATCTGTTTCGAAGCTTTCATTTAAGTTCTGTATTATTATCCCAATTTTCATCTCTCTCTCTCCATCTCTCTCTCTCTCTCTCTCTCTCTCTCTCTCTCTCTCTCTCTCTCTCTCTCTCTCCCCCCCCCCCCCCAAAAAAAAAAAACAAACAAAAAAGAACCAAAAAAAAAACAAAAACAAACAAACAAACACTCAAAGGATTTGCGACCCTCTACGGTGATGTCTTTTAATACATTTTTTTTACTTGCAGCGCTCTTCCCCATCCCCCATACATACCCATTCTTTCCTATCTCCCTTGTTCTGATTGTTTAGTTATGCATACCACCACCATCCCCAACCCCCCTCCCCTTTCTCTCCTCTCTTTTCCTAGATACGTACCGTACATAAAATTTGCGTAGCTATTGGCATCATGACCTGTTGCTTCACAACATTTTTGTACTTGAAGACTGCAGTAATTCGTTGATGTGTCTCGAAGAGATGTTTATTTTTTCTTTAAGTAGATAGGATAACTTATTTGATGTGTGTGCGCTACGGAAGTGGCCGTGTGTATCCTTATAAGTCTGTATAATAATAAGTAATGTATCTGTCAGTTCAGTCTATTTCAAACTGCTGTAAAAAATGTGGTGGTCACGGATATTATAGAGGTACCGTTATGTGAAATGGACATCATGATTCAACCAGAGGTTTTGTTTCACGCTGGTCGATTTGTGACAATACATCAATTTTTTAGAACTAAGTGTCGACGAGCAAACTGAAAAATTCGTTACTCGCTTAGTCGTACATCTGTTTCGAAGCTTTCATTTAAGTTCTGTATTATTATCCCAATTTTCATCTCTCTCTCTCTCTCTCTCTCCTCTCTCTCTCTCTCTCTCTCTCTCTCTCTCTCTCTCTCTCTCTCTCTCTCTCTCTCTCCCCCCCCCCCCCCAAAAAAAAAAAGAAAAAAAAACAAACAAAAAAGAACCAAAAAAAAAAACAAAAACAAACAAACAAACACTCAAAGGATTTGCGACCCTCTACGGTGATGTCTTTTAATACATTTTTTTTACTTGCAGCGCTCTTCCCCATCCCCCATACATACCCATTCTTTCCTATCTCCCTTGTTCTGATTGTTTAGTTATGCATACCACCACCATCCCCAACCCCCTCCCCTTTCTCTCCTCTCTTTTCCTAGATACGTACCGTACATAAAATTTGCGTAGCTATTGGCATCATGACCTGTTGCTTCACAACATTTTTGTACTTGAAGACTGCAGTAATTCGTTGATGTGTCTCGAAGAGATGTTTATTTTTCGTTAAGTAGATAGGATAACTTATTTGATGTGTGTGCGCTACGGAAGTGGCCGTGTGTATCCTTATAAGTCTGTATAATAATAAGTAATGTATCTGTCAGTTCAGTTGTTAATAGTGGTCTATTTCAAACTGCTGTAAAAAATGTGGTGGTCACGGATATTATAGAGGTACCGTTATGTGAAATGGACATCATGATTCAACCAGAGATTTTGTTCCACGCTGGTCGATTTGTGACAATACATCAATTTTTTAGAACTAAGTGTCGACGAGCAAACTGAAAAATTCGTTACTCGCTTAGTCGTACATCTGTTTCGAAGCTTTCATTTAAGTTCTGTATTATTATCCCAATTTTCATCTCTCTCTCTCTCTCCATCTCTCTCTCTCTCTCTCTCTCTCTCTCTCTCTCTCTCTCTCTCTCTCCCCCCCCCCCCCCCAAAAAAAAAAAAAAAAAAAAAACAAACAAAAAAGAACCAAAAAAAAAACAAACAAACAAACACTCAAAGGATTTGCGACCCTCTACGGTGATGTCTTTTAATACATTTTTTTACTTGCAGCGCTCTTCCCCATCCCCCATACATACCCATTCTTTCCTATCTCCCTTGTTCTGATTGTTTAGTTATGCATACCACCACCATCCCCAACCCCCCTCCCCTTTCTCTCCTCTCTTTTCCTAGATACGTACCGTACATAAAATTTGCGTAGCTATTGGCATCATGACCTGTTGCTTCACAACATTTTTGTACTTGAAGACTGCAGTAATTCGTTGATGTGTCTCGAAGAGATGTTTATTTTTCTTTAAGTAGATAGGATAACTTATTTGATGTGTGTGCGCTACGGAAGTGGCCGTGTGTATCCTTATAAGTCTGTATAATAATAAGTAATGTATCTGTCAGTTCAGTTGTTAATAGTGGTCTATTTCAAACTGCTGTAAAAAATGTGGTGGTCACGGTAAGGCCAGGCATGCGTGACCAGTCCGTCAACAGGTTTTATAATATATAATATATGTGTATTACTGTTTATAATGCTGTCTCCCCGGATTTCCTCCCCATCACTGTGTTGCATGTTTTGGATCATCCCTACCCCCGCCTTTACTTGATTGATTCACTTCCATACCCCTTCCTCCCTCTTTTCTTCGCCTTTTTCCTCAACCACCGGTGCTGCTGCTGCTGCTACTACTACTACTACTACTATTGCTGCTGCTACTACTATTACTGCTGCTACAACTAACTAACTATTATTATTATTATTATTATTATTATTATTATTTATTATTATTATTATTATTATTATTATTATTATTATTATTATTATTATTATTATTATTATTATTATTATTATTATTATTATAGAACAATCAGTCTGCCCCCGTTACAATTTATGTAGTGGAGTATTCAATGCCCAAGTCCTATCATGCAGTGCGCACGCTTGTCAAGCAGTTTTCGTTAATGTTCTAGTTAGAATTTTGATTTTGTTAACATCCAAATTCGGAACGCGCCTTTTCTGTGTTCTATTACTGAAATGTTTATCATCAAAAAAGGTATGAAATATAAAATACCATTTCAACTATGTTAAATATTCTCGCACAAAGTCTTTGTAAATATTTCATAAGTTTGCATTTTTCCATGCCCTGTCGAATATCCCCCTCGTCGGTCTTAATATTGTGATCTGGTAACCCAAGTCCACTAGACTATTATTATTATTATTATTATTATTATTATTATTATTATTATTATTATTACTATTATTATTATTATTATTATTATTATTATTATTATTATTATTATTATTATTATTATTATTATTAAATTTTTGTTTGCTTCTAGAACTGTCACTTAATCGGCAAAGCCTAAATATAATGTGGCCTCGAATTACTGTCCCGTCAAATATGTGGTCTGATTGTCTCTGAAGAAGAAAGGGCTTAAAATAATGGCTTGTTGCAGTTAGTTGTTTGACCTTTGGTTTCCTGGTTAACGCGTCACGGTTGTCAGGTCACCGTTTTATTTATATACATGTTAATGTACATTCGTCAAATTACCAGGCGGGCTTTGTTGCATTTCCTGTTATTTTGCCCTGTGCTTTGCTTACTGTCTCTCATACAGTGCATCGCCGGACCGCTTTCGTTCCATTTTAATGACAAGTACTTTATTACATGTATTTTGCCATTTTAGCTGTATTTAAATTTTTTTATACCATGTTTGGTTGTTTGTCGATTTTTTTGTTCTGCTGCTGTCTATTTTAACTAAGTGAGTGACTCTGAGGTCTTTTCATGTCTCCCGTTGAAAATAGGAAGAACAAACGTAAATCGAATGCATCCGAATTGCAATAATGAACATTTTACTAAGTTACATGGATTTTAAATGTTACACACTGGATGGAGTATAAATGAAATATCCCATATAGTTCAGTTTTAGACTGGATAGTGTGTGTGTGTGTGTGTGTGTGAGAGAGAGAGAGAGAGAGAGAGAGAGAGAGAGAGAGAGAGAGAGAGAGAGAGAGAGAGAGAGAGAGAGAGAAGGGGGTGGGGGGTTGTAACTGAATGAAATTAGCAAATTGCTCTGTTGGTTTATGGTCACTCGGTATTCTTTCGTTTGACCTTTTGTTCGTTTCAGTGGTTGATACGTCACCAATTTATTGCCATTTCCATTCAACTGTTGGTCGTGGGCACGCAATTTATACGTCCGCATGATATGTTTATTGATCCTCTAATAAGTATGTCACTACATGTCGCTCGGCGGTCATTTTTGAATGATCTGAATGTAACATGGTAACATTTACGATGCGGCATGTTGTATTTACATTGTAAACTTGAATCTGTTCTTCTTTCATGTATTCCCGTACTTAGACATTGCTTCCCTCCCTTACTGCAAGTTGTTGAGACAAGCTTCGTTGCTGTCGTTCCGGCTGTAATCATGAACATTTGCCTACTTCTACCAAAAAAACTTGTGGAACTGCAAATTTTTTGTTCCATTCGCAGAGATACGTGGCTATTTTTAATTTTAGTTCAATGAAAATTATTTAAAAGCAAGTTTTGGTACCAGATACTTTATATTAAGGACTTTGTAGCGTTATTTAATCCCGTTAATGGCAAATTGGTGTTTTATTAAGTTAGTCATAATGTCTATTATTTCATTAATTAATTAAATAATAGACATTATGACTATTTTGACAACAACTCTCTTTCGAACTCCTCTCCACCCCATTCCTCCCAAGCAGCCACCGGAAAATTAATTTTCCAAATGTGTATATTATGATGTCTCTTGAAATATCTGAAACATCGTTTTCCAATAGAGGAGGTTTTTAGGAGGCATCTGTCTCTAACGGATTTTAAAATAATTTTCGGAATGCAAGCGCAGCTAATCTTTAATCTAAAGATCTGAACAAGTGTGTATGAAAGTTGCCAGGCAAAGCAAGAAAGAGAAATACACACTTGTTCAGATATTTATCTTACACCAGTGCCTGCTCCCTAGTTTCTTTATTTAATCTTTAATCTCTTCACTTAAAAAACCAAACTCAACATCAAATGAAACACCAGCGGCAGTGTCCAAAATTTTGTTGCGAGTTTCCGAGCTTGTTTCAAGCTTGGAAAAGATAGTTTTAATCCCATTCCTTCGATGTTATGGCTTAAAATTGACGAGATGAATATTTTTCATGTGACCACACGTTACCTGTTTGAAAAAGCGTTGATGCTGTATGTTGGAATTTACCTGAGCATTGTCATCGAGCCTTTCAGTAGGGTCGACATAATCTGATATGTTTGTTTTCAAAATAATGTTCTCAGCCTCAAGCTAAAATACATGTTGCTTATTATTAAAGGTAGACTTGAGAGTTGATAGGATAGACAATGTTTTCATTGCTGGGCGGTAAAGTGGGGGGGGGGGGGGGGGGGGTAGTACTACTATAAATAACCATTACTCAATCTGGTTGTGGAAGAATGACAGAAGGTCACAGGGAAGGATTTACATTGGAATGTGTCAGTGTCGAATCGGGTACAATTTGATATTTGTAGAAGGGGGGTGGTCACACTCTGGTCCTTCTGTGCTATACACCTGGGAGTTTCGGGGGGGATATATATTATGTGCTCTAATATTAATAGTTATCTTATTGTGTGCCTTCAAATGGCAGAAGACCAATATTGAAAGTATGGTCAATTTTATTTTATAATATTGTATGCAATGCGCATACATCGCGTCCGTCTTTTCTTGATGTATTTATTTTATTAATTTGCTTATTTATTTATTATATATTTGTTTATATTTCTTCGATTGTTGATTTTTCATTTTTTTTCATTTCAGAATATACAATAGATATTTTATGAATTTGATGATAATGGAATGTATACCTGTGAATGATAATTTCCCATTATAATTGTCCTAAATTACTTCAAACTTATATCATTTAATTTTTCCTCCATTTTTATTTATCTATTTGTTCTTCTGGTCATTTTTTTTTTCAACCATGTTTTCTGATCCTCGATAAACTGTCAACCTAGCATTTCTTCAACTTACATATTTTTCTTTCATTACCGCAACAATATCACGATTCAATTGATTACATAGATCGTGAGTTTTATTCCAATAACAAGAATATTATACACTTATGATTATTATGATTTACGTAGTGACATCTTTGTTTAACAAACAAAAACAAAAAAATGAAAAAAAAAAGTACTGTTTTGTATGATTTGACATAATTGTATAAATGGGTAAAAAGAAATGGTAGAAGTTGAACAACAATGTAGAACATCGGGTAGAACCAACAGATCCATAGTTGATCGGTTACGCTAGTTGGTAATTCTGTTTAAAGCTCGAACATTAACAAATAAAGGTTTGGGAGGGGGGGGGGGGGAATTGGTTAAACGTAATATATAGTTTAATAACGGTAACAATGACACATGTGGGTGTTTCGGATCTTCCCTTTATCAGCAGTGTGATAAATAAGGATTAGTTACTCGAAGATTACTAGATTTTTCAGCACATTGATAATAATTTTATACTGGCGTGCTGCGTTTTTTTTTTGTTGTTGTTGTTGTTGTTTTTGTTTGTTTTTTTCGTTCTGTTAAGAATGCTTTTGTAATTAGTTGTATTTACAAAATGATGTATTAAGCACATTGATGTTCATCAAAAAAACATTGTTATTATTTGCTTTTCTGGCAATGTCCTTCGCGAATGATCTGTTCGGATGTTCGCACACATTACTTTCCGTAAGTGACAATAATACCCTATTGCAAACACATATGGATTAAGTCCACTTTCTTGTACTTGTGTACTTTACAATTGAGTTGGAAGAGGAGAGGTGTGTGTTAGACAGACAAACTATCTTCTCTCTCTGTCTCTGAGTGAGGCGGGGGGGGGGGGGCACCGGCGATGTAACACGTACTGTATGTAGTGGAATTTTGGTGCCAGGTGGCCTGCTGGGGGAATTATGCGGCAATGCAAAGAACAATGCGCATGGCTAATTCATGGAAATGCTTCAAATGCATATGGGCTGTTTTTATATATTATTACATTAAGAAGATGGAGAGGAGCAAGAGTGAGATAACTTGATAGATCGTGATTATTCTCTCACCACCTGTGTAAGTGTAATCCGCTGTTTTCGACCCGCTCTTCTGGGTGTTTGTTTCTCTCATTATGTTTGCTATTACCTTTGAA
>NC_088360.1:90767004-90809504 GCF_034508935.2 Berghia stephanieae | reverse complement strand
TATTTCCTGGTAACTGATCCCGTCGTGGTATGTATGTCGATGCGTACACTTCTTTCCATAGTGTGTGTATGTAAGTATGTAGTTAGCCATTGTAACCGTTTTCGTACCATGTGTACGTACCACATGTCGCATTGTTTTGTGTTGGGCTTTCCATTCAGCGGGTCCATCAATACCCTGACATGAAATCTGGTTCTGTTCACCAACGTCCCTCCCCTTCCCATTTCGTCGTGTTTTTGCCATTGACATCATTTGCTACACATACACACACACACACACACACACACACACACACACACATGGTCATTTATCAGTTTTATTGACCCACTGACCAGGGCCGTGAAGCATGGCCTGGAATTCCCAGGGTTGGACTGAGTCAGAAACCCTAGTATTTTCTCTTCTATATTTTCCGGCTAATGTGACATTACATATCAACTACGCTTGGGAAATGAGGAAAGCTGTATCATCCCGAAGCTTCTTAATCTTGTTTCTTCTTTGATTACTAAATCTCTCTCTCTCTCTCTCTCTCTCTCTCTCTCTCTCTCTCTCTCTCTCTCTCTCTCTCTCTCTCTCTCTCTCTCTCTCTCCCCTCTCTCTCTCTCTCTCTCACTCTCTCTTTCACTCTCCTCTCTCTCTCTCTCTTTCTCTCTCTCTCTCTCTCTCTCACGCGTGCACGCACAAATATATATATATATATTATATATATATATATATATATATATATTATATATATATATATATATATAATATATATATATATATATATATATATATATATATATATATATATATAGAGAGAGAGAGAGAGGAGAGAGAGAGAGAGAGAGAGAGAGAGAGAGAGAGAGAGAGAGAGAGAGAGAGAGAGAGAGAGAGAGAGAGTTTGTTTATTTTATTTTATTATTTTTTAAAATCTTTCTTTTTCACTTTACTTTCAGATCAGAACTAGCACATTGACCTTTGGAAATATTCCAGAGCCTGATATGATCAAGAGGTTTGTCTTTATGTTCTTTCAAATGTACATTAGGTTTTGGCTGCATCAACATCATCAACAAACATCATCATCATCATCATCATCATCATCATCATCATCATCATCATCATCTTCTTCTTCTTCTTCTTCTTCTTCTTCTTCTTCTTCTTCTTCTTCTTCTTCTTCTTCTTCTTCTTCTTCTTCTTCTTCCTCTTCTTCTTCTTCTTTTAATACAGTCACCTGGCTTGCCACAAAAGGAAAAATAATGTCATGTACAGGTTTTAAGAACTTTTGATTTTATGACAATTTCTAAAAATAAGATTGCAACATTAACAGAGGTATATTTCCACATCAATGATTTGTGTTGTTTTTTTTCCCTTTACAGCTTCACTAGTCTTGAGCTATTTGTGAATCCTGCACCATAAGCCAGTTTTTAAGTATGACGACCATCAGCTGATTAGCTGACATGCTATTAGCATGGCTGCAGATGGCACTTCAATGCCCATTGGCTCCTCCAGTAATCTGGAGCTCATGCGGCAACGGGCACAGAAGGCTGCAGAATTTTACCAGGAGCAGCAGAAACGACAGCAACAGAGGGAGAAAGAACGTAAGGGAGAGGCTATCCCTAGAGGTCAGAGTCAGTTTGCTGATACTTACAACAACAACAGTGGCAGCAATCACTCCATTGGTGGCAATAATGCAGGGGATCAGGGAAGAGCTGGTAACAGCAATAATATCAGCCAAGTCCTGTCTGAGGAGTCCTATGATTCAGTGGCTCCACCCACCAGCAATAGTTTCTACAGGGCTAAAATGCGGGCTGGTATAATTGACATGCGCAGTTCATACAGTGAAAGAATAGGGCATAATGCAGGAGGTGGCAGGATAAATTCTGCAATGTATCATAGTCAGCACACTGGTCCTCGAGTTCGAACTCAAACATATGCCTTGGATAATAAACAGGGGTATTCTCACACACCACAGTCATCGTCGTCTTCATCAGCAATTCCACCACCACCATCATCATCATTGTCATCATCTCATCAACAACCTGCCCCTCAAAAGCCAGCAAGGACTTATGCCACAAATCGCATGCTGTATCGTAGTAGTAGTGACTTAGAAGTTGACAGTGGTGAATTAGATGTACCCCCTCCCTCATCTTCCAACCTTCATAGAGAATATGGCAGCACATCATCGTTAGATATTTTAGGCACAAGTACTGACAATTTTTTTTCAATGGTTAGTGAATTTCAGCATCATAATGCTTTGGATCAACGGAGCCCAGCCCCACCCAGACTTCAAGAATTATTGCAGGGGCGGCTGGGTGCAAATTCTGAACCTCAAATTCCGTTGGGTGATTCAGGAAAGGCGAATGTAAAATTTTTGAATGGTATTTCTCAAGGGGGAAAGGATTTGGGTGATGATGAAGTGGATGGTAAAACAAAAACAAAAACGAAACATAAAGATAGAAAACAACGAGCTAAATCGATCACAGGTGAGGCTAGTGCAAGTATATTGAAAAAACTCAGGGGAAAAACTGAATCTGAAGTTCCTTCTTCAAAATCAGAGGAACGTGTGGGAGCAACAGAAGAGACATCTACTTCCAGTGTTAAGTCCGAAGATTCTTGTAGAAAACGGGCTTTTGTCCATTTTGATTGTCAGTCAGTAGGGGTGGATTTGACCCAAGTAATTCAAAACCGCTCTGCTGGCCTCAATTACAAAAACAATACAACAACAGGAGCATCAGCTGCTTCAGGTCAAAGACTGAGCCTTGCCCCTGATAAGGATGATCCTGATATTCTTGCTGACACTGACGACGGAGATGGAAAAAGTAATGACCTTGTTCTTTCATGTCCTTTTTTCCGCAATGAGCTCGGAGGAGAAGATGAAAGAACGGTCAGTTTAACCAGGTCCACAGCACATAAAAGATTATCATCGGGGTCGATCATTACCACCACTGCCACCCCAACAGTAAGCCAATCCTTGCCCAGCCAGGTGCGTCACCCAGCGTGTTGTGGCGTGGCAATCTTGGACTCTTCTCCTTCCCCATCTGGTCAGATTCTACCTCCTTTGGTCTCACATAGAGGCCATGTTATTGAGTATGTTGATCATGGAGCCTATTATTACAGACACTTTTTCTACAACTATGGTAAGGATAAGTAGTTTGTTAATTGCTCATTTGATTTTTGGTGGGTTTTTTTTGTTTTTTTTTTGCCTTCTATTTATGTTACATTGCCATTTTGATGTTGAAAACGTTCTGTAAAACGGTGCATTGCCAAGTAAAATTGGACATGGGACTGATCAAAAACATCGACTCAACATGATTTTATGTCAGTATAAACATCAAGCACAAACTCTATTACCCTCTCCATCCCCCGTTTAATCTTTAACACAGGCACACACACACGCGTTCACACACACATACACATGCACACATGCTCAACCACCTAAACACACAGGGAGCGTGTGAGTACAAACCGCCGACAACACACATGAAGTTCAAAACAATCACCCTCCGTTAGCAATAATTGACTTGCTATCCTGCGACAGGCTGTAGCCAAAAAGTATTATAGTTTAAGATGCAGTACTATTACTAGTTTTAAAGATATGGAGACTCATAGCCGCAAATCAATGTAATAAGCTCTCTCCTTATTAAATGCCAGGACGATTGCTATGAAAACAAACTATCAATTTCAATTAAATAGTTCCGTTACAGATTGAGAGGTGACGGAAAAATGTATATTGGTAGAGCATTGTGGGACAATTGTTTTGTTATTATGTCATTGTTTTGTGGTGGTGGTGGCTTTCTCGTGCAAGTGATGCTGCCTAAGCCAGGGACTTGATAGGTGACAATATAATTCCAAGGGAATATGTGGCCATTGCATTGTGTCCATAGGTAATGCACATTATAGATGCTACGCTACTGACATCTTGTGTGACAAGTACCTACCTAACTATAGACAGAGAAGGGGATACTTTCAAGGGGCTAATAGAACAGAATGTTTAAAAAGGTAACTTGTACCATACGAAATGGTGAAGCGCATTGATTGATCACAGCAAATCTGTATAAATGCATATATCCATTTATTTTAATTTTATTTTTATGTTGTTGTTTTGGGATTATATGTAAGTGAAATTGTGCCCAATTGTCGAGATTGTTGTTGTTTTGTTTTGATGTTTTGAATGGATTCAAATTCTAGTCTCTGCAGCTGACTTATGTAATAATAATAATGATAATAATGTAAATCATATATACCGCTCCCATTCCATATACAAACAGCTCTAGGCCTTAGGAAGTTGAATACATTGTTCTATACAGTCTTAATGTTTGCAGAGAGATTTTAAAAGTTGGTATCATAGAGTAACTAAATTTAGCTGAAAATTGTGATAAGCTAAACAATTTGAATCTTTTAAAAATAAATAAATCTAATATGATTGATTAACTTGAATTAATATCTAAAACTCTTTACTGCAGATCACCAGAATATTTTTGGTATTGATGATAATTTGGGACCTGTTGCTATCAGCGTTCGTAGGGAAAAGCTGGATTTGGAGGAGCGCACCAATAATCTCGGGAGAGCAGAATATGGCCTTGCACAGTATAGGATTATTTGTAGGACTAGTGAGGTGAGTCTCTTTGATTTTTGAAAAAATCCATTTTAGATGAATGACAGATGGTCTAAAGCTTGTAGTTTGCATCAATGTGAAAATGAGTCGTGGGATGGTGTTGATTTTTATTTTTAATCTATATTCCAATTGATACATGCTACATAAAATGACATAGGAAGAATTCCTTGTTTGCACTTGATAATATGTGTTCATGCACATCAGTCAAATGTGATAAAGGCTCAACTTCCCATTTCTTTATTGAGGAGGAAATAAGAAGATAGAGATGAATGTGAACTTGTACATGGAAATAGATCTGGTTCTTTTTGATGGAGTTTAAACTCGTTGGATAAGCATGCAAATTGGTCTATCTCCTATCACCATTGAGTCAGCATTTTTTCCAGGTCCCTCTGTCCTTTCAGCAGTGATTGGGTTTGTTAGGTCTGTGTTCTCTGGATCTAAAGGATTACTATTTGTATATTATTTATGTATATCAGGATACACAGATGCTGGGGTGTGAAAATAAAACAATTGAGTTTTGAAGAGCCATTTAGTTGTATTGGTCTCTTTTTAAAAGTCTTACAAGTATTGTATATTTTTATCAGTTGAGCACTCTACGTGGTTGTCTTTTGGAGGAAGCAATACCAGCCCGTTTGAGCAGTTCAAGAGGAATTCCCATCAAGGATGTACTAGAGGTGGCAGTTCCAGAGGTTCAAATATCATGCCTGAGGCAGGCAGTCTTTGGGCCTAAGACATGTGAGCAGCTGCTCAAATTAGATGAACAAGGGGTTAGTATTATTGTTTGTTTGTTTTTTTTGTTTTTAATTTTCATTGAAAAAAAAAGTTTTGTTTTTTTCTTAGTCAAATGCACATTTAGTTGTTATTTCTTGCAACACTTTTAAGCCATATCAGATGTGAGTGTTGTAGGATGCTTTATGTATCAAGAAATTGGACGTTTCAGGACAATGCGATAATTACCTTTGGTATTTGTTTCACATACGTGTAGAATGAAGGTTACATCTTTATGTTTTATAACATTTTAAAAAAATGTTTATATGGACTCTCTAAAAGAAAGAAGAATTGATTTTTAAACGTTATCCTTTTTAGTGTTTCCAACAGAAATGAGATATAAGAAATGGGAGAAAACTAAAACGGAATGGACAAAGCTAAACTTAGGTTAATACTGTCTTTGCATAATGGTTATGGGTATTGATTTTTATGTATGTTGAATTTTGATTGTTTTAGTAACAACAATACATCATTAGATACATAATAATAATAATATGACCATATTAAATTTGGATATATTTTATAATTATTTTCCCTCAAATTTCTCTCTTTTGGTCAATTTGCTTTTCTTCTGATAAAGAGTTGAATTTAAAGATATTGATTTACTTTGTCCCAGATTGGAACCACATATAAAGTGGGTATTATGTATTGTAAAGCTGGCCAGGGATCAGAGGAGGAGATGTACAATAATGGTAAGTTGTTTCTTTTGTTTAGAATTAATATAAGAAAAGACAAAAGGGCTTCGCACCAAATTGACATATAGAAATAAAGGGATTTAATAGAATGTTTTCAATCTCTCTCTATAAGTTAAAGTGGTTGACATGAAATTGAATTTAAAAGAAAAAAGCAATTCATATCCTTTGGATTTTAATGGTTGCACTGCCCATACACACATAAGCACAAATACAAACATACACACACACACAAACACAAGAAAACGTATTGGACAATGTGCCTCATAATTATTCATTTATTCCCCACCCCATGCTTATAAAAGGAACATAATTTTGTTTTTGATCATTGTCACTATATTCCTTTTACTTATTACCTATCCACTTGGTTTCAGGTGATACATAAGGCCTCCACCCTATCACTACCATTCCCAAACATCACTTGACTTTGTTGTATTCTATACATGGCACTATTCCAATCAGCTTTTGACAGTTTATTTAGAAATGTTTGCATGGATATTTTAAATTTCCTTAATTTAACTTAATTACCACTACAATTTAATTGTGTATATTTCAGAGTCCACTGGACCAGCACTGGAGGAGTTTTTAAATCTCATCAGCAGCAAAGTGCGTTTAAAAGGGTTTGAGAAGTATCGAGGTGGCTTAGATTGTAGAAGTAAGTGGAATAACTTTAAATCTTTTCATATAATGAAGTTACCTTTGATTATTGATATTTATATTAAATATGTTGTCTTGTTTGAGTCTAGTACTTGTGTAATATATGTTAAATCGAATGTTTCCAATTTTACAATCATGTAAACATAAAAAGATAATTTAAGATATTTTAAAGAAATTGTAAATAAAACATCCATATTTAAGATTTTATTCAACGCTTTTATATTTCAATTGAATAATAAATAAGTTCATAATAATGAAACTACATCTGTGGCAGTGAAATAATGAATTTTTATTTATTTCAGCTGATACAACGGGCACCCATTCGTATTATACCACATTCAACAACAATGAGATCATGTTCCATGTTTCCACAATGCTTCCCTTCACACCAAACAACAAACAGCAGGTCAGTTCCAAGTAGTCAGTGTTTGATTATGCTGATGAGGTCAAATTAGATATCAAATACAATTTCCTGAACAAAACCTTAGCTACGGAGAATTGAAGTTTGAAAAAAAAAATTTGCAAGTTTTGTGCGTAAAGGATCTATAATACGAAAATTTCACTTTAATTCCAATGGTTATCATCTTTTTATTTTCATTTTTATTTTGTAAGAATTAAAGTGCCTTATTTCTAAATCAAATTAACTCATAATTTTGAAAATTGTCAGTCGTCTAAGCTTTTGAAAAGTGATGATTATTTTTTTATTTATTTTTTTCTCTAAAAACAGTTACTACGTAAACGTCACATTGGCAACGATATAGTCACTGTGGTATTTCAAGAAGCTGGTGCCCAGCCGTTTACTCCCCAGACAGTCCGATCACAGTTTCAGCATGTTTTCATTGTAGTCCAAGTCAACAACCCTAACTCTGACAGCACCAGATATAGGTCTGCATCAATATTACAAAAGAAAATTAATAGGCTGAAGGCATTCCCAAACCTATCAGTTATATATAAAATATTGATAAAATTCTGAAAAGGTCATATTCTTCAGAAAATAGATTTGATTTACTCATCAATGGATCTATTTCAATCTTAAGAGTTGTACCATATTCTCACCAAAAAATTTAAGTAATGGACTAAGAATGGAGCATATATGGTTCATGCAGATATTGGAATCTAACTTTTAAACTAGGATTTAATGTGAAGAGAATATAGATTTTATGTTTGTTGCTTAAGGCTGGTCTGCATTCTTAGAAAGACTATGGGCATTCTCTGTCCATTTCATAAAGCCTAAGGGAATGACTCATCTTGTTTAAGTTTGAGTTTTATTGTTTATTATCAAGAACGCTCACCAATATCAGTTTATACAAATCTATGTTTGATGCATGTTAGTTTGGGTAAAGATGATTGCTTTGTGGAGTAAATGAAAAATTAAGCGACAAAATTTACCAGCATGAGTTGGAATTGGATACTTGGTTTATATTTTATAAAATGCAAAATTATGATTATGTCAATTGCTTATTTGTAATATTATTTAAAAGAGTGTTAATATCCTAATGTATTTCTTTATTTAATAGAAATAGAACAGAAATTTCCCAGCTTTTAAAGAGGTGTGTTTTGTCATAAAGATGGGATTATATAAAACAAAACCGAAAGAAAAAAAACAAAAACAAAGGAAAAACCCATTGATATTTATTATTTAACATGTTGGTTAGATGTTAATCAATTCAAACCCCATTTTTAGTTAGTTCAAAATATTCCTGAAATGCACTATTTTGCATCAAACTTTCCATTTTTTCCCTAAAAGGCATAACTTACGATACTCAGTGCATGTATATTACTGTGATCGTCCTTTAATTACTAGTTTTTAGTTATTATCTACGATCAGTGTGTTTTTTGTTTGTTTGTTTGTTTGTTTTTTAATTAATTTTTTTTTTCAGTGGAAGGTTCATTTATGCTAGATCTAACAGGCTCAGTTGCGTTCGCTCATTGCTAAGTCGGGAGAGGGGTCAGAAAAAAATAATGTCCATATCTAGATTTGAAAATGGTTCAATATGATTCCAGTGCTCAACAATTACTAACTGTAAATACTTTATTCATTTGTCGCTTTTATTTTTCCTGTTTTTCTTGATTCTACTGGAACAATTGCTTACATTCAGATATTGTTATCTTTATAATTTTGTTTCTTTCGCACATATTGCATTATTTAACAATCAATTCATTTATAAATTTCCTACAGTGTTGCCATTACAAGATCTAAAGATGTTCCTCCATTTGGTCCACCCATCCCTGAAAATTGCAACTTTAAAAAGTCTCAGGATTTTGTTGACTTTCTACTTGCAAAAAGTAACCGTTGATTTCTTTTTCTTGTATATATTAATAATAATGTTACTTAAAATGCCGTATGAATTGAAAAGAAATGAGGAAAGTAGCAGTGAGTTTTTTTTTTCCAGTGTCTGCTATTTTACATTGAATAAACAGTTTCTGTGTTTGGTTTCCCTTCCAAGGATAGAATGCTGATGTATTACTATGTATAATCTCACTGTAATCTCACTTAGACCCATCCATGCAATCACAGTTATCGAGAGGTCCACATAGATTTGAACCCTGGGTGGGTAGAGAGATACTTGCTGTATCTGTCTTCTATCCCCCTATATCTGTTTTCCAATTGCTTTCTGTCTTTGTCTTGGAATGAGATTACTTAGTTTTGTCCTGACCCTGACCGGAGTCCTTGGCTGGGAGGGAAACAGTCAAATGTATAGTTATCGTTTTCAGAGATGATGTTTTTTCCTTGTAAATAATCTCTCTGTTATGTATTGTATTTTTTTTTAAACATATGATTTGTAAACATTCTGAGTGTGTTCCTCTTAGTGTGTACCTGTGCTTGTGTCAGGACGAGAAATTTAGGTGATTTCAAACCATGCACAACGATAGTATGCTCTTGGAATCTACATCTGTTCCCTATTTGTCCCATTTCCCTTTGCCTTACTTTTCTTGTGCGCTTTTAATTGTAAATCTATAACTTTTTTACTGTCCCATTTTCTTCCTTTTTACTGGTGCTGACATGACCTTAATGTGTCTGAAGCGCCGTAAAACCCTTAAAAACAAAAATATAGATTTGAACCAGGTCCATGATTTGAGTGCTCTTTCTATTGAGCTACTGGGACTCTTTTCCTCCCTTTGTTGTGATGTCAATATCAGCAAGAATTTCAAGGATGAGTCGAAAAGTAATGGGACAAATATCCTACTGAGCTCATTTCTTTTCCGTGTGACGTCATATTTGGTTCAATTGAACTTACACATGTTCTCTTTAAACCAAAGGTTGAAAATTGTAATTCTGTCAAATTTTGACAAAGTTATGGCAGTTCAAAATGGCTGTCCCCAAGGATGACTGTCAGTGACAGAAAGCTGTCATTGAATTTCTCGTTTTCGAGGAAAACACATAGAGTAACATTTTTTAACGCTTTGGGAAAGTTTATAAAACTCAGGGACTTTGTAGAGGCAGTGTTTTTAGGTGGGTTAAACGTGTATCTCGTCATTGAGAAAAAAATGAGAAAAAATCTCTCAACCATGTCTTTATCTTGTGATGGTCGCCTTCCAAGCAGTGTCAACTTAGTTAATCAAATAAAGACAGAAGCATTGATCAGATCTGATAGAAAAACGTTTTTTTGAAGAGATAGCACTAGACCTAGAAATTAGTCATGGAAGTGCTCACCAATTCGTCAGATCCTTGGGATTCTAAAAGATCTGCGCTTGTTGGGTACACAGGCAGTTGATCAAGAACAGGAAAAGGTGAATTGTTGTTCCGAGCTTCTCTGGCTAAATGGGAGATATGACAGCTTTCTCTGTAGAATAGTCACTGGATATGAAACCTGGGTTCATCATGTGTACTTGAGACGAAGAGACAATCAATGGAATGGCAACATGCCTCTAACCCAAAGACCAAAAAAACCCCTTCAAAACTGAGAAATCAGCTGGGAAAGTTAAGCCATTAGAGGTGTAATCCTCGTTGATTTCCTACTACAGGGAGCCACTGTCAACTCTGAATTGTACAAATAGACCTTGAAGCAACTGAAAGCAAGCATTCGAGTTAGACCGGATTTGGAGATGGGAAAGTACTGTTTCTTCATGAAAATGCCCTTCTGCACACAAGTGCCGGGAAAAGGAGGTAATCGCATCATTTTGATGGACAATGCTGTCTCACCCTCCTTATTCATCAGACTGGGCACTTTTCAGACTTTTATCTTTTTGGTCCACTGAAGGAGGCAATGAGGGGACATCGCTTAGAAGATGACGAAGAAGCCGAGACAGCAGTGAAAAATTGGCTCAAAGTTCAGTCAACTCAGTTTTATGAGGACAGAATACATGGACTTATAAAAAGGTGGACTGTAGCTATCGAGAGAGGTGAAGACTATGTTGAGAAGTAGCATTCTACTCGGCTAATGGCAGGCTTTAATTTGAGGTATGATTCATGGTACTGATTCAATTTGTTTTAAAGTAGTAAGCAGAGTCCCATTATTTTTTTTACTCACCCTCGTATAACTATATTTAAATTCAAACACATCTCCTTTTCTCTTTTTTTACTCAGTCATCAACTCGGAAAATGCTGCTCACAAAAGTGAAAAGTTTAGAACAATGGCAACTCGTACAAGACAGGAATATCTCAAAGATTTGGCCACCAATTATATTACAAGCACACCAATTGACTCTGGATCTAAACTCAGTAAGAATTATCACTGTTGCTGTTTTCATGCTGATTTTTCTGTCTCTCTCTCTCTCTCTCTCTCTCTCTCTCTCTCTCTCTCTCTCTCTCTCTCTCTCTCTCTCTCTCTCTCTCTCTCTCTCTCTTCGCTTATGTTATCTATTTTTACTCACCATCTTTTGTCTCTGTCCGTACAAACCATTCATTTTCTCTTGAGACAATTTTTTCATTCAAGTAATTCGTTTGTGAATTAACTCAAGTTCAGAAGATCACATAACTTATAAAGTCACAAATGAGTGAGGAAGTTAAAGAGATGGTTTAATGTGTACAATAAATTCTTGCTTGATTCCTAATTTGGGATTTAAAGGAAATTCTCTTCTTTTCTATTTTTTAATTTATTATTTTTTTTTTGAGTGGATTATTTAGATTGTTATCAGTTCCATTTTGCTTTTATTTTGATATGGTAATGGCAAATATTATTTTCATATCTTATGTCCCGCACAGACCCAAATGAAGACAGCAGTTGTTGGGGAGCTCCTCATAGCATTCGATATACAATAATACCGTGTACTATTTTCTTCTATTACGGGTTTTGAGTACTTGTAATTAGTTATCTGCTCTATCCCACTTTCTGCTTTTTGTTCAAATTTATGTTCAGAGTTGCAGCTGCATTCTCATTTGTTGCTCAACATGCGTTTTACCATGGTAGTGTAGATAAGCCAATTCGTTTGAGGAGCCATTATTTTTGTACAACTTATTTATCCATTAATTGGGTAATTTTTATATTTTTTATTTTTGTAGTGAATGAAAGCTTAAATATTCTTGGTTTTATTGCTGCTCATTGTTCATAATATTTAAATCCATTAATTTCCCTGAAGATCATGCAACCAATAACATTGGATTTTAAATTGTTAATTTGATCACTAATTTTATCGCGGTGTATTTTCCTCTATAGATCTAATATTTTATTTGGAGGGAAGAGATTTGTTTCTAATTGCCTTATTAAAAAAAAAGAATTGTTGTTTTACTTTCAGGTATATATTTCACATTGATGTATTTCAGAATTCTAGATAAGAATTTTATCATGAAGACAAATGAAATCCGAGAACTGTCCAAAACTTTATCATAAAACTGCGCGATTAACCCTGCTTTTTTGTGTTATTTTTCCATTATGTTAATGCTTCATATATTGTGAGTTTTATGTTCCTTTACCATTCGGATTATATTTGGTTTATATTTTGTTTTTGTTGCAATGTGGATAGATTGAATTGGTTGCACAATTCACCATTCTATAGATAGATGATGTCATTGATGTTAATGGATAAGGTGGCGGTTGACATTTGCAATCAGTTAATGTATTTGGTATTGATAGCCAAGCTAAAGTTTTTTGTCTTGTGAACAACAAGACTTAGTGATTGGCTATGTTACAGTGTTCTCAACTCTGGTGTGAATTAGTACCTGGTTTAAGGCACTGAGATATTGTAAACATGCCTAATAAGTGATGTGTACTGTGTGACATGGGAATTTGGTTCCACATTATGTTCGGAGAGAATAGTTAAAGCATTATGGAGCTCAACGAGCGTGGTGAAAATCATAGAAATGTGCGTACAACTACTAAAATGATTAACTGTTGGTCACCAAAGCAGTGCCAGGACAAAAAAAAAATAGTTTGCACTCTAATATATGCTGAAACCAAACTCTAAATGCATCACTCATGGGTTTATAGAGATGTTGGTCGACATAACTTCTAAAGGGAAATCATAACTCCCTCCATTTATTGTCAGCACCTGCAGTCATATTTTTAGTTTATTCATTGTGTTATGAAGCATTTCAGGAGATATAGCAGCTCGTAAATCATGTTTAAGAGATTTAATACATTTTTTTTAAAAAATGCATTTGTTCAGTTAAGGCATATGTATTATGTATAATAAAATTGGTGCATATTTAAATTGGGTATGAAATAACACTTTCATAATTTTCTACTCATTGTGTAAAAATCCAGGTGAATATATCTTTCTTAGAGCTCTTAAAGTTTTGTATCGGGGAATAATAAAAAGAACCCTATGATAAATAATCTTTTAAGTTTTTTAAATGCTTCAGCATAAAAGATGAAATTATGAAATTCTATCTGAAACATGTGTTACATTACTTTTTTTTTTTTTAATTCTGTTCTTTTAAAATTTCATATGAGTTGGAAATTATTTTTTCAATTTTGTGACTTGACATTTAAAGCTCTTATTCTTGTTTTCCTTTATAGGTAAGTTTGGCCTAGGTAGTGGTCGCAAGAAAGAGAAAGTGAAGCAAAAAGTGATACCAGACATGTATGCTAAGGGAGCCTTGGTTTGGGAAGTACAGGTGGAGGATATGGGCACTGCGTCACAGGTGGAATGTCTACTAGCAGTGGCTGCTGACACTATAGTATTACTGGAACAGACCAGTAAGGACGTTATCTTTACTATTCCATGCAGCACTCTAATTGGCTGGACACCTCAGCCTAGCAGGTATGGTTAAGCTTGTTTTCATTGTATAGTTTAGATAGTCTTTCAAATGTCTGCTTTCACATTCCCTTCATATTTTCTATTCAGTCAATATAGTTTGGATATGGTACAGTCTTTCAAATGTCTGCTTTCACATTCCCTATATATTTTCTATACAGTCAATATTTGTGTAACATTCATATACGAGCATTTCCACATCCTTACACCATGAGCATGGTAAACATTCTTTTTCCTCTTTGCATAAAACTTTTGCATTCAGCAGAGTATTGCGTTTTTTCTTCTTATTTTAGACATTCTAATTTGTGTCCCTCTAAAAATGCTTTTATGATCTTTTGGTATCACACCAAGTTCTGATCTGTTGGTCCTTAGTATATAATATCCAGGTGGTGCAAAGTTGAATCCTTGGAAAAGGTTCTTTACACACATTATCTCACCATACTCAGGTGCAAAATGAGAGCCTGGTCAGTAAAAGTGTTTCTCTCTGACAAAGTAAATTGCAATATCATCCTAGATGTCCAGTGTTGCTATTGGTAATATTTCTTTAAAAAATATTTTTAAAAAATCAATTTAAAAAAACAATTATACTTTGATTTCCAGTCTCCGTTTATACTTTGGTGCTGGAGAATGTCTGCTGATGCGTCCATTCTCAGGAGAAGTGGAAGAGATGCATGAAATCATCACAAGGCTCCAGGCTGTCACTAATGGTATCGAGGTAAAAGACATTAATAATAATAATCTTATATTAATGGAGCTAAAATTACATGACTTTTAAACAAAGTAGGCAAAATTATTGTACAGCACTTTATTTCCTTATTTATTTATATTAATTTTTTATTTATTTATTTATTTAATTATTATTTATTTATTTATTTATTTATTTATTTATTTATTATTATTATTATTATTATTATTATTATTATTATTATTATTATTATTATTATTATTATGATAATGATGATGATGATGATTATTATTATTATTATTATTATTATTGATTAATTTCTTTATTTATAATTTGTTATTCCAATTGATTGGCACGTGGCATGTGTTCTGATTACCTTCTTGAAATTATGTAAGAAAAATTCTGTCACTGAAAGAGTGTTCCAAGGGGCTGTTTTGATTAAGTGGCATTCCAATTTTTGGGTTCGTTTATAATAATAATGATGATGATAATGATAATGCTAAGAACGACAATAATGATGATGATGATGTTGTAATTGACTATCACTATGTCATCATATTCTACTGTCATAGCATCATCATCTGCCCAATAGCACATTCATTTTGATTGCCATTGAATTTTCTCATTAGAAACTTTTTGATCTCATATCTTATTTCTCCCCTATCTTTTCAGACCACTAAAATGGCCTTGAAACGCAATGGCTTGGGGCAATTGGGCTTCCATATCCAGTCAGAGGGCATCATCACAGATGTTGAAAAGTACGGCTATGCCTGGGAGGCAGGGCTCAGGAAGGGCAGTCGCTTAGTGGAAATTTGTAAAGTAGCAACGACCACATTGTCGCATGACCAGATTGTGGATCTGCTCAGGACATCAGTTGTTGTCAAGGTGGTGGTTGTTCCTCCAATGGATGACGGGTCCCCCAGGTAATGGCTTCTTTTTAAACTTTATGCTGTTGATTTTTGTGGTGCAATACGATTAAATTGAAGTCTTAGATATCTACACATGATTTTATGTTGATTATTTTTTTTTCTTTAAAAAAAAAATTGTTTTTGAAACATATTAAAGACAAATTGAATGTGAACTTTTCAGCTTATTTAGATCCAATAATTCACTTTAATCGTGTTGTTTTGTGACATCATTAGCTAAGATTTGGAGTGGATAATATCATGGTTGTGGATACATATATACTCTTAGTTTTCTCTGTATTAGTAGTTTCCATTAAAAAAATTTTTTTTGCAGCATGTATACAAACCCTTGTCATTTCGTGAAGTCTTTACATGTATTAGTTAATTGTTAGAACTGTATTGTAAATGCTGCAATCTATTCTCTGAGAGAAGATACGTTATTATTACAATTAATTTGTAAGTGTGTTTCTTAAATGATCTCTTTTCACAGCCGTTATTTTGACCAAATTGTTTTGTCATTTTCTGTGATGTTGCCGGACAGCAACATGAAATATTTCACTACTTATAACCAATATGAATGAAATGTCATAGGCAGCTAAAATATATATCTTATTGCATTTTCCTGCTGGGTACCATTTTAATGTCATTGCAGAAGGCGCACATTTTTCATATTTCTTCTTATTGCATTTGTCCTATATATACTGGCATTTTGTGGAGGCATCTTGAATTTTGTAATGAACACATTTTGCCAAATAAATCATTATCAAGAGCTGAAATAATTTCTGTGACTTTGAATAGCAATTATTTTGTCAGATCATTATTTTCATGTTTCTTGAAAAATGCATATTTCTCCTCTTTTCCATATCCCACTCCCTCACCCACTATTGCAATGTACTGCAAGTTGGATATTTATGAAGTTGAAAATATGTTATAAATCACGATTTATTAAACAAATCATCTTTGCTTTTTCTTCAAGAAAATTTGTTTTTCTGCCTTAGTAATACCATAATTTGCTTTTAAACTGGGTAATAATACTACCATATACTGCTACTATATCCTAAGTCCTTATGTAATCTCTTGTGTGACGGTTTTTGTTTTTACAACTTAACCCTTCCATTCCAACATTTACTCTCCTTGATGAAATGATGTTGGCCTAAAACCACTGGCTTCCATCCACAGGGGGTTTGTCACTCACTCCTCTCTCATTTCACCATCACCCACAACCTCTGACAGTTCGCAGCAACAGCAACAGCAGCAAAATAGTGAACAGCAACAGCTGTCTCCAAACCAGGAACAAGTTCTGGCCGGTAGCACCAGCGCTGCCAACAGCAATAACCCATCCCCTCCTCCTTCCAGCACAGAGCATCAGCCTCCCCGACCTCCTGATTATCATCAAGCTCTCTTGATGTTATCCCAGGCTAGGTACCTACTTCTTTGGTGATGCCTTGATGAGGAATAATCACTACTACCACTACTACATTCATTCAACATCCCTTGCTGCCTTCATATCTCATGCGATAACCAGTCCATATCATAACCCTATAACACCCTTCATTTGCTTCTTTGCTGAGAACTGTTTGTTTTTGTTTTTTTAAATTCACGTTTGCTCCATTTTTACAAAATTTTTTAGAAAGAAATGGAAAAATGCATCTCTTTGGACTTTTTAATTATTGTAAAATGACACTTTGATAAAATTGCCATGATAATATGACTGTTTTACAAACATAATTTACTAAGATATCTCTTCAATTTTTATCTTTATACAAAGTAATAAAAAAATTTTTAAATGGGCAAATGAGATTTTTTTGTTATTTTTTTCTAAGGAAATGTTCCTTAATGGATTAAGTCTGCTTGAAGCTTATGATAATTATTGTCCCCTCCCTCCCACTGCTTTATTCATCTGCAGGCTTATCTTGGTTTATGAATGGATGGAACCATCAAGCATCAATTCATATAATTTTGTCTAGATCACAATCAATGATTTTCTAAAACTATAATAGAAGATTTCTCAAAATGACCTTTTCTGGTTTCATTCAATATTTTGCCATGCCATTTGCTTTCTACATTATATTGTATAGTCCATATACTTACACACTCCCATTCGCCTACTGCCTGATATGCACCTTTGTTCTCAGCCCATTGCTTACCTGTAGACCTATGCTTCAGTTTACCTTGTTATGCAGTTATTTTTTATTTATTAAAATAATTTTTTATTCCACAGTGACGAAAGATGTATTTTTAAAAAATCTTTTGTGTGT
The DNA here is from genome assembly GCF_034508935.2 of Berghia stephanieae. Classification (NCBI taxonomy): domain Eukaryota; kingdom Metazoa; phylum Mollusca; class Gastropoda; order Nudibranchia; family Aeolidiidae; genus Berghia; species Berghia stephanieae. Next base: position 90,791,811 of record NC_088360.1, on the reverse strand, counting down.
GTGTGTGTGTGTGTGTGTGTGTGTGTGTGTGTGTGTGTGTGTGTGTGTGTGTAATTGCCGTTTTAAATAAATTTTATTTGATTGTTTCAATTGATAACTTATTTTCAATACTTTGGTTAATTGAATGATGACTTATTTGAGAATGTTCTTGTCATACTCTTTTAATTTCTATGTATGCTTGTTGTAAACTAAAAAGTAGTTGTCATCATGAATGTGGCTTTGAATAATGAGCTTTTCTCTCCCAAAAAAGTTAAATTCTTTTTTTCTTTTTTAATCTATTTTAATTACTATGTAAATTGGAACTGCTTGTAAAGAATTGCACACAATAAGGTCATTGTGATGTTACATTTTCATCATGAAAAGCATGAACATTTTGTTTCCAATTTTATTCGTGAATGACCTTTTTTTCTTCTAAATCCCTAGGAAACTGCATGTGTTTCATAAAAGAGGAGCGACTGTACATGCTCAATTATCCACTTTTTACAAAATTATACTCATTATATTCACATGGATTTGACAATTTTGGATTTCATTTTTGGTAACAAAATAATTTTCACACCTGAACTGACAAAATTTTTTTTTAAAGAAAAAAGGGAGAGGGGGATGAAATTTTAAGTTCCATGCAACTAATTTTCTTGTTTGTATTATCCAAAGAGTAAATTGTTCTATTTCACTAAGTTCCATGCAGATATTTTTTGATGTTTGTATTGTCCATGTGATAAATTTTATTTGCTTTTCATGTCTGTGAGCTCAGGTTTAGCTTGTTTTCTTGTTTTTATTCAACTTCCTTCTCTGATTTGAGTCTGGACGGCTCCACCAGTATTTCGTGCACATAAAATCTCGATTCTTGTTCAAGGATTTTGCCTTTATTGTATTAATTTAATTTTGGTGAACCTTTGGCTCATAGATTCCTTTCAAGTTTTTCAAGGGAATTCTGGTTTTCCAGTGCATTGAAGTCAAATTTTGCATTTCACTTTTTTAAAATCGGAATTATTTGAATTTCTCATCCTTTTCAATTCTATTTATATCCACTTGTATCTATGTTAGAATTTTTATTTTAAGAACATGAGTGAACTAAGCTGGTAATGAGATCTGGATATAATAATGAGTCAATATGGGATAAAGTGGTCTCACTGCATTGACTATATCTACATTAAAATCCTTTATATGCAAATTAAATCATGCCAATCCAATCATTTCATTTATATTATTATTTCAATCCAGCATGATGCATTCGGTTTTTATAGTAGTTTTAAAAAAATAAAATTTCCTGCTCTTTAAATTGTTTATTTTTTAATACAGTGTTCAGATCATTGTCAAAGTAGCCAAATCATTTATAAAATACCAAGGAATGAAATTTTTAAAGCTTGTTTTTGTATTTGGCATGTACCTTATTGTGACATGATACAATCATATTTGAATAACATTTTCTGCTGCTTTTATGTTCTTTTTTAAAGCTTTAAAGACTCATTTTGCATATTATCACTCAATATAATGCGTGAATGTACAATATGAATCCAATAATGCTGATTCTCCGTAATATAAAATATAACTTCCCAGTGAATGTCTACCAGAATATTATTAGAAAATTTAATAGTGATAAAGAAATGTTATCTGCTTCCATGTATAACATCAATGTAACTTGCTAAAGCCACAATGTAAGTTGCTAAAAGTGCAGTCCAACTTGCTAAAACTACAACCTTGATAATCTGTTAAAGTGATTGAAAGAAATTAAATGACTTGTAAAAACTAAGAAGGAAGGAAAGTTAAAGACATGTGATTTAATAAGTAACGTGTTTCTTCTACCAGAGGTGACACCAGCATCACTGCCCCAATGCCTATCCCTCCTCTGAAACACTCTCCACCGGCCATCACAGCTCAGCAACACCATCATCAAATACCACATCAACAGTCACAACAACAGCAACAACAGCAGCACTATGAACCATCACCTCGTCAGCGACCACCACACACCCATCACGGCTACTCCGACTCTACTCTGTCCTCTGGAAGATCATCTGATGATGGTAGGGGTTCATCTTTCATGAGTGGAGGTCACATCCGGCAGGAATCAGGAGATGGCCTAAACTCCTTCAGGGGTAGTCACGAGGACATTAATTCAAGGAATAATTCTCATGACAGTTCAGACTATGCAATGTCAGGTAAGTTGCTTTATACTTATACAGTTTGACATTTTATTTGATGTGACATTGAAAACTTGGTATCTAATTTTCAAAAGTGAATACACTTAATTTCAATTCTTCTCCATACATGGCAATAGTTCTCTTCAATCTCTGAACAATTAAATCTAATGTATGAACTGAGTGGCATATCTGCTGGTTTGAAAAATGTTTTCTTCCATAATAATTTTGATTTTGTCAAATGTTTTAACATTTCAGGTGTAAGTGCAAGATCAAGATCAAATCCTCACAATCAGGTAAGTTACAGCCTTTTTGATATTGATGATGACGATGATGTTTATCAATAAAACATTTTGTAGTGTCCACTCTACCTTTCTAACTGCAAAAAGGATTTGAATAATTTTGAAATATATATGAGTCTCACCAGTCAGAGGTGACTTTTGTTTTCCAATGTTGAAGAGGAAAAGAACTAGAGCATTTATATGTACATATAAAGCGCTTTACAAGGGGTCCCTAGCCAACAGCAACCCTTAACATGTAGGACGAGACATAATGCCTGTTAGGCGATATTACATTTTTGCCAACAGAAACAATTCTGTTAACGGCCAGTTACTCATTTTACACCTGAGTCTGATTAGAGAAATGTGAGTAAAGAGCCTTTTCCAAGGACTCAACTATGCACCACTCAGAGTGGGGCTTGAACCCTTGACCTCCCAGTCTGAATGCCAGTGTCATTCCACTAGACCACATTGCCACACAGATGTACCAGATATTCTGATTGGCTCTAATTAAAACACAGTGGAATATTCCCCTTAGAACCAAGACTTAATGATTATCCTGGGCGGAAGAATTTTTATTGGTCCAAACTTTTCTATCAGTTCTCTATCATTTGTCCTTTTCAAAGGGCTTGAAAATAAAAACCTCTTGTTTGGTGGACAAGTTGATTTAGCATATCGATGGATGCAAGGTTCTGATGACATCATAACTGAGCTTTGAAGTCCCCAAGCTGTCTTATAGTAACAAATCATACTCAACTTTTCAGATCAACTTATAGACTGTCTACAATGAACGGCCCCTGGCATCTCTAGTTACAATCTATTAATAATGCGGTTTTATATGCAGTATGTATTTTGTACGAACAGATTGATCATGATTTTTCATTTTGTCTCCCATGCAGCCCCCACCATTGAGACGGGGAGATCGTATTCAGACAAGCTCTGACAATCTGCTATCTGGAATCGGTTCATCCAGTAATGGGGGGAACAAGAGACAGTTTGCCAGTATGGAGTACACTTCCGGCATCCCCACCACAGGGAACATTGCCTTTGAGCTGCTGAAACAAACCCAGAACACAAAGTATTTGCTTGGACAAAACCAAGGTCAGAGCAGCAGTCACGAGGCAGCAAACAACCCTGGTTCAGCATCTAACCTTAGTCAAATCAGCGAAGGATCTTCCAGTGGATCATCTCAATATAATCAACGCAGCAATACAAGTAAAGGTATGCCTTCTTTTTTGTTTGTTCTACACTGGTGACAAAAAACAATCAAGCTATAATTAGAGGGGGGGGGGGGGGTCTGATAATTTGAAAGAATAATATGAAACAATGGAGGGGGTGGAGGGATGGCAGGGTTAGGTATGGGGAGCGGGAAGGTAGTTTTTCACAATAACAATTGCTTGCTTCCTTTGGGATAGGACATTAGACCATTGCAAAGTTCTTTGAACAGATCTAACAGGCTCAGTGACCTAATCACCACTTGGTGGACAGGGGGTCAGGAAAAAATATTAACTGCACTTATGACCGATCTTTGTCCCTTATTGTAATGTTTTACCAGCCGAGCTAAAAAGTTGGCTATATAGATTAAATCTACCACACAATTCTCTTTTATTTCTTTAAGATTCGTAACACCAGTTTGTGATGTTATTTTAATTTATAATCTTGTTTTCTAGAAGAACTTGGTCCAAAACGCAAAGATGGAATAGTTCGCCCAAACAAGCCATCCATTAAAAAAGGGTTAACTGAACCTTCCGCCAACAGCCCAAGAGCCCAGAGAAGGTGAGAGAGTTTACTTACAAACACGGCTATAAACATTTTAATAATGCTCATGGCCAGGTACTTATTCACATTTGAGTCAAATGGTATAATGTGTGTAAAGTGCCTTACAGAAATCTATGATTCCAGGACAGCCCTTATTTTTCTTCTCTTTTTTTTTTTTGTTCGTTTGTTTTTGTTGGTTTAAAAAAAAAAAAAACCGGGGTGGAACTGAGATGGATGGATCTTATACAATGATAAAAAGGTTGTTTGAGCAATTTTATATACTATGGCTTGCTTACTGTGTACTTCTGGGAAGTGTAACATTTCTTAAATTATTTTATCAATTTAAAACCCAATCACTGAATCCCTCTATTTGACCATATAAAGTAATCTATTAAACATTAATTAAACTTTTATCATGCGATTTCCACCAGGAATTTGACTGGAATGGCATCTGAAGAGTTCCTGGCCTCCAACCTTCGTGGTGCTCCAAACCAAAAGCTGTCCAGGCAGATTGGCAAGGCAGACTTCCAGGAAGAGTTAATGAGGCTGATTGACCCAGATTTGTCGGAAAAAGATCTTGTCAATTATTCTAATGTAAGTATAGTGGAATCTGAACATGAGGTTGTTGGGAGTGTTAGTGAGAACTTGTTATTTCTGTGGTTAAGTGAATGCACAGTCACAATAATTTTTTTTTAAAAAGCCTTCAGATTTTTATTCTTCTCTTCTTTGAATTGAGTCATGTTTGATGCAAGCTCATTGATTTTCAGGTCCATTGTGTCATCATCTCGTAATTTATTGACTTTTGGCATTACTCCGTACCATACCAGTCGATCTGGCTCATTTTTTCCCCCTTCTGTTGTATATATTTATATATTATGCATATTGTCAATTGAATTGTTTTGTTTCACATCACCAAACTGAAAATTAAATGCATACTTATCAATGTTGATTTACGCATTTCATTAAAAAAGATTTTAAAAACTTTTTTCACTTAATTTCTTTTTATGTTAATTAAAATATGGGAACATCTTGTTACTCCAGTTTTTATAATCACCCTAATCATGTTTTGTAGACCATTGACTAATTGATAAAGTGACATTATACATTTGTCCTGATAAAATTTGTTGCCTTCCATTATTTTAAAATTGCTATCTCTTATAATCATTAGACTCGGAGTGGGCCAAGTTCTCGTCGTGTTGGAAGACTACAGAGGACATTATCTGATGAGAGCCTTCATAATTCTAAGGGTGTTCCCATTGATTTAACTCGGGGCATTGGTCAGAACGATGATAGCATCCACCAAAGGTATGTATATTTTTAAAGAAACCATCAACAAGATGCAAGATTTTGAAAGATAAGGTGGCTTTAGTTATACTCAAGTCCCATCTAGATGTTATTAGATGAGAGCGTTATCATCATCATATTATTATTATTATTAATATTATTATTATTATTATTATTATTATTATTATTATTATTATTATTATTATTATTATTATTATTATTATTATTATTATTATTATTATTATTATATTGTTGTTGTTGTTGTTAATAATAATTATATTTCCACTTCCGATGTTGTTATAATGATGAGGGCATCAGCTTCAATAACATTGTACCATCCTGATGTCTACTGGAGAACATGGTAAGAATTTATTGGAAATGAAACTTTTTCTTGTTTACCCTTTTAATTTTTTTTTAGTGAAATAAAGAATAAAACAAAGCATTGCATAATTTCTTTCCTGCAGACTGTCACCCCGTGCTGTCACTGACTTTGCCAGTGCTCGTCAAAGAAGCAAGTCCACCATTGACAATCGCTTTGTTCCTGTATTGGAGTCTACAGCTGCCTTAGATTGGTCCAAATTGGTCAATGTAGCTTCGAGGGCAATAGATGGTAAGGCATTTTAGTATTCTTTAAGCCTTAGCCAAGTCAAGTCATCACCATATGTGCCGGCAAACTCTAATTTTCTGTTGATCTTTCTAATCATTGAATTACTTTAAAAAGAGAGTTAACTAATAAAAGATAATTACAGTTGAACTTGTGCTCATAGCCACTTGTATAAGGCAGCCATCTACCATGGCGGCCAGCCTTCATGGCTGACCATCAATTTTTTCTCTATTTTGTTACTGCATAAGGCAGCCCCTCCATAACGAGGCTGCGGCCATTTATTTCTGGGACAAAAAAGCCCTTGGACTTGTGTAAGACAGTCTGATATCTCTAATTGATAAAACTGAACCTATTCTTACTGGTGCTTAAAGGATCCTAAATTGTAACTTTATCCATTAATCTCTCCAAGACAAATAAACCTATTCTTCACGCTACCTGCTCATCTTTGCAATGGTCAGTCACTATCAATCTATCTTAAAATAAAGATCCTGGATAAAGCAGAGATTTTTGCTGACTCTGTCCACCCAGCAGTGATTGGGTAGCTTGGTCAGTTAGATCTGGAGGAAAGTATGTTTGCGATAGACTAGTGTCATATCCAATGGGTAGTAACCAATTGCTTTTGTTTGACACAATATAAACTGGGGTAAACTCTGGCTCCATGGGTCTTATGGCTCTGAAGGACTACCTACATAGGTATGATTGAAAGAGAGAGAGAGAGAGAGAGAGAGAGAGAGAGAGAGAGAGAGAGAGAGAGAGAGAGAGACTGACTGGTTTTATCAAAAACATGCAATTAATTGTAGTTGGGAATCAGACTAGTTTTATTAAAAATTGTTATAATATGTAACTTTTTAAAGTATCTGACTTGCACAAGGCGGCTAACCGTCTAAGACGGCCACTTTTGTGGGGTCCCATGGGGTTATACAAGTTCGACTGTATATTCTTAAAAGGGAAGAGAATATTACGGTCTTCAGTAATACTCTTATACCAACAGGCTATAACCATCACACGAACCTATGTGTAATGTCAGGGTGGAATGTGGTGAGAACTGTTAAACTTTCATCATCTTATCTGTACTCATTCTTGTCTACTAAGGAATTTTTGCCTTTGATGGCTGTTTCCCCTTTGCATTCATATTGATCATTACTTATCATATAAATGATTTTGTGTTGTAAGCGATCTGGAAGGAAGCTGATATTAACTAAGGAAAGTCATATTGATACTTTGTATTATGTTTGTATTTAAAAGAAAGCCACAAGTAATTAATTTTTAATATAGACAATAGATGAGAGAGGGGGGGGGGGAGGGAGTATTCTCCCTTTTTTTAAATAGAGTTATTCTTTCTTCATTGATTTTCTTTTTTTGTTATTTTAAAACAATTCAATGATTAGAAATATCAGCAGCAAATTATAGTTTATTTCATAATCTTTTTTAGCCGCTTAGAATCAAAGTCAGAGTGATTTAGTCCATCTTCAATACTTCAAATGCAAAGAATTTCCATGATGGCTAAAACCATTTTTAACATGAAAAATGCAATGAAACTAAAAGATAACACTCTGGTGTTTGTCTTTAAGCATGTTAATGTATAGTTAACTCAGAGAGTTCAAATTAATTTCCTACATTAATTATGAACAGAATTGCAATTAAAACCTGATAAAGCACGCTATTTTTCTGATTAATTTAACGATGGCTGAATATTACTCTGCATCAAACAGATACAGATTCCACCAACAAAGCAGGTAGCAAATTGTCTGACAGTATGGGGAATATTGCTGATGAAGGGCGAGAAGAAAGTCCTCCACCACGGCCTCCATCACCCCAAATGAGCATTAATCTATCTTCTTCACCCTCCAGGTAAAAAATAAGATAAAATGGTTATTTAAAAATTAAGAAAAGTAAATAAATAATATAATGATGATGATGATGATGATAATAAAGATAATAATAATAAAATGATGATAATGATAAAAACAATACTGAACTTTATTCATCTGAGTATCTGAAGAGAGAAGTTTGCTGGACAGACTTGTAAAATGCTGAAAATTAAGTTGACATCTTAAATATTAAATACCAACCAACAGACAAATAAGATATGAATTAAAATCATAGTTTGTGTGCAAGTTGAAAACTGTAAGGTAGAAAGGAGGTGTGGCTGACAGTTTTTGTTTTGATTAATAACAGTTGTTTTTAAAAACGAAAAGGGAAGGTGGGACGGTTCTTTGGAAATGTCTGTTACTTTTCAAATGCAAGATATATTTGTACAATTTCTGAAATGTTAAAGAACAATTGATCAAATTTAGAGATTTCTTTATTATCTGTTTGGTCTTACCAAATCTTTTGCACGACAGTTTCCACCCCAGGCAGTGGTACAAAACGAAGCCCTAAAAAAAGTCCACATATTTTTTATCCATTAAAATAATGACAATTTCCTGAGAGAAAAACATAAGATTATTGGTTTTCTTTTCCAAAATATCCAAATGATTTGGTCAAGTTAGTTTGTCATCATTACTGTTAGATACATGTATAAGTGTCTACTCCCTCTACCTGTCTGTATGCTATTATTTTAGCAATATGTTCTTTGACCTATTTTTAATTCAACTAGGGTAGGTCGCCCCAAATCCATACACTTCAGAATGTGTCACATAAAACCTTGTGTGTTTACATAACGCTCTTATGGCGAACTGAATGTTTTTTCATCAGAATATAAACTTCACATAAAAATTGACATTCATTCCAGTCATTATGAACTGTTTTCGAAATATTGTCATGAATGAAGGTAAGCGATCGAGCCGGAATTTGGTTCCTTTTCCAAGTTGAATCAAAATAGTCTGCCACGATTTGTCACACAATATTTTTATTCACACCACTATAATATTCGATTCAGTAAAGATGTTTTCCTCTGTCACTCGTGAACAATTTTTATTTTAATTATAAGCAGAGATGTTAAATTTGCCATTCACATAGTAAAAAAAAATATTAAAAGCTTTATAAGTGTATTTTTAGCTCTCATACAGATTTGGGGTATGCCACTTTAACCCGTGCCTCCAAAACAGTACATGCCTCACCCCAAATCTCAACTGTTAATCTAAGTATCCAAAAGATCACATTAATTTCAAAATGTCTTTATTTATACAGCAATCTGTCTGTCATTTGATAAAGGGGAAGCCCGAAACATCCACACCCTTCGTCTTTTTACATAAATTGAAGCTAAAATTCTACCACATCATTGCCATATAAACTTTGATTTGAGAATAAAATTTTATGTTACATGGGTTTGGGGTAAGCCATGTACAGATTTGGGGGCGATGGGGACCTGGGGTTTGGTAATCTGTTTTTGGTTATCTGGCAAGGTTAACCGATGATACTGCACATGTATTTACATCAAACCAATCAAAAGGCATCAAATAATTGAGTTTCTCAAACTGGAGAGTTTAGTTGAACCAATCTGCAGTTAGAGCTGTTAGAATTTGAGGTATAGAAAAGCGTACAGATATGGGACGACTACCCTACTTGTGTTTGTTACGTAATTTCACTATCAATAAAGCTCTTTTAGATATTAGTCATGCAAGTGCTCATTAAGTGTCATATATTCTTGTTATTTATTTACCTTTTTTTGTGTCATTAACAAATAATCTTGTCATAATTTTTTTTCTTTATCGAAATTCAATTTTTATTTCCTTCTTTTAAGTTCTAGAAAGTTGTTGCTGCACCCAGAGACAAAGTTATCAATCTCAGACTCTCACCATTATTTAGAATTAGTCCCTGAAGTGTTATGTAGTCTAAAAAAATATAGTTTGGGTACCTCATTGTTAAAATAAGATAACAGTTGTAAATAATCATGCAAGATGATTTTATTTAAAGGTGCTCACAAAAATAATACCAACTTAAGATCATATTGTGATGAGGAACATAAAGTAAAATGTATAATAAAGGTTTATTACACTGTAGTGCTTAATGAATATTAGCATCAATGCCAAAGTTAGATATTAAGAAGTTAGTAATTAAGGGGTTAACGTCGATTTGGTAGTTTTATCCAATACTGTGCATCTTTTTCAGCCTTTCACAATCCTATGTATCCATGTCTGTGAGTCCACAACAAAAAGTTCAAGAATTGGAGACCCGGTTGTCAAAAATGCAGCAACAACTAGACAAGGTAAAGATAGTAGTTTATGAACAAGTGGGGGGTAAAGATAGTAGTTTATGAACAAGTGGGGTAATAAACAACATGCTTATAGAATGGAAGTTTTAAATAGAATGCCCTGGAACTCGCACAATAGCATATTTAGACTGGGAAGTCTGGGTGGGGTTACTGACCTCCCATAGTGGGCAGGGAGATCACTTACTGTGTCTATCTGTTTTCCAACTTGCTTTCTATCTTTGTCTTGGAATGAGATTACTTAGTTTTGTCCTGGCCCTGGACGGATACCCTGGCAGGGAGGGAAACAGTCAACTGTATAGATTAAGAGTTTTGGGAGATGATATTTTTTTCCTTGTAAATCATCTCTCTGTTTTTGACAAGACTTTTAGGTGATCTCAGACTAAAAACACATAGTTTGCTCTTTGAATCTACATCTGTGTCCTATTTGAACCCTTTCTTTTTCTTACTCTTTCTCACTTTCAACTGTAAATCTATAATTTTTTGACTATCCTATTTTCTTCCTTTTTACTGGCGTTGAAATGACATAATTGTGTCTCAAGCCCCATAAAGCCCTTAAAAACAAAACAGACCAGGAGGAAGTAAAAAGACACATAGTGATGATGATGATGTTGATGAAGAGGAGGTAATGTAGGAGTGCCTTCAGCTAAATAGCAGAACAGGATCTGAAAACCTATTTATCCTTAACTCCTACATGTTTGGATTAAGAGGTCATCAAGCATTTAGAGCTGCTCAGCAAAAAAATAAAAAACAAGAACTAAATTGAATGATTTTTGGCAACATCCCTGATATTTGCTTTACTTTATTGCATGTTTCAATTATGAATATTTGCAATAATAGGCACAGCACAGGACACATTCAGAATTTGAGTCAAGAATATTTAAATTTACTTTTGAAGGCACATTTTCCACCCTTTCCACCCTCTGTGTCTATTCAGCAGCTGGGTTTAATTCAGATCAAATGAAAAGTAACTTTGCGGTAGATCTGCTACCTATTCTGATATTAGCATGTAATTGTAATGTTCCTCTCAATAGAAACAACTTTGGCTCCATAAATTACAAGACTCCATATGACTACTTATACTAAGTAAATGAATGTTATCTACATTTGAAACTTGCAGGTAAACAAAGAGAAAACTGCGTTGGAGGCAGAAGTTCATGATCTGAGAGCAGACAACATTCGTTTGCAGGAAGAGTCTCAAACAGCTGCCACCCAATTGAGACGGTTTACAGAATGGTTTTTCAATACCATAGACAGGCAATAGAGTCTATATTCATATTTATGAGAGCGATCGAGTTGTAACCATCTTTTTCATCACCGGGGACATAAATTTCCACTCTGTTTTTGACAGGGTGCGTTTTTAAATCTGTTGAACTATGTAATGGTCTGGAATGAACTCAATGTTTTTTATTTTTGTTATTTGGAAACAACGGAGCATTACTTTGTTTATGTTTTAAACTAAGATCTAATTAATTGTCAAACTGGGAAATGCAAGACTCAGCATTTCAGATCATTTTTTGGGAAATACATTGTTGGTCCTCAGCATTTTCATATTCATCAAATAGGGCATTATAAATAGTACATGATTCTTGTGATATGAATAACTAAAAAAATGTTTTGTTTTTTATTTTCAACACCTGTCAGCTGGATATCTAACTTGCCCATAGCTAAAAAAAAAAAGAAGTCATATTCAATATTTAAAATTTAATTCTTACCACTAGTAGTTTTAGGTCATTTCATTTATGTTGATAAGTGGGGTACTTTGATTATGAGACTCCCAGTTTCCGAACAAGTCTTTGAACTAACTGTTTATCAAAGTACAATCATTTGAAAACAGGGATCTATAAGGTTTTTTTTTTAAATCCTTCAATCAATTTGTTCACTATCAAGATATCTTGGTTTATTGAAGTCACTATCTGCCATACAATTGATTTCATAAAGATAAAAATCAGTTATTCCAGTACTTCTTTATTCGAATGATTAAAAAAAAAAAAAAAGATAATAGCTAACTTGCTGCCTGTTCAGCATAACTGTATGACTAAGTTTTGAAATTTCATGTTTTTGAAAAAAAACACCCTAGTTTGATGGCATAATCATCATAATGGTGTTTTATAATTAGCTGAGACAGATGCGGACTTTGTTATTTGTTTTCTTTATTTTCAGTTGAAACAATGTTACTACTGCTTTTTTATATTTTCACTGCTGATGTTCCTTTTGAATTAATATATATTTTGATATTTCTTTGCCTGACCTATGTTAGTTTATTTATTATTTCTTTTTAAACTTTTTTTTTGGTTTCTCCTTGAATTTATTTTCTTGGTTTGTGAATTGATGGAAAAAATTATAATATGCACAGATATAATGAATTTTTTCTCTTACCAGTCTCTTATATCTAACAATTTGAAAAAAAAAAAAGGATTGTTTTTAGTAATATATGTTCAATGTTTATTAGTTCGGTACGAATGTAGGCTGGGGGCATATTGGTAGAACAGTGACCAAAACGCAGTTTTATTCTTAATAGTTAAACAGTAACAGCACCAATTCCCACATATAATAATTTTATACGTTTGGTGTAAGGCCTTTAGAAGCACAGGACTTGGTTAACCATCCTCTTATCTTCTACCTGTAGTTACCTGTTCCCAAAGCAAAGGCAAAAAAAACCCCCAAAAAGCATAAATTGTCCCATGTTAGCCTTTAATGTCATAGCTACAAAGTCATTTGTAAGAGAAAATCAAATTTTGCTGCCTAAGATTGGGAGGATTGGAAGCTGAAAGTATGCATAGAATAGATTGTAATTAAGATCTTTTTAAAAAAGATAAAGTAAAGAAAGAAGCTGAGTTGACTGTAATGGTTACAGATGTTTTACATTTGAACTTGAGCATAATATGTCCTTTATTTTTAAATGATTCGCCCAAAAACGTGAATAGTAAATTGGTACTGTCATAAGACATGTGTATATGTGTGAGTGTATGCGTGTTGTTGTGTTTTGTAAGTTGTGTGTCTGTATATATACATATATATATATATATATATATATATATATATATATATATATATATATATATATATATATATATATATATGTGTGTGTGTGTGTATGTATATATATGGGTGTGTGTTTGTATGTGTGCTTGGAGTGGCAGAAATAATATTTTTTTTCAAAAAGTCAGGCTTTAGTTATTGAACAATTTTATTTTGAAATTTAGCTAAATCACGCATTCATTGGTTTTCACCAAGCAGCAATGATATATTTGTTTTACAATTGTATTTATACATCTTTGAAATATACTCTGAACTTGTTGATATAAAATGCTGAATACCTCACAGTTCATTTTGCTATCATTTTACTGCAAGTCAAATTTAAAAGCCCTCAAATTAAGATTATAATTTAGATATTCAGTTATGTCCATTATGTCTTTGATAAGAACTATTGACTTTCAAATTTTTTGGCAAAACAGAAATTGTTCACTAGATACCAATGATTTTTTATGTGTATTAAAGAATTTATGAACGCACAGAAAATTAAAATCTTTAATTTTTATTTTTACGTAATAAGATGTCTGCTATTGGGAAACTTTTTTTTTAATATCAAAAACAAAAGCTGTCATTCTTTAAGCTCTATGTCATGGAAGATTTTAAATTTTGGTAATCAAAACTTATAAATCTTTAGGTGAACCAGTTACTGAATACAAGTCATTTTTTTCTGTTAGGATTCTCTTTTGTTCATTCTTTCATCTAATTCTACCATCTTACAAATAGTTTGGATTGTTGTGACAAGCTCTTTGATTGGAGTTTCTAAATTGAAAGGCAGCACTAAATGTTTCAATCGATTTATAAAGGGAATTCATTAGCAGTGCACTTTTTTAAATGTATTGTGAATAGAAAGGATATATGATAAATTATTTGTCTGTTGAATGGTCTAGGTAACTGCTGTGGATGGAGATCCCATCAGTGAAGGTTAAATTATGCCCCCTGGCTGGGGGGATTTTATATCTGTCCATCATTGCTATCTCTTCTAGCCCTCATGTCTTGTCTCCTTCTGTCCTTATCCAGACTTTGGCTTGGGCGCTTAATCAATAAAAGCAGTCTAATGTGTACCCACTTTTTTCTTCTGGGAATACTGGGTGGGGTTTCCGACCTCCCATAGTGGGCAGGGAGGTACTTACTGTGTCTTCTAACCCCTATATCTGTTTTCCAACATGCTTTCTGTCTTTGTCTTGGAATGAGATTACTTGGTTTTGTCCTGGTCCTGGCTGGATACCCTGGCTGAGAGGGAAACAGTCAAATGTATTGTTAGTTTTGGGAGATGATATTTTTTTCCTTGTAAATCATCTCTCTGTTATGCATTGTATTATGTTTAGTTTACATATTATATTATATGATTGGTAAACATTTGAGTGTATTCCTCTTAGTTGGGACCTGTGCTTGTGTCTGGATGAGACTTTTAGGTGATCTCAAACTAAGTACTTTGACGGTGTGCTCTACATCTGTTCCCTATTTGAACCAATTCCCCTTTGTCTTACCTTTTCTTTTGTGCTTTCATTGTAATTCTAGAACTTTTTACTATCCCATTTTCTTCCTTTTTACTGGCGCTGATATGACCTAAATGTGTTGCAAGCGCCATAAAACCCTTAAAAACAAACAAACTTCTGGGAATATGATGATTTTCTTTTAAAAAGTCAACTTTATTTATGGACATGCATTGGAAACCTTCTAAATGTCTCACTTTTAGTTTGGATTCCATGCTGGCTTTTATGTTAAGACATAGGATGGTCTTCTTTTTGGCACAAGGGTTAATTAAAATTTCTACTTGATTCCTCTTCTCTTTCTTTCCTCTTTGGCCCATTTCTGTCTTTCTTTTTCATAGATGAGTTATAAGAGGGTTACAGGACTAAATATTATCTACTTGCCCTATGTATTGTCATCCCTTTCCTAGTCGCTGATATGACCCAAATGTATCACAAATGTCGGTAAAACTAAGCAACATGTTCAAACTAGAGAGGCTAAAGTTAAGTTGTCTTTATTGTTTGTTCGAGCTATTTGTTATAGTCTTATTGTTTTTGTTTTTGTTTTACTAATCCTCATAGAGATGGATATTCTTTGAGGAATAATCTTTATTTGACCGTGCAATCAAATTTTATTTGTTATGTCAATCATATCCCTGGTAATAAAATTTTGTTAAAATTCATTTTATAGAAAACGGTTGTGACTGATAGGAATTAATAAAGCATCTGAACAAGATTCTTGTATTTTATTTACAATATTAAGTTAATTACAGTGTTTTGTAAAATATGGTGTTTTTGTTTTCTTTTTCTTTTTTTCTTCAAAGTTATTTTTATACTTTCTCAAATAATTTCATTTAAAATTTGAAAAGAAAAATGCCCAATTATACTTCCAAGAGATTGTTCAATCGTTTAAATAGTTTTTATGTTACATGCCCTCATTATCCATAATATGCATGAATATCAGTTTTAAAATGTATATTAATAGGTTATCATGAAGATGATAAAAAAGACTCATATCAATGGGTTGGACCGGAAGAAATTGCATTTTGCCTTGAAAAGTAGTCCTCTTGTCTACAACAGCATTGGATGCAGATTGAGCTTTGCCACAACGTGAAAATTTCAAATCCCCATTTTACAGCCTTTATAACTCATATTAATCATGCATGGCTTTAATGAGGTAAACGTTCTTGGAACATGGCTACAACTACAAGGTTTACTACCCAGTTGAGAAAAATGAACCACTCAAGAAGAAAAGAGGAAAGCACACATAGCACACGTAACTTATTGGGAACAGAGACTGGGTGGGATTGAGCGAATAGTAATTATTTCTATTGATGTTTCTCTGTGATATTTGTGTAACACACCATGACAATGCAGCAAAAGGCAAGTGAGAGGCATGTGACTAACTGATCAACAAGTTGATACACCTAGGCATAATGAATGCTTAGAACTAGGAATTTGCAACTCGGTGACTGATTAGGTAATTATGCCTAATGACAAGTGAGTGGTGGGTGTTGAGCTCTAGTGAAGCTCAAGGCTGCCTTTTCTTATTAGAGGGATGGTGCGCTACTTGACTTTTGAAGTGCAATTAGATGTGGTAGTGGCTATCAGTGTTGGGGTCCGGATGAATGGAAAGCAGAGGAAGGTTGGACGATAGAATATTACCGTAGTATGATTGTTCCAACTCGTCATTTCTTCTGAAGTAAGTGGTGGAAGGGGATGGATGTTGAGGAGAAGGAGAGAAAGAAAGAGTTAAATGAATTGAGGTTACAATCACGTCCTTTTGATTTATTTTCTCAGGGAAATAACTCCCCTACTGTATGTATGGATATAATGGGACTCTGCTACAACAGATTTTTTTGCTATTCCCACTATCCTTGTATCCGAGTTCCACTGTATATTGAACAAAGAAAATCAAACCATGTAGAAGGACTTGACTTCAAATGGAAGCTTTTGGATATAACTATAACAGTTCAAATAATGACTTGTTTAGAAAAGGGATGTCTCATTTTGCACACTTGCAAAAATCAAGCACCTGGTGTATCCCTTGTCCACATCGTTCACAATGCTAATGAGCATTGAAATGCAATCAGTTGTTCTCTTCCCAATCTGATAACATCATTGGTCCGAAAATTACTCTTGCCATATAATTTGTTATGATATTATTTTGAATTTGAATTAAGGCTGACTTTACACTGCTCTATGAAGTTAAACTCACACCAAATTGTATCAAAAATAAAATCTGAACCTTTTCAATGGCATGACAAATCCTCATTATATTTCAAAGTGAGAAGATTGATTCTGTAAAGCTGTATACATGTATATTGAAACCATACTGTTTTTTGTTGTTTGTTTTTTTTTTTTTTTTGTGCCAGTGTTTTAAAAATCTTCATTGTAAATAGTAACATTATTGTATGAAGAAAGGAGGCGTTGTGTGTGACTTCTTTTTTAAAATGCCAGATTTGAGGTTGTTATTTTGTTGATTAAATTTTTTTTCATCCATCCATTTAATATTTGTTTTCAAGCAATATTACCTCAAATAACGAGTTTCATTATACATACCACTCTTTGCAATTTACAGGCGCATGTTGAAACAATGTTGGTTGCAGAGGGCAATGTTAAGTAAATTTTCTATCTTTTATTTTTCCTCCCTTTATATGATAGTGCTAAAACATTTGTAACGAATGTTTTGGGATAACTATGCCGTGAAGTTGTGAAATAATTTAACTTGAATAGTTTTGGAGGGGTTGTGTGTGTATGTGTGTGGGCGTGTATCAAATATTGTTTTGTTTGTTTTATTTTTATTCGTGGTGTTAGGGGAATGTTAAATCATTGCCAAAAGAAGAAGGTAAGCTGAGGTGAGTTATGCATATGCTGATTGACTGGATTTTGTTCATTTAGAATAGTTATGGGAATTGGTCCTATAACAACAATAAATTGAAATTGACACACATTTGAAGTTATCACATGTGATAAACAATTCCTTAACTTCATTTGGAGGCCAATTTATTTTTCTTCCCTTAAGAATTGTTCACGTTTAGTAATTAAATTTTTCTATCATTTACAAGAATAAAATGATAATCATATGATAAACGCCTTATAGGATGGAAGGGCTGATTGATTAACCTTATTATAATGAACTAAAGATAAATACATTGTTAACTAATGCACAATATGTACAGATCTACTCATGAAATATTCATATGCATCTCGTATTCATTTCAATGGAGCCACCCCAATATTTAGAGTAGTTGTGTTAAATTTGAATTGAATTCTAGTCACTTGCATTTACTGGTTTAGGTTTTTTCTTTTTTTAAACTGCATGACACATAGGGTTTGTAACTTGCATTGTTTAGTGAGAAATTATCTGAGTTTCTCCACCCAGGACTGTTTTTTTTTTCCAAAAGCATTGAACAAGAATGAATATTATAATCGCTCTATAAAAAAAGAACAAATTATGTCAAAAGGACTTTTTGGAGATAAAACATTTCTTTGAGTAACAACAAGTATAAATTTGTAATACGATATATGCACTGGTAAGAATTTCCCATGGAGCTTGAAAATATCAGCTTTCTGGCCAGTGGTTTCCGTATTGATCTTTATCCTTGTTACCTCCTCTATCAATTGTCCTTCCCATATAGCTTTGTGTCCTTAATCTGTATTGAGACCATTTTGCTTTGCTTGGATTTTCCTGGGATCTTTTGCCAGGAGCAATGCAACAGTCAATTGAATTTATGTTTTTAGGAAAAAGTTGTTTCCTCGTAAATAATCTTTCCATTTTTTATTGTGTTCTTCAAAATATGTATTTTGTAAACATTTGACAGTATCCTGTTGATGGAAATCCCATGGCTGTGATAGAGGATGGGGGGTCTTCAAAGTGATTTCAGACTTTGCAGAGATGTATAGACTGCTCTTGGAACTCTTCTGATCTCTGTTGAATTTGCCCTTTTGTTTTTCTTTTTTTCTTAGGAGCTTGTTAGATAGACCTTAATCCTTTGAATATTCTTTCTGATGCTAAAATGATCTTTAAATGTTGCATGCATCGTAAGACCCTTAAAAGCAAAACAAAAAAAAGAAAAAAAAAAGAAGCAAAACTGTATTATTTAAATCAGTATGGAGAGAAGAGGATTTGAGCCCAAAACAGTTCTTGTCAAACATTTTAATATATTCATTTGAAAATATCAAATTAAGAGACTAGGGAGCAGGTACTGGTGTAAGATAAAGATCTGAACAAGTGTGTATAAAAGGTGCCAGACAAAGCAAGAAAGAAAAACACAAGAAAAAAAACTATCCCAAAAAATCAGTCTGCCTCGACAAAAGAGATCTTTCGACTGAGGGTCAAGGAAAACTGATTTTTTGGGATGGCTGTTTTTCTTGTGTTTTTCTTTCTTGCTTTGTCTGGCCCCTTTTATTCACACTTGTACAGATCATTATTATACTCAGTTTTGTTCAAAGAATGTTTCTAGTTACAATGATTATTTAGAGATGTTTCAACAATTGCTGTCATAAGGACTGTTCAACCAGTTATCGTTTTCATGACTACGTATTCATATTCATCGTGTAGTCACGACAGTGACATGTTGATCGGGTTTCCTCTTAAAAGTCAAATTGGGTTCTAATTTTTTAAAATTTTACATCAGCTCATATCAGAATTAGAAATAGAACTAAAATTGATCACGGTTTAAACAGATACTCAAACTCGTTAATTTTTGCAATGTTTTTAAATAATTTGAATTTTCAGTTATTGAGATAGCTGTGTCTTGATATTTAATGTAGTTGCTCACATGAAAACTGACCCAATTTATATGCCAGAATTATTCTTGCCTCCAAGCTGTGAGAAGGTAGCTGACTCAAGGGGGAAATGCTTTGGTAGACCAGCTTTCAATTGTTACTGTTGGTTTAACTGTTAAACTCCCAGCTCCTTGGGCCTGATGGATGTAATGTAAAAGACTTACGGTACTTTTTTAGATCTGATGTTTGATTTTAGTTTGAGATACATCGAATATGCCATGGTGAAATCGGCACTTTTATATCGACGCCAAATTTGTTGATTTTTATTTTATGACCTTTGTCTCTTTTTCAATCTTAAGTTACATACCTGAGATCTTAAAAGTGATAATGCTGTGCTGAAAAAAAAACAAAAACACTTGAAAGCCAATAAACCATAAGGCACAGCATGTTATTTATTGACATTTTTCGTTCTTTCTCTCTCTCTCTCTCTCTCTCTCTCTCTCTCTCTCTCTCTCTCTCTCTCTCTCTCTCTCTCTCTCTCTCTCTCTCTCTCTCTCTCTCTCTCCCCCCCCTCCATCTATCTCACTCTATCTCTTCCTCCCTCTTTCTCTCTCTTCACAACAAACATTTTTGTGAATAGACTTGAAATATATCGTTAAATTTTCGTTATTTGCACTGCCAAATATTGTTGTTGGAGAAACTGAAAGATGTGTAAGTCAAAAACGTTGCACTATTAGTACTGTTGTACTGGTCTGATGTTGTGATGCTTAATCCCTTTTGAGTCTGATCAAAGAAATCAGACATTAAAAATCGTTATGATAGACTGTTTATTTTTAAAACCTCGAATTGTTGGCTGATATACATATGACTTAAATGCAATTTCAAAGCATACTTTTCCTTCTAAAGATAAAATCTTATTTCTTATTATTAATAATGACAATGATATTTCATTTTCTGATTGTAAAAATACAGAGATCTGTATAAAGTAATATGCTTTCCATTTATGAACCACATTATTGATATAATATACTTATATAACTGCTGTAAATCATCTTAATAAAATATCTATTTCACAATAGTTCTGTATCACAAGTTTATTTTCATTCTTTTGCTTGTTGTTGCCTTTTTCTTTGGCGTGAGCTGGATATTGACTGGTATAATTTTACTGCTTGTGTAACATGGGCTTGTAGATGATTGAAATCCATTGGACTGGACGTATGTGTGTGTGTGTTGGAGGGGGATTGACCCATTGCAGTTATGATGGGTGGATATCTTCTCAGAGCAAGGAGACGTTTGGTTGTGGGTCTCATTAAAGGCCTGTATGGGGTCTTTTGCTGGAGAGGAATTCATTTTTCCCCACAAGATCTTATTGGCCAAAAAAAAAAAAAAAAACAAAAAAAAAAAAAACAGGGCGGGGGGGGGGGGAGGCGGGGGATTCGCAGATCAATTTGTCATCAATAAAAGTGGGGGTAGCCCTATTCGTCCTTAAGGTCGAATAGCTTCAACCGTGGTTGCCGTACGTACGGACAAATCGTGTTGCTTGCACTATTCGTCCTTCACACTAAAGCTGGGCAATATTCCGTTTTTGCTTTTACTGAGCTGGATTCGAATCTACGTAATTACATGATATATCCGTATCGTCTTAAATGTTTCACAAACCCCACCTCCTCTGTTTGTGAGTCAAATAATCAGTTATATGTGTTTTTTTTTTTTTGAGGTGTGTGTGTGTGTGTGTGTGTGTGTGTGTTAATTTCGTGGGGTTTTTTTGTTTGTTTTTTTCTTCTGGGATATGATTTTTATTCCAGAATGGTGATTGATTTCTTATAAGGAACAATTGTCGTGTTCTCCTATTGGTAAGTATCCAATTCAAATACCTGCTCGAGAGTTTGGGTTCGCTAGGCACAGAGGAAGATTCGGCAGGTTTTCTTTGTTTTGGTTTCTGTTTTTTGTTTTTTTTTTTTGGAGGGGGGGGGGGTTGTTGTTGTTTTGTTTTGTTTGCTGTTGTTTTTTTTTTGGGGGGGGGGGGGGGGGTTATTGTTCTTTTTTATTTGTTTTTTCTTGTTGGTATTTTCCCTGCTTTTGTTTGATTTGTGTGTGGTGTGTGTGTGTGTGTCTATTGTGTGTCTACGTGTGTTTTGCCTTTTTTACATTTTTTTTCAATCTATAATAGTGGGTAAGCACTCAGTAACTATTTGTTTTAAATGACTAGTATTCAATTTGTCAAAATATTATATTAGTCATAATAGTATAAGCAGCGCAAGAAAAAAAAAACAACACCAAATTTCTGTATCTGTTAAGAAGCAGTTTTATAAAAAAATGTTATAATCTTGATAATTCAGTGAGTGCCATCAATAATAGCTTGAATTTAGCCAAAATTTTTGAACGATGTCGATACCTGTCCTTTAACTTCAGAAAATTTTGTTATAAGTTGTACAGTCTTGAGTAGACTAGCTGTATGACATAATGATAGATTTAATTCATGGCGAATTCAATGCGTTTTCAAATTGGCAGTAAACGAGGTAATTGTATAGACGGGATGGAATTTGGCGGCTTTACAACACGCAAATTAATTCCAAAGCCGAAAGCACAACCTCTGCATTTAAACTTATCTCCATAGACGATGTCAATATATTAAAGATTAATAAAGGACACTAATACCAAGTCCTCAATATTTTCAGTACTTCATTCGTTAGCTAATACTATTAAGTATTTGGTATCCACTTTTGCCCTGACGAGAAGTTAGAATGTCAACGGGCTGGGATTTAAAATGTCAACGGGTTTGAAACTGGGTGAAATAGAATGATACAGAACATAAAAGCCCAGTTCGGCCTAAGAACAATAACTTGCCTATGTTCTTAAACTCAGAACAAGGGGTAATGTTGTCAGGGGGTTGGGGTTGTTGTTTTGATCTGGGTATGGTCTGATAAAGTTACGATTACTGGCCAAAAACAAATTCCTAACTTTAGTTTAAAATTAAAAAATAGAAAGACGGAAATATACACATAATAAGATTAATATATTTAAAACAATGGTTACAAGAAAAATAAATCCACGATTTTTCTCAATAATTCTGTACTCAAACAGCTTTGTATGCAAATGCTGTATTCCAGATGTGTAATTTGGCTTATCGCCACTCAAGGTGGTATTTCAATAGATATTATTACAACTAACGTGTCTATGTACGCAGTGATACAGACCTGCCAAGCATTCGACTTATTGTGTTATAGTGGAAAAAAGAATACCGTTTCGAAAGGGATTTGTGCTGCATTGTAGGTTAACAAACACGCAGGTCTGACATCCGAATCCACTTATGGGCCTGGTTTAACATTGTTGTATAATGTATTTTGCGTCATTTTTAAAAAAAGATTTCTATTACAAGAATGAGCCCATAAGGAAATGGTTATCAGACCTAAAAATAATTGCACGTCGATCCACGTCAATTTTAAAACCATCACCATCACTACCACAAGCACTTTTACAACATTATCATTACCATCAGAATCGCTACCACCATCATTTGCACAATATCATAAGTATCATCAGCACCACAATCAATATCACCACCACAGCATTATACCTACCATTACCATGGTCATATCAATTATTGCCATCACTAGCAAAATCATAACTATCATCTCAGCCACCACCACTCTAGGAAACAATCATTTTAAATATCAATAACATACGCGCACACAAAAGCGTCACCATTGCCATCAACTTTATCACTCTAGCTTCTTGATCAGTGACATCACCACTACTATCATTTCATCATCGAAACAAGAATAACATCACTGCTATCATTGTCACAAATACTAACGAGAGTTTTTATATAGCGCAATATCCGCTCGAAGTCTCAAAGCGCTTTACAGGGTGTCACAGGCCAACAGCAACACTTAACATCCTACATGATGTCTGTTAGGCGATATTACATTTTTTCAGACAGAACAACGCAGTTAACGGCCTGGTACTTATTTTAAACCTGAGTACGGTAAGAGTGGACTCAACTATGCGCCGAGTGAGGCTCGAACCCAGGATTTTCCAATCCGATCCGAAAGCGAGTGTCATACCACAAGACCACATAGCGGCACATTCTTCTTCCTTATTTCACATTTTCTTTGTTTCCTCTGTCGGGTTGTCTTTAGCTCCTTCTCTATCAGATCCTCTCTTTCGTGGTCTTCTTCTTCTTTCTCTCTACATCCATGATTCCCACCACCGCCACCGCCTCAAGATCTCTAATCATTACCTTAATTGCCATAGCAAGTAGTGCGAGGCGGTCCTTGGCAAGCTTAAGGACCACGGTCCTACGGTCCCTGGGAAATGAAAACCGCAAGGACCGGTCCTAGGACCGGCGGTCCTTTTCGACATTGAACATTCTTGAGAGACCGTTTTGACCTTTGGGACCATGGGATCGTTCATTCTTGAACCGTTAAAGACCGCTACACGATGAAAACCGTGGTCTACAGGAGTAAAACACACGGAGTAGTCACACTCATTTCAAATTGTAACCTAATTAGAGAAGAGGGGTGATGCCTTCTTTATTTGATCACAGTACTTCATTGTTACTTCGATAATTTAGCGTGAATAAAATTTGAACTTTATCCCCATTAACGGAGATAATGGAATCACCCAAGGCGTTGATCGAGTTGTTCGTGGCGTTTATACACACACGCAACTCCTACCCCCCCCCCCCCCACACACACACACACATGAGAGGGCAGCGAGCATTGAAGAGTAAGAGAGAGAGACGTGAAGTTATAATAAGAGGGGGTGGATGCGGTAATAAGTAATAAGTAATAAGTGGGGTCGATGGTGACTTTTCGCCAGATCTAACAAACCCAGCTACCCATTCACTGCTGAGTAGACAGGGATTCAGAAAAAAACTCGACTGCACCGGGATCGATCTCTGGCCCTTTGCGTATAAAGAGAGTGCTCTATCAACTGAGCTATCGGGGTCCCCAAATATTCTATTGGACCTTTTAAAAATACAGACGTTATAACTGGTTTTTTTGGAAGGAAGAAACTAATGAAACTCATATTATTTGATTAGTTAAAACACCAAACGAAATTTTAATATTATTGTATTATTTTAAATGACAACAATGCGATAGAAAGGAGTGGCGACAAGAGATGGACAAAAGAAAACAAAAAATCAGACTTGCAACTTGCTAGGTTTGAGACACACACACACACACACACACACACACACACACACATCTTTAGTAGTCACATACATTTCAAACAATAACCCATTAGAGAAGAGGGGTCATGCCTTCATCATAGATCATTGTCATTGCGATCATTATGGTGTAGTAAATTTTGAAATTTACCCCGTATAATGGAATCGTCCAAGGCG
>NC_088360.1:90737004-90762004 GCF_034508935.2 Berghia stephanieae | reverse complement strand
TCAGAATATTTCCTTCATGGCAACAAATATGTAGGGAGACCGCCAACATCAATAGTAACTACGTTGAACCAGGATCTCTCTATATATCAAAAATTTCTAGATTCAGATGAATTAATTCCTGAAGAACTAAGAAAAACTGCAATGCCCTCCGTACAAAAGTCACAACAAGATCTTGACAGCCTCAAAAGTCTGGCCCAGGACTGTGACCAATGGAAACAACAACTTGGATGGAGAGAGCATACTCATCAAACTTTTTAAAAATCTGTGACTGAATCACACAATTCTCAGCAAGCGTCATTCAGACTGCGACGCTTACTACTACTACTACTTTTAAAACAAATTTTTTTATCGCCAACAAATTTGTTTCAGCCGCTGCAATGGCTTCTTCGCGACAGCACTGGATGAAACAAATTTGTTGGCGATAAAAAATTGTTTTAAAAGGTGAGATAATAAACATAATTCGTGTTCCTTAATTGTCGAGCACTCTATATGATCCATGTACTATATATAAATAAAAATATGGCTGCAAAGTCTCTATGGACGCTTGCCGTGAATGTATGTGTCACTTCGAGTTTGTCAGTATGTTTCTATTATCCAGTTAGTAATCTGCCTCCATAAATCTCTGTCTAGTGCAAGTGTTTTTAGCTTCAGAATGCCATCATGTGTGTTAAGGTGCTGAGGCAGTTGGATGTTTCCTTGTGTTGTTGATATCAGTTCTTTGGTTGTTGTTTCTAAATGTATTTGATATTTTTTGAGATCTTGATTCAATGTTGTTGGAAGTGAAGTTGGGGTACCCTCTGTATTTGGCTCCTTGTTTGAAGTAATCATCCATTGAGGTTTGTGCTGGAATATTTTCATCTCTCCGGAGCACTTGTCCGAACAGTTTCTATCTTTGTTTCTTTCTACGCGTACTGACTGGTATATATATATATATTAGGGGACAAATTGATATACATGGGTTATAAAGAGTGCCGACAATTAAGGAACACAAATTGTTTATGTTTATATATATATGATATAATACATGATCATATAGAATGCTCGACAATTAAGGAATTATATACATACGAGTTATGGGAGAATTATATTATATATATATATATATATATTATATATATATATATATATATATATATATATGTGTGTGTGTGTGTGTGTGTGTGTGTGTGCGTGTGTGTATGTGTGTGAAACAAATACAGTACATTACAGAGAGATGATTTACAAGGCAAAAAATACCATCTCCCAAAGCTCTAACTGTACATTTGACTTTTTCCCTCCCAGCTAGGGTATCCAGCCAGGGCCAGGACAAAACCAAGTAATCTCATTCCAAGACAAAGACAGAAAGCATGTCATGTTGTTTTATGTTTTTAAGGGTTAATCAGCGCCAGTAAAAAGGAGGAAAATGAGATAGAAAAAATTTCTAGAATTACAATTAAAGCAGCCAAGAAAAGGTAAGACAAAGGGGAATGGTACAAATAGAAAAACAGATGTATATTCCAAGAGCACACTATCAAAGTACTTAGTTTGAGATCACCTTAGTCTCATCCAGACACAAGCACACGGTCCCACTAAGAGGAATACACTCAAATGTTTACAAAACATATATGTAAACAAAACATAATACAGTGCATAACAGAGAGATGATTTACAAGACAAAAAATTATCATCTCACAAAACTAACTATACATTTGACTGTTTCCCTCCCAGCTAGGGTATCTGGCCTGGCCAGGATAAAACCAAGTAATCTCATTCCAAAACAAAGACAGAAAGCATGTTGGAAAACAGCTATAGAGGGATACAAGACACAGGAACCCCACTCAGGATTTCATTGGATGCGAGAGAGGGGAAGAGAGAGAGGCAATAGAATCGGCTCTGTTTCTTTCTAAAGTTTTCAAATCAACTGGTAAAATTTGCGATATTTTTGCAAATTTCTTTTAGAAAACATTGGGGAATATAGTAAATGAAGTAAATGTTATATTTGAGTCACAGACGGAAGAATTTAAAAAATCACAGGGGCAGACTTTTTCTTAGGACTCAACATTGCTCTGTTACTATCAAAATCAAACCAGGGACCGACAGGTCAGAATCCAAGAGTCATTAAGACCACAAACATTAAAAAAAAAATTTCTTAACTAATATAATTAACGGTGGCCCTTTTCAATTGAAATTATCAATTTTATTCATTAAAAAACATAACAAAACAAAACAAACAAAAAAACAATGTCAGCAATTTGTACAACATAAAATGCACAGAATGTAAAGATGGATAATTTCAAATGCATATTTGCATCATGCATGAAACAGCACAGTCACAAAATGATAAATGTAAAAAATAATACCACCCCACCCCCGTGCCCCCAAATAAAATAAAATAAAATGTTTACAAGATATGTTTTAAACAAAAAATATAACTATCAATTTACAAGGTAAAAAAAATCACCTCCCAAAATTTTAACTATACATTTTAATAATAATAATAATATAATAATAATAATAATAATAATAATAATAATAATAATAATAATAATAATAATAATAATAATAATAATAATAATAATAATAATAATAATAATAATAATAATAATAATACTTTATTGCATCCCCAAAAGGAATTTTTTTGTACAGACGTGTTATAATTTGACTGTTTCCCTCTCAGGCAAGGACTCCTGCAAGGGCTGGGGCAAAATTAATAAATTCCATTCCAAGACAAAGACAGAAAGTCAGATATAGGGAGATAGAAAACACAGCAAAATACGTGTCATAAATAACAATGACATTATCATTAGATAGATGGATCACAAGAAAAAAAATAATTTAAGCTCTCATAAAAAGATATATCCATTAGGCTGGTTCCTTTTCAGCAAAAGACTCCTCATGAAAAACTACATTGGCCTAAATCTAGAACAAGGACACCAAGCTACATGCACGGAAAGGACAAACAAATTAGAAGAAACAGCAAGGCTGTGGAACGATCAAGAATCCGACAGCTCAGGGATGGGCAACATCCCCCACCCTCAGGAGAGTTCCCTCCACTGCTGACGTAATTTGATGTTTGAAATTCTAAAGTTTAGAACATTTTAAACATTTCACATGTAAGCCTATTTTATCATTATGCCATTTTTTAAATATTTCCTCGACTACTTGGTATAATCCCCGTATGGGCTCATTCTCTTAATCTTTTGGGAAGTACTATAACATTTCCCCTTTAAAACAAATGTACAAAAATGGAAAACAACAGTTGTAAGAGAACCAAACACAAAATGATAAGAATGTTTTTATTTTTTATACCCTTCACTCCGTTTCAGCTTCCATAAACTAGGAGGGTCTTGGCAGGGAAAACAGAATAGATCAAAATCATAACATAAGGCACAAAGTGATATATTGTCAGCATAATATCACACAAATAAAACATAGGCAAATTAAGTGTATGCTCCTCCCTTACTCCTTGCATAAGTATGCCAAGTCCAGATGAGTGGATTTTCATTTTTGTTTCCTCACCTTCTGCTTTGAGCACTTTAAGGGAAAGGTTTGAGCTAATTCAATTACTTGACAGCATATTTTAGCCGTTTAACCAAGACAGCAGTAATAGCAATGAGATTAAGGCTTCACTGAAGTGAGTTGTTTCATAATTACTAATCGTTGATCTCTTGGTGAAAACGATAAGTTGTTTTTATTTTTGGTTTTGCTTTCCCTGCATAGGGGGAATTATTAATTATAAGAAAAAAAATTGAATTGAAATATTTTTTTAAAAAACAACAAAACATCACATCCAAGAAATTCACAACCATTGACTGTCTGCATTTCCACAAAGAACCCCAGCTGGTAACAGGGCATAGAAAGTAGAGTCATGCTAGCATTATGACAGAATAACCCATGGAAGGAGACAACTGATTTTTTAGAGGATAAAAGAGCGAGCAGGTGCTAATGGTTCCCTGTTAGAGGAATGTTCATCATAATGTATAGGATTCATTCATTCTTAGATATGACAACCAAGTCCATTGAAAAATTGTCAGGATGGCCATTTCAACCCTAAACATGTGTGCGAATCAAGAAAAACTGCAGGATATTTGATATATAATTAATATTATACTTATACACAGTGAAAGTACAAATATGATCTGAGATCATTTAGAGTGTAGAAACTGCTTAGATGCAAAATTTTATGCAAACCTTAAAAAACACAGATTCCAACTGAAAGCAAGCATAACCACTGTGTAACCGCGCATGCATGTCCTTTTCTCCCCTTTCAGTCAAGCCAAATACGATGGCCTAGCTTGTGAGTGAATGCACCCATGGGGGTGAGGGATGGCGTAGGGAGGTGGTGAAAAAAGGCCACTATGACAATGAACAGTTTATTTTAATTAAATCAAGACTGATTTGTGTTTATCTAAATGTTTAATAGTTGGCATATATATAAGAAAAAATATACAGATGAAAACTTTATCTTAAACCAGATTTTGACTTAAGGAGTTTATCTTATCTGGAATCCTCTGTACTTCATATTATCATGAAACCAGAGTGAAATGGAAAATGACCCCCAGCCATGATCACAGATCAGCTGTGAACCACTGAAAATTTCTGAAATGAATCATGAACATCCCCCGATCTGAGAAAAACTGAGAGCCCTGGCAAATGAAATCATATGTATGGAACATACCCCCCCCCCCCCCCCACATACACACTCATAAACACACAAAATAAAAACAAGACACCAAGACATCAAAACAATAACAAGAAATTTAAGTTAATACACTAACAAATTATAACACAACTAAGAAGGAAAAATAAAGTAGGATCAGCAAGACAAATAATGTGTAACATTATTTATATTTGATTTTTTTTTTAAACTTCCTGGTCTTCTTTTTTTTGTGTGTGTGATTTAGTTATTTATTTATTTATTTTTCTGGAAAAAGCCAAAAATCATGACCATGACAAATGCAGATGCTAGCTAAGCGTTTTATAATCATTTGAATTGAATAGACCTAAATTTCACGCTGTGTTAGAACAAAACATGACAATCTACTACCTTGGCAATGAACACCAATCATCATCACCATTAATTACTTTACTTCTTGTTACAAGAAAATAAGAACATAATAAAGTAAAACTGACCTGATATTAAATAAAATGCACATATATCTATTCACACCAACTACTCAAGATGTTACACCATGTTGTTTCATACGTTCTATTTTGAGAGGAAGCAATTCAACCATCTCTTTGCAGATATTAAATTCACTTGCAACAAGATCAATGGCTTGTGGGTGAGATGTGCAGTAGTCTATTACACATTTGTAATGGTCAACACTTTTAGTCATAAAATTAACCCTCTTTGAAAAATCTGGCTCCAAAAATTTCGAATATAGCCTACCCATACAAAAGTATGCTACAAGTGCTGGGCGAACATCACCTTCAGGGAACTCATCTGGTAAATTTGATTTATTGTCTCTCAAAGAGTCAATGTACATCTGATAATGATAAATGCTTTGCTCCACCAGTTTGTTGAACTTGACAACTGATTGCTGGGAAAGACGACTACGATCCATTTCGATAATAGTTGCTTTCAAATCGACCATTGAACTATAAGTTTCTGCTAATTCAAACATTATCTGACGACACACAACAAGATAATATTTGGGATTTAATTCCTTGAGAATGTCAGATAACATATCCGCACGTCTTTTGTGCATTTTGCATTGACGATCCATGTCTAATTCAAAAAATGCTAGTAACTTATATGCTTTACTGTTATCTTGGGTAAGCTCCACATAATCACAAGCATGACTGTCAAATGTGTAAAATAGTTTTGCCTTTGCTATTTTATCAATTATAAACAAAAAAATCTTCCTTGCTTCATCAAACGTCCTAACAAGTTTATCCGTGATACTTTCCTCATATGCTGTGAGCTCTAATTTGAATTCCTCAAAATCTTTATCTTTATCAGACGGTGGTATTTCTTGGTTTTCTGAACCAGAACTGTTGGCTGTATCTTGACTAGATGAAATTTCTTCATTTTCTTCTTGATTATCTTCAATTTCACTCAACATTTTATCTCTTGAGCTCTCTAACAATGCAAGTCCATATTTAATCCAGCACCTTTTAATATCAATCTCCCTTTGGTCCTGTAACTCCTTTTCTTCTTCAGAAAGTTCTGAAACGTTTGTCTTTGAGGAGTCAAAAATATGGGAACCACTGCTAAGACAGTGTCTAGCTTCATTGAACCTTTCAACAGTGATATAATACTGAGATAAAGTAACAGCATTTAGACCCCAATCGATTGGATTGTAGTCTCCTGCATCGAGTTGGCGATGAAGAGTAATATGGCAATAATGGGCTGAACGGCTGTTCTTTTCTTTCTTTGCGTATCCTTGGGCTAGATAATAGAGAGTATGAGTGTGAAGGCTTTCAAATGCAATATTGCGTTTATGAGCTTTTTCATCTGCAGACCCCTCAAACGGTTCTAATAATTCCTGATAGTGTGTTGGGGGACCTTGCCCCGTGCTTCGATAGTCAAGGAAAAGTTGCTCTGCTTCTGTGAAGTACTGCATACACTTGTCAAGATCACCCCTCGCACTAGATACAATACCAAGACTGTTCAGAACGTGAATGTTCAAACTTTTATTGACAGAGTTTTCAAATCTTTCTTCACTCAACTTTTTCAAAATAGAGAGCAAATAGTCTTCTCCTTCAGCAGTTTCGTCCGTGTCCACATAATTTTGACCGATGAGAAGATCAAAACACAATGACAACAAAGTTAGATACTCGTCAATCTCACCAACATCGTCCTGTTTATCTTTAATCTTACTACTGAGTTGCTTGTAAATTTCTCTAGCCTCATACTTTGATTTATATGGAGTATTCTGTGGATCATTTTTAGACTGTATATCTGATAAATGAGTTGCTTCTTTGAACTGCTTAACTCCTTCGCAACCGAGATACTTTTCGATGGCTGCCATTTTGACTAATTTAACAGTGCAGCACTTAATATTTAAAATCGTTCAATCGTTTAAATCTCCGGATCCTTAATCTGTAAATATTTCTATCAATTCTATGTTATTAAAAAGACAGTTATCAAAAGTACGTTTCAAATTAAATATTCATTTGAAAAACAACAACTTTGGTTTAACATTAATTCGGTTTAAGACGCAATCATATCTTTCCTAATATTTGATGCGGTGCGTACTCTAGCATTCTTCCGTGAAAACTATTTACATTGTCAACGACAATCTACAGACTTGAATCTGTATATGTCAAGCGTTACTCAATGATGGACAAATCTCTTTGGGATATAGCTATCGAACAAGCAAATGTTCAAAAAGGTACTCGGACTCATTCTTGTATTTAGCTGTGTATACCTGGATACCGCTGTATAGAGCTTTTAGACTTGGTGTAGTCTCCTTCGCTCCTCCTCATCTTGATTGGACCAATTTTTATAATTATAATTGAACTTGTTTCCTAGGATGTTGCTTATCTCCAACTCTGCTTTGAATTTATTCAATTTTTTTTCTGATACTGTGGTTTCTTGCAGTTTATTCCTGTTATTTACAATTCTAGATGAAAAAAGTTCCTTCTTTCATTTG
Organism: Berghia stephanieae; assembly: GCF_034508935.2. Taxonomy (NCBI): domain Eukaryota; kingdom Metazoa; phylum Mollusca; class Gastropoda; order Nudibranchia; family Aeolidiidae; genus Berghia; species Berghia stephanieae. The sequence continues at coordinate 90,754,424 of NC_088360.1, read as the reverse complement.
TTTTAAAACGTTCTTTTTCCAGTTTCTTGCTGTTTCCTCGTGTATAACACGACCGTTAAAAGTAAAAGGGCTCTTAAAATGTTATCATTCAGCGTTAGGCAGGATGAGGGCAGTGGACTAGTGGAAAATAATTCTGGTTCGGAATGATTCAAATTCAGTCTAGGGTCTACTAGAGTCTAGGTCTAGCATTTTAGGGAGGCCTTCCGAAAGCTCCTACACCCTCGGTATTTTGTTCTATTAGGGGGTTTGGGAGGGGGGGCATTTTTTTAATATAATGTTCTAGTGGGGGGTTTGGGAGGGGGGGGGGAAAGACTTTTTATTTTTAAAAAAAAAAGTGGACTAGTGGAAAATAATTCTGGTTCGGAATGATTCAAATTCAGTCTAGGGTCTACTAGAGTCTAGGTCTAGCATTTTAGGGAGGCCTTCCGAAAGCTCCTACACCCTCGGTATTTTGTTCTATTAGGGGGTTTGGGAGGGGGGACATTTTTTTAATATAATGTTCTAGTGGGGGGTTTGGGAGGGGGGGGGAAGACTTTTTATTTAAAAAAAAAAAAGTTTCCAAACCCCCTACCAGGACATTATAAAAAAACACGAATAGTGGCAATGTAGGAGCTTTCGGAAGGCCTCCCGCATTTTAAAAACTCTAGAATGAACCTTGATAGATTAGTGAAAGTTTAAAATTTCCTAATATTTATGACCATTGTTTTGGTTCTCCGCCGCCATTTTGTCATTGAAGTATTGAGAAAGGTAGTGCTGACCTAATTCTGAGCTGGCATCACTTTCTTTAACCATATCGGTCATATCGAAGATTATCAAACAACTGCAGACTAAACACTAACAATGACTGCCACATTCAACAACTTTCTCTGTCCTCGATTACAAATACTCATAATTGAGTTGACTTCAGAGCAATATTCTGATTCAGATTCGTTTCACAGCTACACATAGCTAGAAATTGCCTTGAAGTGACAGTTACAGTAGAGGTTTAGTACTCCCAGACTTGTGAGATTATAACTGAAATCTTGATGGTCACTTCTCTTTTAGAAAGGTCCCATTGATCACAAAACCGATCGAGAGTTGAATCATCCACCACTTTATAATAAAATTACAAATGGTCACTTCTCTTTTAGAAAGGTCCCATTGATCACAAAACCGATCGAGAGTTGAATCATCCACCACTTTATAATAAAATTACAAATGGTAAGAGACTCACCCTCACCATTTCCAAAACGAGATCAACCATTCAGGTCACGTCGAAGGGATATCTTCCGAGGTCTGAGGATTTTTCTTTTCTATTTAGGTTAGTTATAGGTAAAGGTCCTAGGGTGTCAAAGGCATACTGCAGCTGGAGGGAGAAGAAGGTGTCAAACATCCTTGTTTCATGCCACTAAAGATTTGGAAGAATTCTGAGGTTGAGCTATCATACTTAACAGTACCTTTCATGTCTTTGTGGAAGGAGACTATCATCTTTAGAAACTTTTGGGGACATCCAATCTTTTGTAGTATTGTGAAGAGCCCACTCCTACTGATCAATTCAAACACTTTTGTCAGATCAGTGAAGGCAAGGTAGAGTGGTTGTCTCTGTTCACGACCCTTATCCTACAGCTGTTGTACTGAAGATATATTGATAGTCGACCTTCCTGCTGTGAAGCCGCACTGTCCCTCTGCAAGTGACAGGAATCTGTTAAAGACCACATGTGCAAAGACTTTGCTGAGGATGCAGAGCAGAGAGAGTTATTATAGTCAGTGCAGTCTCCTTTGTTTTTATACAGCATTGTGATCTTTGCATCACACATGTCCTGTGGGACCGACCTTCCTCCCAGCAATGGATCAGGAGTTAGTGGAGGTGGTCAAGGAGAGCAGTCTTTTTGCGGCCTTGATGACTTTAGGTGGAATGCCAACACTTCCTGGAGCTTTATCACTGGCAAAGATGTCAATAGCTTTGTTGAGTCCCTCAAGGCAGAGTGGGGGTTATCCATAAATGGCAGGGGGTGAAGCACTCAACTGCCGTGTCAGGGACAATGTTTTTCTGGGAGTACATTTGCTGGTAGTGCTCTGCCCATCTCTCCTTCTGCTTTCTGCGGTCCATGATGATGTCACCTGTGCTGCGGCATCCAACTACTACTACTACTACTACTACTACTACTACTACAGTGCAGCAGGAGAATCTCGAACATGCAAATTTCGAAATCACAGAAAGCTTGAACACATGTAAATTCCCTGTTTTAATCCCTCTATTTTCATTGTACTGGCAACATGAAAATCTTAAACACTATCGGCGGCTAACATGGAAATCTCTAACAAAATGAACATTAACTCTAGCTTTTATTGATAAAATTCTTTTGCCTTATGTTTGTATTGCACTATTATTATTATTTTTAATATATATTAGTTAATTTGTTAAGCCTGCATGTGTGGAGTAAGAGTGTGTGTAGGGTCTGTGTACGAAACATGTTTGATCAGTGTCTGATGCACGTGATGCCTCACTAAAATATGTACCAGTACCAGTGAGGCAATGATGACATGAGACTTTTACTATAACTGTATTAAAATCAAAGAGTGATAATGGGTGGGGAAGATGGGGTAAGTATAGAGGCGTGAGATTGTTAAGTGAGGAGTGGTAGGGATGATACTGGATTTTCAGGTTAAAGATGTCGCATGCTGAGGGTGTAATCCACAATGGGACGTGCTGGCTTTGTCTTTTTAATCTACTACACGTAAAGGGAAGCATTATTCTACCTGTTATTGAATGAAACAAGACGCACTTAAAGCTACACCTCATTATAATGGGACCTCACCAAATAGATCATGTTTACCCCTCCCCTCACAATTTTTCTTCATATTCTTTGTAAAATACCCCACTAAGAAATCTTGAAAACACGGAAATCTCAAACAAACATGCCCGGTCCCAACTTGTTTCCGTGTTGCGCTGTATTACTAATACCACTCTTTCTACAACCACTAATACTTCCAACCACTACTACTACTACTACTACTACTACTACTACTACTACTACTACTACTACTACTACTACTACTACTACTACTACTACTACGACTACTACTACTACTACTACTACTACTACTACTACTACTACTACTACTACTACTACTACTACTACTACTACTACTACTACTACTACTATTACTACCACAACTAATAATAATAATAATAATAATATTGATAATAATATTAATGGTACAACTATCACTTCTGCTACTTTTATTAGTTATGTTATTTTTGTTCAAAGTGTATTTGAAATTTTTTTTTCTCTATGTATTTTTAGATGACAGTACCACAATGAATGATGAATCTGCAGCTCTTCTCATAGGAAGTAAAAATGCGGTAAGGTTTATTTAACTCAGGTAGAATTTCATGTACTCATTTTTTAATCAATATATATATACAGTAAAATTACTTTAAACCGAAAGAAGCTAAACCGAAAAATACCTTAAACTGCAAAGAATTTAATAAATTGTACTAGTTTCTTCATTATCTTTGTACTAATTCTTACGATGAACCGAAATAGCACCTTCCCTTTTTCTCTCTCTATTTTTTTTCAAAAATTCGGGAAGGAGGCCACACGTAGGCTAATAATGCCCGGCGATATTAAACAAAGAGCGTAAGTATAAGATGAGGGTGATGGGTGGTGGGAGGTGGGGGTTAGGTAAACACTTCAATCACTGCCTAGGACTTCATATACTCTATAGATGTCACTGATCACTGCACTTGGGCTTGGCCAACACCACAATCGCACAGACTGGAAAAGGAAGACAGCGGGTGACTGGCAGGCGAAAAATGAGGAAAGAGGGGGAGTTGGGGTGTAGAATCACGCAAGCGAGATATTCTCGCTCGTGTGTTGATGCTTTGGAACTGACTGGATTTTCAACACGACAATTGACATGCCATTTCATTTCCACTTTGTTTAAATGTGTGTGTGTGTGAGGGGGGGGGGGGGGTTCGATGTAATTAGGCCTTTGAACCTAATGGCTTTTCAACAAAAGAGAGATGTGTAGTAGACAGCTTAGCACATACACGCCTTTTCACTTTTCATTTCTACTTCACTTCACCTCTGAGTAGCTGTGCATCATTCATTATCAATTATCGCACAAGAACTTTCGATCTTATTTTAGCTTTGCATTTTACTAAAAGATGTCTAAAAGAAAACACTGTGCTTACACGTTGGAGTTTAAAATCAAAATACTACGTGAAGTCGATGAAAAAAAAGTTGATCAAGACGGAGATATAATGTAAAATACACAGCATCCCGAACTCAACTCTTTCAACAATTTTGATTTGAAAACGAAAACCCCCAAAAATATTTTTAAAACACACCCAAAGAAAAAAAAAAAAATAACAAAAAAAATTTACAAAAAATGTTAATGGTTACGAAGACGGCATTTATTCAACAACTCCATTTAACGGGAACCCCATGATGCGATTAAATGAGCAAATTCCTTAAATAGTTACTACCCTTGAAAAACATTGCAAAACGGGAACTTGCTTTAAACCAAAATGTCTTTAAACCGAAATGGTTTAGAAGGTCCCCAAAATTTCGGTTTAAAGTAATTCTACTGTATATATATATATATATAATATATATAACGGATTGCACTAGCCTGTCTAATATACATACATACATATATATATATATATATATATATATATATATATTATATATATATATATATATATATTAGACAGGTTAGTGCATTCCATAAAACAACATAGTGAGGACAAAGACCTGCTCCTAAATGTTAAAAAAAAGTAATAGACACTGATAAAAGTCCTAAAGTTCAGATTGTGGTTGATGGAGAAAAAGTGGAGAATGTCAACAATTTTGTTTATCTTGGAGCAAGAATGAGGCAAATGGAAAATCGATCCCTGATATCCAAAGGAGGATAGCACTTGACCAAATAAATTTGGCTAAAATGATAGCATTATGGAAAAGTTAAAGCATCCATCTGAAAATGAAAATATTAAGAACATACATATTTCCAACAATATGGATGTGAATCATGGACAATCACAAAAAACAATGAGAATAAGATTAATGCATTTGAAAGGAAATGCTACCAGAAAATACTCCGCATCCCTGGACTGCAAAAATGTGAAAGAGCCCCTGGGAATTAGGGAGCCATATCTCATCAAGATGATACAGAAACTAAAACATGCCTTTTTTAGACATATCAAGAGACATGACATCCTTGAAAAAAAAATTCTAGAGGATATTGTGGAGGGTGAAAGAGGGAGAGGGAGACCAAGAAGGAGATGGTCGCAAGACATCAGCGAATGGATAAATAAACCAGTGACTGAATGTGGAAGGATAGCACAGGACAGGAGCTTGTTTCCGTTGGCAGTTGTGGAGGCCACGTCCAGGAGGGTTAAGCTACGATGGTGATGATGATGACGATGATTGATATATATATATATATATATATATATATATATATATATATATATATATATATATATATATATATATATATATATATATATATATATATATATATATATATATATATATATATATATATATATATATATATATATATATATAAAATATATATATATATATATATATATATATATATATATATATATATATATATATATATATATATATATATATATATATATTATATATAATATAATTATGTTGGGGCAATTCCACACCCACTTGGTGTGTAATTGCCCCAATACTAAAAAACATGGATAAGGATAGATCCATCTATTTACTATTTACTTGTTATAATAGCTGGGGCTAAAATAAAACCATTGACATAGGATGTTGATTAAATATTTTCACAAAAAGAGACACGAGAAATTTGAAACCCGTAGGTTGTGGAATTTCCCTGACCGTTATGAATCTAAAATAGGCACAGCATCATACTTAAGGCACCTAGAACGGGTTTTGGGGAAAATGTTACCTATCCGATGAATGATTAAGCATTTCTAGCTTGTGCTTCAAAGTAAATTTAACAACATTTTGCCATATTTGAAAACCATAAGTGTTGCACTTACCTTCAACGGGCTTGTAAACATTTGTAAAATTGTCAAAATTCAACTGTTGTAAAAGTGGCTGGTTCTTGTGTTCAAACAGGAAATAGAAATCAAAGGCAGTTAAAACTTTGAACAGTTTCCAATTGTAATTTTTTTCATTCTTTCTGCAAAGAATTGGATATAATGAATGTGGGTGTGGAATTACCCCGCGTATGGAATTCCCCCACCTTACCCTATATATATATATATATAATTAATTATGCCTTTTTCGCCACGACGTTTTAAGATACTGTCGCCTAGGCATTCCACGAAGGAATATAGATAACTCATCAAACAAGATGTCTAATGTCAACAGGAATCACCCATGTTGTCCAAGTGAGCAAATTGGGGTTTAATAATCTTGCTCAAGGAAAAAAACGAAAGTGCCTGAAGCGGGGCTCGAACCCGGGTCCTACCGGGTCACAGTGCAATGCCGTAACCACTCAGCCACTGTTCATCTGTTATCAAAAACATCCTCTGTTAGATCATTTTTCACGATCAAGATTTACCAAGCATTTCATAAGCTTGTATACTTTTGGCCAGTTTGATGTAACAAACTTTTACACCTCATTTAAAGTTTTGACAAATACCGTCCACCAACTGCTGGTGATTTTCTTAATGTTATTATTCATTTCAGTGTCGTTTGGTGCTTGATTGATGGGTTGAAAAAAAAAAGTAATTGTGTGTAGTGATAAATTCATTAATATTATAATTGTGTATAACACAATTTATAATTCAATTGAGAATTGAGTTGGCAATTTGGTGAATTTTAAGTCAATTTATGATATTGGAAATAAGTTTTGAATATTATTAGATTTGATCATCTAAGGTAATGGAATGATTCTCTGTAGCATTTTATTTTCTCAACATATCTTACATTGATCAATCTTCTTAATTATCTTGACAGAGCTATTTGGTATTTGATTGAGTGGTCGAAAAAAAAAGGAATGTTGTATATAGTGATAGACGCATTGATATTATTCTATGTAACATTTAATTTTCTCAGCATATTTTACATTGATCAATCTTTTTACTCATATTGACAGGGCAAGACATCACTTATTTTGAGGTTTTTAGACAGGTAAGTTTAGTTCTGAGAATATTTTTATTTTATTTTGTTTTTATTACAAATAATTAAGGCGATCAGTACCTGACATTTAGGAACTATAAAGCATATACATTGGAAAAATCTATTTAAACACCTCTTTGATTGAAAATAAAACCTTGCAAATTTGAAAATGCAAAACGTTTACTTTGACTATTCATTTTATAAAAAGAAAAGAAATGGTTAAAAAAAAAAAAAGCATCCAAAACAAATGAAAAATTGCTGTTTTAGAACTCAACATACATAATGTGCGGTTTATAAACTTCACCCACCAGAAACCATATTTTTTGTAAGAATTTAAACTCATACTGAATTAGTTCGTGTGATAAAAGCAAGCCATATGCTTGTCAATATGCTTGTTGTCTCTGATTTCTGAAAAAAAGTGGATTAAAATACTAGGGATTGTCTCATTTTAATGTATTATACAAAGTATGACGGCTTTAAAAGATCACAGTACTTAACATTGAACATTTTAGGCTCAAAAGCTTTCCTTAACCAACAACAAAAACAATTGAAATAGTAATACTTCATATAAAATCAATAGATTGGAGAAAGGGTCTTCTTGTCCAGGCAAGATAAACAATGGTGGAAAGTGAACACAATAATTACATGAGGTATCCAAAGGTAGGTAGATTGGAATGATGTGCAAAACATAATTTGAAAAGAAATTGATTTCAGATGGTGTGTAAGAACCAAGATACGGTGCTATCTTTGTCGGGCCTTTCTAGTTAATGTCACCAAGCATTACTTTATATATGCCTGCCACGGGCTATATATATATACTGAAGTGATGAATACAAGCATAATGTTTCATGAGTGATATCCAATTGATAAATATATTTGTCCTCTGACATTATGGAGATTTACAAATTGCCATCAGCATTACTGTGCAACTTCTAAAGACAAAAAAAAAAAAAAAAAAAGAAAACAAACAGAGCAAACAAACAAAAAATAAAACAAAAAGGAACCAGCTGGATTTTCACCAAGGATATCCCCTTTAAAGCTAATTTGGGAGAATCCTGTTTGATATGCCAACATGTGATATGGAAAGGTTTAACCAATATCAACATTTTCCTGTTCATCAGGAATAAGCTGCTAAACTCAAAATTCCATCGACAACCTTGCCAGTCCATTCAGAGCCCAATCCAAGCACTTAAGATTCCAGAATGACAAGTGACTTCATTATTTGATGCGAAGTTGTTGTTTTTTTTTAATTGCCACACTTTACGATTTTTACCAAGCTTTTTTTAAACCAGCCTTTAATCACACACACAAAAAAAGATTTTAACACATTATTCGTCTTGTGTGAGATGTCGTTTAGGGCATAACTAGATTTTAGATATGATTATCTTTTAAAATGAGGACAGTTCATAATGAATTACCTGATGCTTTACAGTTGGGATTTCTTACATTGTTTTGATGTAATTTGTAATTAGTTTGCCATTTTATTTTGATAAGAGATATTACAAAAAGCATTTTATCATGAATCAAAAAAGAAAAGACAAAATAATAAGAAAAGCAAAGAAATCAGTCATAAATCCTCCATTGCTATTTTCAGAGATGAACCTCCCAAACCGACTGTTGCCTTGGAATATACATTTGGAAGAAGAGCCAAAGGACACAATATAGTAAATAATACATAATTAAACATTGATGATTTCGGCAATTAATTATTTCATATTGATTATTGTAAGATTGAAACATTATATAATGTTTGCTGTCTTTACACTTTATATGATTTTAGTTTAATGTAAAAAAAAAAAGAATAACTGACACGATTGGGTCAACAAAATGTTTCAAATTCAGAACTTTATTTCTCTTTTTTGTGTGTTTGAATTTGATCTAGTTTTTAACAATATTGATAAAGGTTTCGCAATTTTGCCATTTCCTTGTTCATTATTCTGCTTATTGAATTGAAGGCTACAATTTTAAAGCATTTTATTTGAATGTGATGTGACGATTCTGGATAATTATATAATTGTATCTTTTATATATTCTATTTTATTACAATTTTTAATCAGTTTTATGATTGCAACAGAATATGTTTGCCACCTAAACTTGTTGTGGGTGGGGGTGGGGGGGGGGGGTATTTCTGTGAAGTTTGAATAACTAATAATTAATTAATTATCTCTCGGGTAATGTGATAAATCTTAAATTATGATATTTAATCTCTCTTTTGAGTTTCTACCGCTCTTGTTTGTAAAACTACGGTGATTTGACTTGAAGAGATACTTCATGTATAAATGTATTTCTTTACTTTTATTATGTCTCTGCAGGCTAAGGATGTGGGCCACATATGGGAACTCGGAGGAGGAACTTGGCTGTCAAAACTCATGGAAATCCCTATCAATGCTAACAGTTTGATGTACGGTTTCTTCAAGTTGATGAATATTGATTACTGAATGCATAATCATGATATTAATTATACTATTTAATGAATGACTCTCTGCTATTTTCCTAATAAAACTAAAAGTTGCTATTTAATATAGGTAACCTTTCTAATTTTTATACTCTCAAATACTTAAAATTGAGCCAATACTTAATATTATTATTTTCACCTTGTGCTTGTGAACAAGCTTGGTCATATTGATCATCCGTTGTGGCTCTCTAAGGCACATAAAGATTTTCAGTTTCTTGATTTGTACGGGTTACTGGGTTATCGGTGGATGACTTAGTTTCTTCTGACCTTTTGAGTTCCTTCCCAGTGCTCTCTTTGTAATGTCCGTTGCTATACTTTTATTTTTACAATGGTATTTCTGAATATGAATCTGTATATTTATCTAAATAGACTAAATTCAGAGCATTGGTATTGAAGTTGGGGAAAAATGCTGAATCTGACGGTCATACTGGTGTTAATGGAAATTTTTTTTACTCTCCTCTTTTGAGGATATCCAAAGCTAGTGTTCAGTCAAATTTCTACTAGTGCTTTCAATGTTTGAAAAAAAAATAATGTCTTTGAGCGGATTTTCTGTGAGATTTGAATGTATTTATAGTTATTCTAGCAATCATTTTATAAAATATTTTGAACCTGAAAATTAATTGTTATCTCAGTCTTATCTTGTGAAAGAGTCCTCTCAAGCTGTTCTATCGTGTCATTTCCGTTGTTATTGGTGCTGTGATCATTGCAGACAAATATTTTATCACTGTACTGAACAGCTTCAATCGCTTTTTGTGACAGAATTTAGGTATTGGTCCCAGACTCTAATTGAGTTATCAAAGGGTTATCTCACTATTGAAACGTGGGCTGTTTTTTTTTTCAAGTTGGAATGGACATATCTAATATCACTTTCAATAAATCAAAAAACAGAATTGTTTGCCATTTTTGTTTTCAAATACCGTCATACCTAAATATGGGTTTACTATATCTTGTGATTATCCAATCTGTGGTTTGGATCAGACTGATACTGTGGGATATTTCCATCTTGTAATATTAAGTTTCATAGAATGTCATTCACCTTAAATCTGCCCTTTATTTTACAGAGGGGGTGGCTTAAATATTTAGGTTTCAATTGTCAAGGTACAAAGGAGGAGATAGTGGGAAATTCACCTATTTAAAAATCTCTCTGAAGGATGTTTTTAAATCTTAAGACATTTCTTCTCAATGTCAGTTCAAGATTGTGCAGAATAAAGACAAAATTGTCAAGAGATGCGCATGTCAAATGATTTCTAAGCAGCCTTATGGTAAACATTTGAAATTAGAGCATTAGGGAGCAGGCACTGGTGTAAGATGAAACAGTGCCAGAGAAAGCAGGAAAGACAAATACAAGAAAAAAAATAAACATCCCCAAAACATCAGCCTGCATCGCCACGCCAGTCTTGCTTTCATTTTGCTTGTATTATCCACACCTGTTCAAATCTTGCATTTGCATCACTGCCCGCTCCTCAATCTTTCCCACCATGTATTAAACTTTACAAAATTGATGAATTTATTGAAATCCCGAATTCCTTTTAACTCTCCATTCAGGCATACAACATTGTTCCTTGTATTAGATTTATCAGCACCTAGTGAGTTATGGGTCACCTTGGAAACTTTGTTGACAGCTGCAAAGGCAAGGATTGAAGAAGTTATAAATGAATTGAAAGCATCAGACCCTTACATCAAGGATAAATTGAAGAAGAAGGCTCTTCAAAGAATAGGAGAAGAGCATCCAGTAAGTCGCCTTGTTTGTTCAAATTACAGATTCCTAGAAGTTCCCTGTTCTAAGCATATCTCGTTGCCTATATCTATTTTTCAACTATTTTAAAAAGATTTTTATGTCCTCCATTGTCCTTTACAATAATTATTGATTAGGTAGTATTCTCTATATATGGATTTCACATGAGTTTATCATTAATGTATTTGGCTAGATTTCATGAATGTTCACACTCAAAATACTCATTCACTTTTGATATTTATTTTATTAAACCCCGAAAACATTGTATTAATTTGCTTTGGTTAATTTCTCTCAGGATAAAAGCATGATGGATCCTTTTCTGATTCCTTTGGTGATTGTTGGTAGCAAGTATGACTCATTTCAAGACTTTGATTCAGATAAAAGAAAAGTTATTTGCAAGACTTTGAGATTTGTGGCGCACACACATGGAGCAACATTACAGGTATTTCCGGCCATATGTCTTTCTATAGTCAAACCATAGATCTTTTATATATCCAATGGGTGAAAATGTTTTTAGACATTACTGTAATAATTCGAATAAAAATTAGATAGATGATTTCCTTACTGAAACAAATTGATTGTTTTGAAGTGACGTGATTGAGAAAGCGAAACAGAAGAAAAAATTTCTTTGTGGCAGCTTTTAATTTTCTAAGTAGTTTTTGTTTTAAATAGATGACTCAAAATCTAGTTCTGTCTCAAATGATATGAACATGAAGTCTTGTCTTTGCTTAATCGCATGAATTTTGCATTTAAGATTTCAATTTTATGAATCTTTAATATCTTTATTTAGCTCATTATTTTGAGTGCAATTGGTAGCCTTTCAGAGCCATTAGGCCCATGGAAACAGAGTTTATCCTGCTTTCTATAGCGTGAAATGGACCATACAATTGCTTCTTACCCTTTAAATAGGACACTAGTCTATCGTAAAGTACTTTCTGTTAGATCTAATAGACCTAGCTACCCAATCACTGCTAGGTGGAAAGGGGGATCAGAAAAAAATCTCAACTTCACCCGGGATCGATCTCAGTTCCCTACAGGTGCAATGAATGAACGAAGTTGACTGTAATGTTTTTAAAATTTATTTTCAGTTTTTCAGCATCAAACAGGAGCAGCTGGTTTCTAAGATGAGAGCCCTGGTTAGTCATTGTCTTTTTGCTACAAACGCAAGGTAAATCTATCTACTTTTTATGCTATTTTGAAATTCTCAATTGTATGTTGCTAACAATTTTTAATAATTTAGAATATCCATTTGAAAGCGTTTGTTCTCTTCTATAATAATGCAATTTGAATATGCATCAATTTTCTGTAGAGAAATGTCATGTTCGTACAGTCAGGAGTGGCATCATCCAGGTTCAAATTTGTTTTATTATTACAAGTCACAGTCACATTTTCACTCAGTTCTGTTTTGATTTGATTATTTTTCCAGCAAAACTCTTCAGATGGAACACAACAAGCCAATTTTCATTCCTTGTGGTGATGATTCATTGCAACAAATTGGTAAACAAATAGATACTATAATTTTAACCATACAACTCGTCAATTATAAATAAGTTTACACTAGTTAATAAAAATTGAGAATGAAATGAAAGCAGTAAATGGTAATCATTTTAATTTCACTATTACAGTGGAGGACGGATATATCGACATCATTGAGACCATGGACGATGTCTATATAAGCGACATGTCTCAGTTCTTCTAAAATCTGAATGGGAAACGAATGAAAAATGTGAGATAACAAGGGAAGTCTATCTTGATGATTTGGTGGCCCTTTACAGGATCGATTTTGAAATTTAGGACGCTTCACATAATTTAAAGCTGAATGTTAGGAATCATGTTATAGACCCTGTCCTGAGTACTGGCAATGGACGTTGTTGTACAAAGCAGCATAGAATCTTGATAGATATTATAGCAGCATGGCTGAAAACTGGTTCCAGTGTGCGTAGTACTCCTCGTCTGACTCTGCATCAGTGTTCTCATCTCATTGGCAATGATGACATTGAATGAGACTTCACAGCTGACCTCACGATTCTGAGGCACATTCCTTAGGTGGCACAAAGCGAGACAAAAAGCCAGCTTATGTGGTGCTACAAGCTGCAAAAACATTCACTTGCTGTTGTGCAAATGACATAATAGTTTTCTGTCACTTGTAGCGCGTGAGGGTGCCACAGTGGTCAACTGGCTTGTGAATGCTTGTGCAACTCGCAGCTCCATCTAAGCTAGCTTTTTATGTCTTTTTGTCTCACCCAAGGAACGTGCCTATGATCAATGATGGTATAGTCCCCAGACAGTGTCAAGTGGCAGGATGGTACTGAGCCGCTCAAAAAGGTTTCCAAGTTCGTGACATTGTGGCTCCCACTGTACAGGATGAGGGGTTGTGTCTCTTTGGTCTTATGGGAGGCAACATGATAAAAGCAGTTTGGATGTATAGGTCCCATTCACGGAATGTCATTGGACAATAATCTCATATTTGTATTGGCTGTTATTATTCCTCACAGCAAGATTTCTGCACTTTCATTGACTATTGTATTTTACCCAAAGCAGGATATGGTTAACTAATAATTAATTGTATTCTTTTTTTTTAATACCAATTATTGCTATGTCGATATAACCGTCTTCTTGTGAAAATCTATGTTGATATAGGAGATTTTATTTACTAATTTTATATAGCAAAAAAATATTAGGACTTTGGTCTCATATCGATTTAAGCATTGTCAATATATCCATTCTGCACTATATATTGACTTTCACATCAAACCTTCTTTCAATTTTATGATATTAACATTTGATTCATTCTTTTGTATTTTAAATTTGTTATTAGGCATAATTTGTTTGACTATCTTCTCTCTTATTGACTGATCAGTTTGTCTGTTATTTATTTCTTTGTGTCTCTTTTATATATTTCTTTGTGGATTGCCTTCTCCCACTTTTACTTATTTTCTTTGCCTATTCACAATCCTATTTTTCATAGAAATGGTCTCAAGTTTATACTCTTTTTTATACATTTTTTTCGCAGGAACACCACCTCTTGCTGAAGGTGACATAGGAAGGGTTCAAGCCAGGTAAGGTGTTTGTAATTGTTAAGGAGTATGCTTGTTAAATGTAGTCTTATCAGGCTCATAATAGAATTACCTTTGTTACTTACTGATGCTTCAACTTTGGCTAAAGGATATTTGTCCAGTCTTGGATTCACAACATTGTCTTAATTAGTTTTGCAGGGATAAGTCTGTATACTCTTTGCAAAAACACATTTTGCACAATTTACTTTGTCCACCAAGCTGTGATGGATTGGCTGGGTCTGGAAGATCTGGTTCATCTTTTCTTTTTTTTTCAGCATCCTCTTCCCCTCAAACTTCCCTCTCTCTTAATGATCCATATCTCTGCCTCAGTAATCAGATAGTCAAGCACTTTAAAATATCAATGATTTTAAATGGCAGAATTTAAGATCAGGTTTAGAGTATATCATAATAAAAGGCTATCTTAGGCAGGTTGCAGGGAGTGCACCAGATTTGAACGCTGTGGCGTTTATTGTCTCTTTGTTATTTTCCCTTGTTTGAAGTACAAAAGCTGGTTTGCTATGCATTATTTCTAGAGGCTTTAAATGAAAGGAGATTTGGACATGAGTATATATTTTTTATAAATTGTTATTGTTTTGTATCACACACGATTTATAAATTGAATAATGAAAATGTACAGAATTTATAACATTGCACTCTACATTGTTCAGTCATGTATTGAGAATGCGGGCTGTTGTTGTAAGTCGTTTTCTAGCTCGATGTTGATTATTGATTGATAATGATGAATATACATTTGGGATGTTATCCTTGGTAGATGTACGGAAGTCATTTTAAAATATTCTCAGTTCAACTTCCATTTTATTTATACTCTTCTTTTTTTGTTTGTTTTCAGAACTCCATTTGAATTATGGAAGGTAGCGTTTACAAGTTATTTCCCTCAGACAGTAAGTTTGCCATTTATGGATATAAATTCTCTGTTATTTCCCTCAGACAGTAAGTTTGCCATTTATGATAGAAATTCTCTGTTATTTCCATCAGACAGTAAGTTTGCTATTTATGATAGAAAATCTATGTTATTTCCCTCAGACAGTAAGTTTGCCATTTATGATAGAAATTCTCTGGGACTTTTTGAAGTATAATATATTTTCACAAAAGATTGGCATCCAAAATATGAGTCCCAGTAAAGCACTCGACTATAAGACAAATGGGCCCTGTTCAAAAAAGCGTAGTGTTATTTTGGGACTATGCTGTGATTGAGTAGCTTCGTCTCAGATAGATCTAATATAAAGTAACATTTAACGGGCCAGCACCTACTTGAAAAATCATCAAGCATTTCATAGTGTCTACTTAATGCAACATAAACTAGTACTAGTATAGACTTCAGCATCACTTTGACAGAATTAGCAAATCAGATGACAAATAATCTTTTATAAGAAAAAAAGACAAGAATAAAAAAACAAAAAAAAAACAAAACAAATGGTGTTGAAAGCATTGTAGAAATCCATAACACCCAAGTGAGCGTAAAATGTCATCCATTTCACCCACTGTTTGACAAGATGGCTAATGATAAAAGATTTTATTATTGATAATTTGAATTTCAATAAGATGCTCTTACATTATTTCCCCCATTTCTTTCAAGAAATAACAGTTATCTAGCTAATCTCAGGTATCGTCATGAAAGTAACCCTGTTTCCGGTGTAATTTTTTTTTTAGATTTCCAGCAATCCAGCTACCGTACCAGATCCAGGAAAAGATTCTCAATTTACAGAGCCAGCAATTGACAATCTGAGGAGTCAAAAGGACGAGGTGAGTCCAATCCTTATAATATGTTTTTAAGTTTTTGATTTTCATGTTGGTTAATATGATTATGTAAATAGTCAGTAGGTATGGAGACACAATTGCAATGAATAGGATTAAAGAGATTATGTAAAAATTTGACCTAATACCAATTGTATTTACTATACTGTTTTTTTGACAGTGGTTTCAACGATTATGTTAAGTCTTGATGTATGACTGTAAATAATTGATCACCACAAAGCTGCAATTCTAAGATAGTTACCATATTATGACTAGTGATAACCTACTCTGTAATAAATACCCAAAACATTTGCTTTTTCCATTCCAACCCCCACCCCCACAATATTTAAATGGTACAATAGCACACACACAAATACACACACACACACACACACATACACACACACGCTCGTGTGCGCAGGCACAAACATACAGACACACACATGGAAGACAGAGAGGGAAGACATTTATTAGAAAAGGAGATCTTGCGAAGTAAATCTGCTTTTTCCATTCCATCTCTCGATAAATGCCCCCTTCCCCCTCCCCCCCCCCCCCCCCCCCCCCACCTCTTTCATATTTTGCATTCAATGTTTTTAAAGATTTCTAACAAGTGTCAATACAGATCTTATCTATGCCTTGTTAATTTTGTTGCATATCAATTAAAAAGTATCCCCCTAACTTAACTTGACTTTAAAAAATACATTTATATTTTATTTCAGGAATTGGAACGTTACAGAAAATTAGCAGAAAGACGAGTCAAGGAAGCACAACAAAACGTCTATGCAATGGCCTGACGATATTGTTAATATTTGTTTATATAGGGGGTGGTTCACTATTTATATCTATTTTGTCAATTTCTCGACTTGTGATATTTAATATATATGGTGTGTAGGAAAACTAGGAACATTAGTGAGTGTCAGCCATTCATAAATTCAAAAGCACGTAAATCACCCAATAGTAATTATTATATAATTTGCAAAGGGGTATTGAAGTGCCTTTGGTCTAACATTTTTACAAGCATTATAATCGTAATGACTCTGACTAGCTGATGTGTTCGCATTTGATCCTGGTGGGACATAGGCTTTTGAACACTAATTAAAACTAATTTGAGTTAAAGGCTTTTATGGTTAATTTATGAAGATAGAATTAATTTTTATTCCTGTTATCAAGATTAAAATCATGATTGAACACAGAAGAAACAAAAAGTATGGTATCAAATTATTTTCATTCTCACTTTGTTTTTATGTTTGAAATTGTCTGCTAATCATAAATTAACCCTATACATGCGATGTTCAATTTCACTAACC
>NC_088360.1:90724504-90732004 GCF_034508935.2 Berghia stephanieae | reverse complement strand
GCCTAACTCTATCTGCTCGTTAGATGGAGAGTGAGTTAGAGACTCCGAAATCGAAGGGTTTGCGTCAAAGAACAACAACAACGGGGGAAAAAAATGATTAGAAAGTATAGTGGAGAAAAAAGTTATTCCGTTGACATTGCAATTGAATGAAATAATGTGATTAATCAGAACACACTTTCTCTTTTGTGTAATTATATGTTTGTTTGTTTTTTTTTGCTTTTTTATTTATTATTATTATTTTTTTGGGGTTCAATGTCTTTGAGTTTCAAACTCGGTGTTCGCCTTCTTAATGAAATTGTCCTAAATATAGAATTGACAGTCGACGATGGACATCATTGCAGTCTACAACTGTCGACAGTCAATATCACGTGTGTTGGTAATTTCCTCTTTGGAAGTATTAAAGCGGTTGTATCCTCCCTGCCTTCGTGAAGTAGAGAGGTGATGTTACCCGCACAAAATAGCCCAATTAGTCATCGTCCTTACAATGCCCACTTCTAGGCAAGAGACTAGCTAATCCGAGACTAGAAAGCGTTCGTGAAATCCGATTTTGTAGACACTTGCTTCGCTTGGGCTTAAGACTAGCTAGTCATTTACTAGACTAGTAAATTACTAAATCTAGTCCTCGTTCATGAAAACGGGCCCTGGAGAGAGAGAGAGAGAGAGAGAGAGAGAGAGAGAGAGAGAGAGAGAGAGAGAGAGAGAGAGAGATGGGGGGGGGGGGGGGAGAGGAAAAACTAAGAATGCTAACCAGTAGACATTTGTCCAATCAAAATACGGGATACATGGTTGTTAACAAAAATAAAATAAATGAAATTGATGCTACTCTGCTCTTGTTGCAGGGGGTTTGATAGCTAATTAATAGAATAAACAAGTTCAAAATCTTAACCTTAAACCACATGATACAAATGGCCATAGGATGTAAATGTGCTGATTGTCTCGCTGAATGAATGTTTCCATACAAAGACAAATTATATCGTTGCAATAACCACAGTACTTGTTCAATGTACACGTATGTTATTATTCTTTTTATATAATCTTAATACTATTTTAAACGCTAGATGTTTTCAGTAGAAACTAAAAATAAACAAATAAACAGATAATATATAAGTCAATAAATAAATAAATAGAATTAAATGAATTAAAAAGGGGAAAGAAATAGACTCAGACTTTTAACTTCAAATTACAGATATAATTATGAAATGGGATAGCAGCTACTCCAGCTGTTGCGATGCCCACCGAGTCTCCAACAGTTACTACACCGAAACAGTATTCTTTGATATTCGAGGAAAGATCGTTTGTCATTCGATAAAGTGTATTCACATAAGCTCCACCTCCAAGCAATCCTTCCCACAGTATAATTACGATAATGATCCAAAAGTTTGGAATAAATCTATAATACAATTGGAATAATAGTAGTATAAGATTTATTACTTGCAAGCTGGGTAATATCCATAAATTTCGTATATGAATGAAGTTGACAGAAGAGCGTGATATAAATACCCCAATTTGATAGTCAACTTGGTACCACCTGTACTGCTCCGGTCTAGATAAGAATTCATCATTGAAATATAAAAACTCATAGAGGCCTTGGTTAATAAAGTACTGTGCAAAGTAAACCATAGCTAGAGGAATCATGTATTTCAACAGATATGGAATAACCGCAAACTTTTGTTTATAAGTAAGTTTGAAAGCACAAGAGTCCGCTTTTTTGTCTTGAGACTTTTCATTCCATCCTGCTGACGGCAAAATACACGTGTAAGTTATCAGCATAAGCGTCGGTATAAAAAGCATTATTAGCAGTGACGTCTGAGGAGATAGTCCCAAAGAGGTAAATCCAGCGTAAACAATGGATCCAAACACGCCAGCACCTCCTGTTCCAGATGACCAACTCGAGAAGACATCATTGTGATAAAATGTTGACATGCTTAGAAATGTAATTTCCCCAAGTCCTGCGCTGATGCTTGCAAAGACTATTCCTATAACACTAAGCCATATGGCATGGGCAAATGCGACAACGACAAAGCTAGCTGCACAAAATCCCACGACAAGAGCTAGTTTTACATTGTACGGAATCTGCTGCAAGAAGAAAGGAAAGGTCAAGGTCACTAACAGTGATGGAACAACATCAGCGAGGAGTATGGCGCCTGTTGAAACCTTATTACAATACAAAATATCAGATTCATCGATTTCGTAATTTGAACTGCAATTTGAACAATTTCCTCTGTGAGTTTGATTTTTATATTCGTCACCACTATGCAAAATGTCGTGTGCTGCGCTCAACATAACAACATAAGCGAAGGAGTTGCATACCCCAAAAATCCAAAAGGACAATAAAGCAAGTCTGTATTCCCTTTTGCTTGAGAGTTGTTGTGTTGCACAAGACTCATCGGCTGGTAGGATTTCATCTAATTCTCCACCAATACCTGAAAAAAAAATGTAATTGATATATATGTCGGTATATATTATATGCATAATCAATTATTCCCGTCAGTTAAACCATCGTAGGGATATATTCAATTTATCTAACCATTACACCACATCCATCAATTCTTATCAAGATAGCCAAAACATAACAGTGATTCGGGTTTTTGAACTCTGGGCGGGTTGTATATTTTTATCGTTATCATTGTTCGGTCTGAAATTTTTAATATATATACATAACGAAATCTATTTTACAAAGCTAGACATTAAGTACGCCTCACTTTGGAAGCGACATTCAAAAAATTATTTGTTTCGCTCACTCAACCGCGATAAGAATGGTAATGACAAATATTACTCCATTTATCCGCTCACTGACTGGATGCAAGACACATCGTTTTTGATCTTTTGAAAGCGCGTAGCTTTGTAATTTTAACTGCTATTTTACAAAATAAATAAGATAATATTTTTTTAAATTCTCTTTATTCATCCCATAGGGGAAATTTGTGTCTAGGGTCTATTCCAAGGAAAGACTGGAATAACCCATGCACCAACCGCAGTGCAGCATCGCAAATTAAGCAAGGTATGAAAAATAAGAGAAGGGGGAATTAGTTCAAATAGGGAACAGATGTAGATTCCAAGAACTTGCTATCAGTGCACTGAGTTTGAGATCACCTAAAAGTTTCATCCAGGCACATGCGCATGATCCCATTAAGAGGAATTCACTCAAGTGTTGACAAATCACTATATATCTAAAGCACACGCACAAAAAGTTTATAGTAAATAATTATTACCTTAAAACAAATTGACAAATAGTAAGCGAGATGATTTACAAGGAAAAAAATATCATCTCCCAAACCAAAAACTATACATTTGATCGTTTCCCTCCCAGTCAAGGACCCCAGTCAGGCTAGGACAAAACTAAGTAATCTCTTTCCAAGTCAACGACAGAAAGCAACTCGGAAAACAGATAAATGGGATAGAAAACACAGGGTAACCTCCTGCTCACCATTGGAGGTCAAAGACCCCACCCAGGTAAATTAGGATTCATCGCAAATTGTCAAAACTTTTTATACCAAAGACTTTTAAAAAAATCAACGGGTTTGATTTTTGTTTTAAATTTTGGATACAAGTTGAGATACGTGTATGTGAAGTAAAAGTTTTCAGATCAAAGCAAAACGTTGTTTCATAATTGTGCGACAGTACGGTCTGGAACGTACAAGACCAAAATTAGGCCTGACGGTTCTATCACCCCTTGACGGAATGCCCTTGCGAAAAGCATTCCTCAGTTTTCCTCGTCTTATCGGAGATGGACTTTATTATGGGTTTATCTCATTCGTGCAAAGCAGCGTTGTCTTTGACAAGAAAGTCTCCTCCTAAGTGTTAAACATATGCACATTATATTACACAATTGGTAATTTCTAATATTTTTTTTTAAATGTGATTATTTGGGCAAAGACGTTAAAGCATATTTTGTACCTAAACACTATGCATATTAGATATATAAATGCACATTTTTTTCTCTTTAAAAAAAAAAAACAATCACTCGAATTAAAAAAAACAATGAAATTGAACAATAACAATGAAGTAATCCACCCACATTGATAATCCTTTGGGTTCATGGCTGCTTTAGTCTCCATCTTACAGCCGATGAGTAAGAATAATCGTGGTGAGTGGGTATCCTTCAAATGATTTCCAGGAATGAGAAAGATAAAAGATAACAAAATCGTAAAATTGATTTACAATAAATCCTGTCATTTATTATCCCAATGATTTCAGACCTATAATTTTTCCGTGTAACGGGAAAATCTTCTTTAAAGATTGAGAACAAGGTACGCCCCCCCCCCCCCCCCAAACATTTCACATACAATAATGACGATGATGATGATAATGATAATAATAATAATAATAATAATAATAATAATAATAATAATAATAAATAATAATAATAATAATAATAAAATAATGATGATGATGATGATGATAATAATAATAATAATGATAATGATAATAACAATAACGATGATGATGATGATGATGATGATGATGATGATGATGATGATGATGATGATAATGATATAATAATGATAACAATAATATAATAATAATAATAATAATAATAATAATAATAATAATAATAATAATAATAATAATAATAATAATAATAATAATAAATAATAATAATAATAATAATAATAATAATAATAATAATAATAATAATAATAATAATAATAAATAATAATATAATAATAATAATAATAATAATAATAATAATAATAATAATAATAATAATATAATAATAATAATAATAATAATAATAATAATAATAATAATAATAATAATAATAATATATAATAATAATAATAATAATAATAATAATAATAATAATAATAATAATAATAAATAATAATAATAATAATAATAATAATAATAATAAAATAATAATAATAATAATAATAATAATAATAATAATAATAATAATAATAATAATAATAATAATGATAATGTGTCATACATATATGAAACCTGCAATCAAGGTAAAATAATTTAGAATGAATAAACATGTATCAATATGCCCATCGAAATAACAAAAACAAAAAAACAAACAAAAAAACAAAACAAAAAGAGAACAAGCTAACAACGAATTGGTTTGGCCCATATTATTACCAACAAGCCCATATCATTAATATCGAACAGGTCAAAAGAAGAGACTCGAAATTGGTCACCAACTATAACTCTCGCATCTCTTGAAGTATGTAGTGGAAAACATTAGAAACCAGGCGAAAAGAAAATGCCTTCACTTTTTCCACAAGACCGCCATTTCAACAAAATAGCATTAGCATTCACCTCCAACATAGATACAACATTAATTTTACTCCGATAAAATCATTTTCATCACCCCCTCCCCAACTCCATACAAATCTTATACGTTTACAATAGCATCAATTTCAGGAGAACATTGCACAACCTATTTATACAGAAATCATTGTGAGAGGAGAAATTCCAGTTTGAATTATATCAACAGTGGTGGCCAAATTTTGCTGATTACGACATTGAACTAGAACTTGAATATTCACGGCTTCCCAAAATATTCACTCATTCACAATCATTCGTAATGGTAAGTCAATCACTTGTACTTTATAACCATAATCTTATCAGGAACAACAAAAACACAAGCACGTACACACACACACACACACACACACACACACACACACACACACACAAAGTCACAGTGGCGTGGCGTGCTTACAGTATAAGGTGGTGCCAAAATCAGAAGAAAAGAACTTACACATGCTATATTTGTAAATAAAAAAAGAGAGAAAAAATAAAGAAAAGACTTACTTAAATACTTGCAGAGTAAATTTGCATTTTGGTGTTTCTATCCCTGCAAATCATTTTATAATTAGTTTGTAGAAATCACGAACACCAAAAATATCAGCTTTATGAATTGACCAAACCATCAAAGAATTCAACCGCTCATGCTTTATTTCGCAAGAATATTTCAATTTATGCATTTATTTATTCATTAAACCAAAGAGGCGTTTTACACTGGTAGAGGTACCTTTAAGGGGGAAAAAATGACGTAATGAACACTTCAAAATCGGTTTGAAATGTATCGCGCATACTTTGTTGCCAAATATAATACCAGACTTTCAATTCGACACAGTAGAGAAAAAATCCTCAAAATTGCCATCATAATGGGCCAAAGGCAAGGCACACACACCCGTTAGCCTTAGCCAAAGGAGTTAGCTATTAGGCTTTTAACGAAATCGGGCCGAACGAGACGCCGAACGCCGAACCCGAACGGATATAGCCTTCTCACGTGACCATGAACGAGATCTGGATAGTGAAGACTCTCAAGCGGTATGCAGCATCGGATCTAAGGTCACGTGATAGAGGATAGCTTGGGTTGTTGTTGGCTTGTGCTAGGGGAAGGGCAAGGTCAGTGTCATTCAATAGTATATATAATTGTGCATGTGGCGCTCTATACAGAGAGAAAATTATAAATTGATTACGGGGGAAGGTGGGGGGAGGGGGGAGGGGGGGGTGGACCCACAAACGATCGAGGTGTTGGGCTTCGGGTAGACCATGATACGAAATCAAAGAGAAAAGGCCGCTGGTACTTGGATGGTGGAAATGGTTGGAGGGTGGGGGGGGGGGGGGAGTGACAATCAGCATGGGATGTATTAACATTAATAATATAGGCAATAGATGACCAGGGATGTGTATTGTTTGTGTATTGTTTGTATATGTTTGTGTGTGTGTTTGTGTGTGTGTGTGTGTGCGCGTGTGTGTGTGAAAGGGATTACACAAAAACACCTTTCTCTGTAGCTTCCAAATGATTACGTATACGATAAATTTGAAAACCACATTGTTTGAATCAGCTTGCAAAAAGGAGAACATTTATCTTTGTTTCACAAAAATAGGTTTAGAAATAAATTTTTTTTCTAGTAGATTGATTTTGAAAAAAGTATTGCTCAATTTTTTTAAAAGTTAATGATAGTTTCTTTATTTTCCGGTCGATTTTCTTGATTTATATCTCATTTTTCAATTCTCAATGCGACGAGCACACTGATGTATCTCGTGTGATTCAAAAGCGTTGTTTGTTTTTTTAAAAATATATATATATATATATATATAATATATATATATATAATATATATATATATATATATATATATATATACTGAGAGTCCTGCCTCACTAATTAATTCCTGAGCGTTGAGATGGTGACGCAACTATTACATACAAGACCTTGCAGTCGAGTCGGCAGGGCTTTTGGGTTACACAACCACTATTTACCCATCGGTCAGCGGTACTCTTTGATGTATACAACACTCACCCCTTTACGCAAAGCCGCCTGCCCATAAATCAAGAGATAGTCTCCTAAGTGTTCACAAGCGAACTGTCAAACGAGCAATCGATGATTGGATAAGAATCTCAAGATCTCATATAATAAGGTAAGTTTTAGAGAGGTGATATCCCCCCACCCGTCATCGGACAGAAATTTCATTGCGTTATATCATATAAGCTCCACCTCCTCTTTCTATTCCGGAGTGACGAGATTAGACGAGAGGA
>NC_088360.1:90609504-90714504 GCF_034508935.2 Berghia stephanieae | reverse complement strand
CGCTCCTGAGGACGTAAGCCCTGGCACTATGCTTTTCCATCACGGAGTATTGCGCTCCAATGTGGGGCGGTAGCAATGAGAAGGTAAGTGTAAAACTTCGCAAGTCCATGCACAATGTCGGGAACGCTGGCAAAACGCTTAGAGAATGGGGTCCGATAATGGCAGCATTGGAGGAACATAAAGATCAGGTTGTCGAATATTTTTCCCCACTATGGGAGGTCAGTAACCCCACCCAGAAATTATACTCTATTTTTCTCTACATAACAAAAAGACATCAAATATTAAGAATTAGAATTTTCTATTCTTTATTGAATAACCAACACAATAAGAGACAGAAAATATAAGTAAATAAAGCAAGACTAATTTTCTAACAAAACTTTATGCAATAATTATAAAATAAGCGATGAAAAAGGTTGACCATTGAGCAGTCTGCAAAATTCAGTTAAAATGGTAAAAAGAAAAGATAAGAAAAGCGTTATACTACATTAATTACAATCTCGATTTTGATTCGTTTGTTTTATTTGTTTTTAAGGGTTTTACGGCGCTTGCAACACATTTAGGTCATGTCAGCGCCAGTAAAAAGGAAGAATATTGGGTTGTGAAAAGATTCCAGATGTACAATAAAAAGGACGTGAGGCATAAAGTAAGACAAAGGGGATTGGTTCAAATAGGGAAAAGATGTAGATTCCAGGAGCACACTATCAATGTACTTAGTTTAAGATCACCTAAATGTCTCACCCATACACCCGCACAAGATCCCACTAAGAGGAATACACTCAAATACTTACATTAGACATTAAAAATAACAACACATAACAGAGAGATGATTTACAAGGGAAAAAACATCATCTCCCAAAACAATAACTATGCATTTGACTGTTTCCCTCCCAGCCAAGCACTGCGGCCAGGGCAAAACCAAGTTATCTCATTCCAAGGCAAAGACAGAAAGCAAATTGTAAAACAGATTGTACAGAGGGATAGAAGAAGACACAGTAAGTGCCACACTGCCCACTGTGGGAGGCCAGGAACCCCACCCAGCTTGATTTTGAGATAAAGCTTGAAGTAATTACCACTGTGTTGTTGAACTTAGTACGTTTCACGCCCCACATTGTGTGACGAACGATTTTCTTTCACTGCGTGATTTCTTTATCATTCGTCAGCGTCTCATTCAAAACCACTTCAAATAGGAACATTCTTTCTGATTGGATATCCCCATAATTCCTTGGCGTGCCTTTACTTTACAAAACCAAATTCATCTCTGAATTGAATCACACACACGCTAAGAATCCCAAGAAAGAAGAACTATCCCTCCAATTTCAAACTTGTAAAAGTTTTAACTTCTCTCGGTTGAAGGTAAAATTAATTATTGGTTAACATTCAAAGTGGAACGAGATATTACTGTGCATTCAATGCTTAATCATAATCTACCATTACTATTATAATTTGTGTATAATTTAATTGTGTTTCATTCTATCGATGTTCGTAAGTTGAAATACTTGTACAAAACTATATCTATATGTATATTATACTATGTTGTTGTTGTTGTTTTTAAGGGTTTTACGGGCTTGCAACACATTTAGGTTATATCAGCGCCAGTAAAAAGGAAGAAAATGGGATAGTAAAAAGTTCTAGAATTACAATTAAAGCACCCAAGATAAAGTAAGACAAAGGGGAACTGAGAACAAATAGGGATCAGATGTAGATTCCAAGTAAGACAGAAAGCATGTTGGAAAACAGATATAACGGGATAGAAGACACAGTATGTACCTCCCTGCCCGCTATGGGAGGTCAGGATCCCCACCCAGATATTATACTATAGTTAGCATTTGTTTATGATCTATGCTATTATTTGTTTTGTTTTTGTTTTTAAGGGTTTTACGGCGCTTGCAACACATTTAGGTTATATCAGCGCCAGTAAAAAGGAAGAAAATAAGATAGTAAAAAGTTCTAGAATTATAATGAAAGCACCCAAGAAAAAAGTAAGACATAGGGGAACTGAGAACAAACAGGGATCAGATGTAGATTTCAAGAGCATACCACCAATGTACTTAGTTTGAGATCACCTATACGCCTCATCCGGACACAAGCACAAAATCCAACAAAGAGGAATACACTCAAATGCTTACATTATACATTCAAAATAACAAACATAATTATACATAACAGAGAGATGATTTACAACGAATAAAATATCATCTCCCAAAATAATAACTATGCATTTGACTGTTTCCCTCCCAGCTAGGACTCAGGCCAGGGCCAGGACAAAACCAAGTAATCTCATTCCAAGACAAAGACAGAAAGCATGTTGGAAAACAGATATAAGGGGATAGAAGACACTATGTACCCCCCCCCCCCCTGCCCACTATGGGAGGTCAGGAACCCCACCCAGCATGCTATTATTTCATTTATATTCAATATGTATTGCTTGACGTCTGTACTCTACCGCCAATCCCCGGCCACACATCATAATAACCACAATTATTATAAAATATAAGGGACACATTCCTGTTAAATTCTCATCATGTTCAACTGTCAGTTGATGTTTGATACAAATGCAATAACTAACCATTATCATGGAGTTACTGATTCTCCTTGCCTTGGTCGGCAAATAAAAGCTATTATTATTATTATGATGTGTCGCTCAAGGACGACCCGGTGGCGAAAGACAAACTACATTGGCTCTTAGACCTTTTTGTTTAACTCTTAATTGAAGGTCTTTGGCTGTCACCACCCGTGGCTATCAACCATCTTTACTCCGTACCCAATCCTTGAGGCACCCCATCCCTGATGTCAGTCATCGCCGACACCAGAACCTTCCTGTCAGCCCATAACTACAACACACTGTTGTGAAGCCCAGAAAACCCTGGAAGCAGGAGCCAACCCTGGAACTAGCTGATAGATTTGCCTCAATCAAGCAAGCCGGCTGTATAAAGATAAGCCAAACGGGCTTATACCATTTTCAAATGTATTTTCCACGGACACAAATGATTAAAATTAAATAAATCAATCAATCATTAATAAATCAATATATAAATAAATAATAAATTAGATCCACTCAATTAGAGCTATTCTTCCTGATATTAAATAAATGCTTATTCTTTCTATCTTTTCCTGTAACAATCTAATTAAACTTTATGTATAGAATTGTTATTATTGAATTGGGCGTTACTATTGTCTTGACTCACTAGTTATTAATACAATTAAGTTATAAGGGACCCTAAGGCTATTCTTAATCACCCCTAGATTAAACCTGAGCCGTTTGTGGAGTAGGTTGAGTGGCGCAGCTGGTAAAGAGAGCCATAGCGCGCATACTAGTTCGACTGCAGACCATTGAGCTTATCGTTTGGACTCGAACCCACACAGAAAAAACACACACAAACCCGCCACACATTGTATGTGGACCCTTTGAATTAGTAAACCAATAGATTACCCCTCCTCCCCTCGATTCTAAAAATAAATAAATAAAAACAAAACGAAAAAACAAAAAACAAAACAAAAACAAGTCAAAGCAAAAAAAAAAAAAAAAAGAAAAAAAAAAAGAAGAAATTATTAACAATAATAAAACACCAATGAAAAGCCCAACTCTAATTTAAATGACAGTCTTTTTTATTTTTTAATTCTTAATGCTAGAATTGTGGACTGTAAAAAAGTAATTTATAAAAATGAATATAACAGATTAAAAAAATAATAAAATATCAAAAACGGAACGCTTCAGGTAAAACGTTTGTATTCCGCTCAATCTAAAACTCTTAGTTACCTAGCGAATGCTACTTTTTGTTTACATCGCAAGATTTTTCTTCTACATCTATCTGGTTCTTCAGTAAGGTATTTCCGTTTTGTTTTTTGTCGTTGTCTGAAGAATGGTTTTGAGCCCGAAACGTTCTGTGTTTGGTTTTCAGTTCTTTTTTGAAGTTGTTATATGTTATATTCATGTTTGTTTATTACTTTCAACAATTGATTTAGCGTAGCCTACTGTGGAAATATATAATTTGTATCACAGACATTGGCTGTAAATTACAGTGTAATGATCATTTGAGGAAATCCAATGTTTACCCTCAAGGAAGTAAAAAGAGTTTCTGAACGAACTCTCATTACATGTGAAACTATACAAAATTCAAATATTGGTAAGGATCGCTTATTATATAGATGCTTATTGTCAAAGAAGCATCGTCTGAATGGCACGTAAAATAAAGTGAATTATAAATCCTGCTAAATGAAACTCAAAGTTATAAAAGGGTAGCTGGAATGCTGGTTACACACACACCCTCCCTCTCTCTCTCTCTCTCTCTCTCTCTCTGAAACACCTACATACTCATACACTCTCACACATACAAATACATGTTGTTTGTTTGTTTTGTTTTTAAGGGTTTTACGGCGCTTGCAACACATTAAGGTCATATCAGCACCAGTAAAAAGGAAGAAAATGGGATAGTAAAAAGTTCTAGAATTACAATTAAAGCACAAAAGAAAAGATAAGACAAAGGGGAATTGGTTCAAATAGGGAACAGATGTAGATTCCAAGAGCACACTGTCAAAGTACTTAGTTTGAGATCACCTAAAAGTCTCATCCAGACACAAGCACAGGTCCCAACTAAGAGGAATACACTAAAATGTTAACCAATCATATAATATAATATGTAAACTAAACATAATACAATTACAATGCATAACATAGAGATGATTTGCAAGGAAAAAAATATCATCTCCCAAAACAATAACTATATATTCGACTGTTTCCCTCTCAGCCAAGCACTCCGACCAAGGTCAGGACAAAACCAAGCAATCTCATTCCAAGACAAAGACAGAAAGCAATTGGAAAACAGAAAAGAGGGGATAGAAGTCACAGCAAGTACCTCCCTGCCCGCTATGGGAGATAGGAACCCCACCCAGTACAAATACATAATACAGACACTGATCTCAAAAGTAAAAAAGCGCAACACGAAAATAAAAATTAAAAAATCAGGGAAAGATCCTCTGCATGGTGAATCAATCTAACTTCTGATACTAATGAAATGAACAGCTGTAGAATAATTAATCCAATTTTGGGTGACATGAGATTCATCAAAATACCTGAAAATGTTAACAAATAGCGTGAACGAATGAATATAACAATGAAATAAAAAACGAAGCAGAGGGGTAAAAATCATTAGTGACCATCACCCCCACCCCCCCCCTAACATACACAAAATATCCAAACCAATTAACAAACAAATAAAATATAAAAAATAAAACTAGCTACTTAGCTACACATAACAGCAAAGAGTGTAAACACGCATGAAAGCAAAGAGTACAAACAATAACATGATTTAAGGCAAATGTTTTGTTTTGTTTTTAAGGGTTTTACGGCGCTTGCAACACATTTAGGTTATATCAGCGCCAGTAAAAAGGAAGAAAATGGGATAGTAAAAAGTTCTAGAATTACAATTAAAGCACCCAAGAAAAAGTAAGACATAGGGTAATTGAGAACAAATAGGGATCAGATGTAGATTCCAAGAGCATACCACCAATGTACTTAGTTTGAAATCACCTACAAGTCTCATCCAGATACAAGCACAAAATCCAACAAAGAGGAACACACTCAAATGCCTACATTATACATTCAAAATAAAAATAATAATACATAACAGAGAGATGATTTACAAGGAAAAAAATATCATCTCCCAAAACAATAACTATGCATTTGACTTTCCCTCCCAGCAAGGATTCCGGCCAGGGCCTTGAAAAAAAAAAAAGTAATCTCATTCCAAGACAAAGACGGAAAGCATGTTGAAAAACTGTTATAAGGGGATAGAAGACACACTATGTACCCCCCCTGCCCACTATGGGAGGTCAGGAACCCCACCCAGTAAGACAAATCTAATAGATTTCATTTTAATATTTTGAACGAGGACAATGTTTTATTATGAAAAAAAAAATTAGACCACACATTTTACACTTGTCATTAATCAAAAATTGGTTGATTTGACCGATGTTCTGGTACTATCTCAATCTCTGAGTGAAAAATCTCACTTTAAAAAATGGTAGCAGATACAAGCACAGTGTAGGTACAGGATGGTGGTTTTTCTTTTCTTTTCCATTAACAAATCAACAGTTTTCTTCAGGTTCGAATTGTTCTGTCTGATATGTCTATCAGTCTCTCATGTACCACTTTTTAGAATTATATTAATAGTCACGTGCCAATTATCAGGCTATTGACTATCTATTAGTGAAGCGATCATCCTAACTACTAAGGTTCATTGAAAAACTCGAGTGCAGGCTAATTGACCAAAATTTCCATCAGCATCTTATAGAATTTCATCAACGTAAGTGTAAGATAATTCGGATTTGAAATAAAATAAAATCTATTATTTTGTTAATAGTTCTATTAAAAGATAAAGAAAATCAAGCATTTAGTTCACAATAAATATCTGATCACAGCTTCCCATAAATATGAAGACACTTCTTTACAACAATAATCTCAAAGTTGAAAGGATATGGTATCAATATATAAAAATCATTGATGGTAATCAATACATTCCTGTCCGTCATGAAATAAAGATGACTAACACAATTTATATTGATTAATATCTAAACACAATGCCTCTTTATCACAAATAGGGACAAAATATGATGGATTATCATTATGTCATGAGGGACAAAATTCGATATTAATTCTGTCATCTGCATTTTAATATATAAAATATCAGGGCGATCCGCAAATTTTGGCAAATCGTGGCAAATTTTGGGAAAATTGGCAAATCGCGTGGCAAATTTTGGGAAAAAAAGAAAGAAGCGAAAACAAAATAACGGAAAAAAAAAGTGCGAAACTTGAGAAATGTTGCAGCTTTGCCCAAACCAAGGGAAGCTACTCTCTACGGATAATGATCCTTTAAAATCTTTGTAACAACACTGTTGTGTAAATTAATAAATGTAGCCTCCTTAAATGTAATAAATTGTCTTTTATATATATTTTATTCTGTATCGCGTGTTAATTTTTACTGAAACGCTTAGTTCTCCTCTGCAATTTTTGGCAAATTTCTTGGCAAATTTTGGGGGGTTTTTTTGGGCAACTTTTGGCAAATTTTAGGTCCCAATTTGGCAAAAAATGCAGATGACAGTTAATTGCGTTTCAGGAATACAATTCATTCTCCTTCTTGTCTTTAATCAACTCTTAACTTTTAGGAATTCAAAAGTGCTTGCAATATTTGTAGGTCATATTTACACTCATCCTTGCTTGTTCTTAGGGAATTCACAGGACTTGTGTCATGTTTAAGTCATTTCAGCACCAGTAAAAAGAACGATGATGGGATAGTCCAAACATTTGAAGATCTGCACTAAAAAACACCCAAGAAAAAGTAAAGACAAGAGAGACAGGTTCAAAGTAGATTCCAAGGACAATTGATCCATTTGTCTAGTTTGAGCTCAATTTCATGCACACAAACACATATGGTTTAGAAACACAATGTTTTTCATGTCTAAGAAACACCAGGGGGTTCCGATGCTCAGTTGGTAGAGCACTCGCTTCACATGCAAAGGGACTGAGATCAATCCTGGTTAAAGTCGAGATTTTTTTTCTGACCCTTCATTCCACCCAGCAGTAATTGAGTAGCTAGGTCATTAAGATTTGACAGAAAGTACTTAGCTATAGAAAAGTATCCTATAAAAGGGTAGCAAGCAATAGTTATTGTCCATTTCACACTATAGAAGCTGAGAATTAAATTCAGGCATCATGGGCCTAAATTCTTCTTTAAGCATTTGCAACAAACTTTTAGGACGTGTCAGTGCCTAGTGCACAACACAAAGGATAGATAGATTTAGAAATCATGAATGTCTGCAGGACTCATGGGTTACAGGCACCTAAGAAAAAAGTAAGACACAGTTCACGAAAGGGACAGAGGAAGATCCCAGCAGCATTCTATATTATGCATCGCCTGAGGCCACCAAATTTTACACAGCTGCCACCACAGGAAGTCAACGCTGAAAGTGAGACAACAATCAAATAATTTCTAACATACACACATTCACAGAGATGAAAAAAACAACAAACTCTTACTCATAATCTGGATACTACAGTAAAAGCAAAGGACAGTAGCTAAGCCTGGGCATAAACAAATCGCCTCATTCTTGGACAAGGACTCTGGTAAACAGACCCTAGTAGTTCCACTGACATCTTGCAAGTAAACAGCTGCATTCATGTATAACATCTACTTTTTAAGAGTTCAAATATGAGGTGCTGTATAAAATGAAATTTTTAAATGTATTTATATATTTAAAAAAATAATATTAATATTAGTGAAATATATACAAAATATTGAAATACAGAACCCATTACAATGGCTCATTAAAAATAGATTTTGTCTGTGATCATTCAGTGATGAAAATGGCAATTTGTAAAAAAGGAGAAAAATGTATTGGTTCATCGGCCAAACTCAAACCAAATGCAAAATTAACATAATATCATTATAGTTACATAGTAATGTGTAATTCATTACAACTTCTAGTGTAACTACGTCCATTATTCTAACTTTACTTTTTGTAACAATCCAATGAATTGTCCTTTTCACAAAACGTCAAGATTTTATCTAGACCACTTGCTACATCAAGAAATCATTATAATTTTTTGTTTAAAAGACCACACAATATGTGTTTTTAACATTACAAAGCACGCCACAATATCATTTCTAGTGAACCCTAATAGTTGTGAATCGTTAATCAATTATTGCAAAACTTAGATAAAAAGAGTAATTTTAAAATAAATGTTTGAATAACTGCTCATTCTTTTGTATAAATAGATGACCTCTATAAATAAACAATGACGGTGGAAGGATTGTTGTGAGAGAGAGAGAGGGAGAAAAGAGAGAGAGAGAGAGAGAGAGAGAGAGAGAGAGAGAGAGAGAGAGAGAGAGAGAAGAGAAGAGAGAGAGAGAGAGGGGGGGGGGGCTAGTCTAGTTTATGAAATATTTTTTTGGCCCAATACTCTTCTATTTCTATCATCTACTCATCCTAGATCACCCTAAATCCTCGAATTTTGAAGAAGAGTATCATCAAACAATATTGCATATTTTATAAAACAGTAAAGCGCTGATATGTTAGGAAGAACACCAGGAGAAAAAATATCGTTCTCTATATCAGCAGTGTTTTTTCTCAGTAGTTCTATATTTTATGGAAATAATAAGGGAAACATGCGTGCATTCTTTATTTATATCACTTCCTTTTACATTTTAATCATGTTAAAATCAATAGTGAGATCCCCATTTCTGGATTTTCAAACTAACTTTCAGACACAATATGCATTGCAATGCTACATGCCATATCAAAACAAAATTTCAATTTCATCAGGTACTGACTGTTGTTGCAATTGATATATATATATATATATATATATGTAAAGTTAGTTTGAAAATCCAGAAATGGAGATCTCACTATTGATTTTAACGTATATAATCTCCTTAAAATTAACTGTGATTGACAACAAGTTTGTGGAAATTTCAATGTAATACCTCCTTAAAATTAAAGGGTGAACACATCTTAAAAACTGCCACGTCCTAAACATGTGCATATATGGTAAATATCAAAATGATCTTATGCTGAAACCAAAATCTGGGGAATCTTTCCACAAGTTCCAAGCAGTGAAGCTACAAAAGTCCCATTGAAAAAAAAATACAAAAAGAAACCCCCTTCCAAAACCCCATCTTTTATATTAAAATAAATAATATAATAATAAACAATTTTTTTTAAAAAATAGATAAAATTAAACAATTAAGTGAAGCCAGTGCTAGGAACTTGCGGAAAAACAGCCAGAATTTGATATTGTATGTGACTCCTGCAAATGAAAGAATGGAAACATATGATGATTCGTTTTTTTATTTTTAGGAGTTTATGCACTTGCAATACTGTTAAATCATTTCAGTTCAGCACCAGTAAAAAGGAAGATGATAAGGCAAAAATTGTAGATATGAATTTAAAAGCACAAAAAAAAAAACGTAACACAAAGACGATTGATTCAAATAGGGAACAGAGGATTCCACGACAAATCCATCCATGAGCCTATTTTGACATTATCTGAAAGTACCATCCAGGAATAAGCAAATGATCACGCTATGAAGGATACACCTAAATGCTTACAAAGTAAAATATATCTAAACTAAAAACAGTAATTGTACATAACAGAAAAAAAAGGAACAATACATTTGACTACTTTCCTCTCAGCTAAGGATCCCCACCAAGACCAGATAAAAAACGAGCATTTTCAATCCAAAACAAAGACAGAGAGACAAAGCAAAAGTTTCCTCTCCGCCCACCATGGGAAGCAGGAGATCCCACCTACAGATTATCATTGGTACTTGTGACTTGCCTCACAACTTATAATGTTCTTCATATTGGGTCATACTTGCATTTGAAATTAAAATAAGTGTGTAAAAAAAGAATGTAATTGCAGCAAACATATCGGTCAGAACAGGACACTGACCATGGTAATATATTTACACATCCTTATATTGCTTTACATTTTAAGTTTTTGACCACAGATATAATTATGAGATGAGATGGCAGCTATTGCAGCTAACGCAACACCAATTGAGTCCCCTAATGTAGCAACTCCAATGCAAAACTCTTTTATGTGTGAAGAAAGTTCATTAGTCATTCGATAAAAGGTATTCACATAGGCACTACCACCAAGTAACCCTTCCCACAATATAATGGCAATGGTAATCCAAAAATTTGGAATGAATCTGTAATAAACCTGGCAGATCAAAAGTATCATGTTCATAAATTGCAAAATTGGCAATATCCAAAGTTTTCTTATCTGGAATAGATTTACAGATGACCTTGAAATAAACACTCCAATTTGGTAATCAACTTGAAACCATCTATATTGCTCTTTCCTTGTGATGAAAATGTCATTGTAATACAGTAATTCATGGAGTCCTTGATTAATGAAGTACTCTGCAAAATACACAAGGGCCAAAGGTACCATGTACTTAAAAAGTGATGGTACCAGCGACAATTTTTGCTTATAAGTCAGATTACTTGTTTTAGTTTTTATAAGAAGATCTTCATCCTCATTATCGTCCTTTTTCACAACAAACACAGCTGGAGGCAGAACAAAAATATACATTATCATCATAACAGCTGGTACAATGAGATTAATGAGCAACGATGCTCGAGGAGAAAGTCCCAAAGAAGTAAATCCCGCATAAACAAGGGCTCCGAACACACCAGCACCACCTGTTCCAGACGACCAGCTTGAAACAACATCTCGATGATAAAAAGTTGTTAAACTGAGAAATGTTATTTCCCCGAGTCCTGCACCAATGCTAGCACTGATAACTCCAATAATGCTAAGCCAAACATCATGAGAAAGCGCAACAATTATGAAACTAGCAGCACTAAAAACTGCAACTAAACTTACTTTCACAATGTAAGGAATTTGTTGTAGGAAGAAGGGAAAAGTCAATTTTACAATAAGAGTAGGAAGGATATCCGCAAGAAGAATAGCACCTGTCCCTATCTTATTACACACAAGATAATCTGCTTCTGGAGCGTGTGTTGTTGAATTTGGATGACTACTATTACTGTTGTTATTCTCGGTTTCATTGTGTTTATCATGGAGTATGTCATGAGCAGCACTTAGCATAACAACATAGGCAAAATTATTACATAGTCCAAACAGCCAGAACGCAATAACGTGACGGTGATTTTTCACCTTCTTGAAAAACCGAACACACATGTTACCGTTGTACTCTGGGTCTGGGTTGCAGAAATCGGGTCTTGTTTGAATTTGTTCAGGGTGAACATCACTGATGGCATCACTATCACTGGCGTCAACTCCAGCGTTGTCTGGTCCAGACTCTGGAACAAGAGTGGATAGATTCATGCTTAGTTTCTTATAGTTAACCCTTGGCATCATTTGATGTTACCTGGCGGTATGTATTGCGATCACCAAAATAAGACTCAAGATACACAAAGACATCTAGAAATGTGTATTTCATTCATTATTGAGAAATATTTTTTGAATCTGTCGAGTCAAATCCATATATAAAATTTCAAATTTCAAGAAACATCACAAACTTTTCTTAACAATGGAAGAATTCGTTACGAAAATAAACATATCCTATCAAATTTTACAGTGACATTAGTCACTAATTTAGTGCGATGCAGACGTGTACTAAGAAACAAAGACTAAGATCGAGACGACAAAGTCCCGAAAAGGTTTTGTTGTCATCGTTAATAAACAGTATTGCCAGGTGCCTTAGCAAAAATCCCGCTAACTTTATGCCAGAAACCCGCCAAAATCAGCCAACTTTATCCTACTTCACCTGCGACATTTGCCCAAAATCTGCCAAAAATTCCGTCATATGATTTAAAACACTTATAATCAACAATAGTGTATTGTCTAAGAAAAAAAAATGTTACTAAACGCTACTCTCCTATTTACAACAGTTTCCTTTTTAAAGGCATGATGATTCGGTTTCGATTTTGTTTGAACGGGAGTTAGACTGTCGGATATTGTTTTCACCTTCGGTTATTCTGAATTAGGTTGTGTAATATAGATCTTTTGTCTTTTGTCATCACAAAGTGCGGGCAGCAAACGTCTCTGAGAACGACGCTGGATAGTGAAGTGAAGTGATATAGATCTAGGCCAACAGTACACTCACAGGTGCTCCTGATAGTCACTTTCGGGGGTGAGGGGGGGGGGGGAGAAGAAATCATTAGACTTAATTGCTATACTTTTACTTTTTTTTAAAGGGTATACAAGTATACAAATCATCAAAAATCCGGCAAAACAATCCCTCCACAAATCCGCCAATTTGGCGGAAAATCCGCCAACATGGAAAGACTACTACGACAACTACTTACTACTGCTACTACTAAGCCAGAAATTTTGAGTTTCAAGCAACAAGCAAAGAGTTGCCAAATTCGCATGTTTAGAATCAAAGTCAAGAGTACTTTAAAATAATTTATCTATTTGAAGGAGGAAATACATTAAATAAACATTGTAGTCACTGTCTGAAGAATGATTATACAAATTCTGCCAAATTCACATATTTAGAATCAAAGTCAAAGTACCAGATTTATGTAGATCTACCATGAACAAAATAATGCATTTATTTACACGTAATCACGTTACCCATTTTGACTAGCTTTTCATCGCCGGAGACGCCCACTTTTCTTGTTCATTTCACTTTCACTTTTTATGCTTTTCATCACTTTCGAAAGTCGAGAAAATAAATCGTCTTTAAAATAGATCTGTTTAAAGGAGGAAATAAATGAAATAAATATTGTAGTCACGGTCTGAAGAATGATTATACGAATTTCTTGTCAAATTTAGAATTTTCGAAACTAAAAACTGATCATATTCAGTATGCGACGAAAAAAACCATAATAAACAAAATGGCGGACTACATGGAAGATGAGTGTCAAGTTGACACTTTACACGATCCAAGTATTGCCGAAGTAGTGAAACAAGAATCTTCGGAAAAGGAGAAATTGATTCATCAATCTATAGAGATGAAAAATCAGTTTAGTGAACCGAGTGAAAATGAGCCTAAAAATTGTGAGGATAAAGAATTTAAACCTCCGTCCACCACTTTTGCGGTTCCACTTTCACTTTCACTTTCAACGTCCCCTCAGAGTAAAAAGACTAAAGTGGTTGATATTGGAAGAGTGAAAGCTAAAGATTTAGCAACTGTGAAATCAGATAAAGATGAAAGTTCATCCATCAAAGAAATTTTACCAAAAAGTCAACCATCCGTAAACTATGATGAACCTGATTGGAGTGGTGAAACCCAAGAAAATTATTCATTTGATGTATTAAAAAACGGCACAATAATAAACAATATACCACTCAAAGGAAAGTCTTATTTTATTTTTGGGCGACTCCCGAGTTGTGATGTTACATTAGAGCACCCATCTCTCTCCCGCTATCACGCTGTGGTTCAGTACTCAAATGATACAAGCTCAAATGCACCAAATGTAAAAGGATGGTATGTCTACGATTTAGACAGCACCCACGGGACTTGGGTTAATAAACGAAAGGTGAATCCGAAAGTGTACCACAGGATTAAAGTTGGACATATTATTAAGTTTGGAGGCAGCTCACGGCTTCATATTTTGCAGGTAAAAGGAAGTTGTTCATGTTGATACTTGCTGAATATAATTTAAATAATATCTGTGATATGAATATGAGTGGAAAAACATACAAATACAAATGACTATGATTATGATGACTTTTGATTCTTGCTAAAAAGTGGACCCAATAGTCTGCAGGAAAGATATTTACCTGTCCGTGAATCTTACTTTTGAGAAAGTGTGGTAAAGTGAAGAATTTTAACTCATCAAGTTTTTCGATTTTCAGCAACGAAGTGGCAATTCGGACTCGAGTCTGAATAGTTTCTCATGGCTATCGGACTCCAATTTGAGTGCGCATACAGAGGGGAGGATGACACAATGTGGGCAGAAGTCAGAGGGTGGAACTGATAAAGAAATAGAAAAAGAGTTCAGAAGAAATTCTGTTTTGCCCATATCACACTGACTCGGCTCATACCACTACTTTGGACTGTAGAAGGATTGTTGCCTGTCTCACACTATCACAATGTTTTTTCTTTGTCCTGATTTTATTTGGACATCGTGTTATGTTGTTAAAAAAGCTTTTCATTTATACCACAGTTACATTGACTGACTTCAATTTCTATCTGAACTTCTAATTGCTCTATGATTTTGTCTTTCTCATCAAATATAGTGGGTTTAGACTACCTGTTAATAATTACTAAAATTGTAATTTTGATTTGCAATAATTTTATGTAATTATCCATAATTAATTTTTTTTTTTTTTAATCAACAACAAAAAACTATACTGCCATGGGAGGCTATTCAGACTGAGTCTGAATAATCTGTTGATTGCACATGCGCATTGGAATGTGAGTCTGAATATCCATGGGAGACTATTCAGACTCGAGTCCGAATAGTCACAGCCTTTCAGCAAAGACTCAATTCTGGCTTGCAGCATTGCAAAGTGACTCAAGACCATAACCATTATGAAGAATTGATCTCTCTCTCTCTTTCTCCCCCCCCCTCTCTCTCTCTCTCTCTCTCTCTCTCTCTCTCTATCTCTCTGGTGAAGTCGACATTTATTTTGTGACATTCCCCCCCCCCCCCAACCTTGCTGTCCACCCAGCAGTAAACTGTGTCTATTAGTTCTGGTGGATAGTACTTTGCGATATAGCAGCTATCAAATGTCAAATTTTATTTTCAGAATTCCCTCCCCCCCCTCCCCCCCCTGTTAACAACATTGTCTGTTGAAAAAAATTCAAGCAGGTGTTATGTCTCGTCCTACATGTTTAGTGTTGCTGTTGTTTATCGACCCTTTGTAAAGCTCCTTGAAAAATGGTTTAGTGGTTATTGCATTTATAAACGCTCAAGTTTTTATCCAAAGGTTAAGACCAGATTGGTATTGTCCTTCAATATAAAAACCGAGATAAACTCTGGTTTCATGTGCCTTATGGCCCTGATAGGCTCACTATCCTGTCTACTTTAATGAGCTTTTATATAGCGCAATAACCACTAAACGTGCTCAAAGCGCTTTACAAGGGGTCCCTGGCCAACAGCAACACTTAACACGTAGGACGATACATGACGCCTGTTAGGCAATATTACAATTTTTCAGACAGAGAGACAACGCTGTTAATGGTCAGGTACTCATTTTACACCTGAGTACGGTGAGAGAATGTGAGTAAAGAGTCTTTTCCAAGGACTCAACTATGCGCCGAGCGAGGCTCGAACCCAGGACCTTCCGATCCGAAAGCGAGTGTCATACCACTAGACCACATAGCCGTACTTGTAGTCAATTAAAATATCTGTTATGAGTTGAAGGAAAGTGATTCATGACAGATCAAGGGTAACAAGAAATTGTTATGGCCTAATTTCACTCATGAATTTCAGTCTCTAACAACTCCACCAGCCAGTATGATTTTGTAGTTTGAATCATGGTCTCAATTTTA
The DNA here is from genome assembly GCF_034508935.2 of Berghia stephanieae. NCBI lineage: Eukaryota > Metazoa > Mollusca > Gastropoda > Nudibranchia > Aeolidiidae > Berghia > Berghia stephanieae. Next base: position 90,698,527 of record NC_088360.1, on the reverse strand, counting down.
TAGGGATACAGTACAATATCAGAGGATATGGTACACTACTTTTACAATTAAAGATATCGCTGCCATCATCATCATACATCTTTGCTACTACCCTAGCATCACCATCAGCCTTACCACTTTACTAAGCTAATACAATCACCCCCACCACAGCATAATCACAACATATTGTTGTCACTGCCACATCATCATCGTCATCATCATCATCATCATCATCATCATCATCATCGTCTTCATCAGTTGTAGCAGCACCAATACTAATGTTACAACACCATCTTAAAATATACACATCTCTATAACCATCATCATCATCACACTGCTACCACCACTGCTATAGCACCCATCGCATTATTATCATCACTACTACCAGCACTTACATTCTTATAGCATCAGCATTTTTATATATTTCATGATAACATTATTTGATTGTTTTTGTTTTTGTTACTTCACATTTTTTTCAAAGGGTCCAGACGATGATTCCGATCAAGAAAGTGAAATGAGCATCACTGAGATGAGAGAACAAAAGGAGAGGCAGAAAAGAGAGGCTGAGTTGTTACATCTTCGTGAAAAGCAGGAAGAAGAAGAAAGGGCTGAAAAAGAACGGAAAATGTTGGAGGATAAGGGTTGTGGATGGGGAATGGGTTAGTTTGTTACAAAGAAAATTTGCAACAGTTCCATTTAAATTGTTAATTTCTCTTTGAATTATTTTACAAAACACACAAGGTTGTGCAGTACCATATAATTATATTTTTGAGGAAACTAACCTTTATAAAGTGATTGCCCTGGGTGGGGATCCTGACCTCCCATAGTGGGCAGGGATACACGCTGTGTCTTCTTTCCCCCCATACCCATTTCCAATTGTTTCCTGTCATTGTCTTGGAATGAGATTACTTAATTTTGTCCTGAACCTTGCCGTAGTTCCTCGGCTGGGAGGGAAACAGTCGAATGTATAGTTATAGTTTTGGGAGATGATATTTTTTTCCGTGTAAATCATCTCTCTGTTGCATTGTATTATGTTTAGTTTACATATTATATTATATGATTTGTAAACATTTGAGTGTATTCCTCTTAGTTGGGACCTGTGCTGTCTGGATGAGACTTTTAGGTGATCTCAAACTAAGTACTTTGGCGGTGTGCTCTTGGAATCTACATCTGCTCCCTATTTGAACCAATTCCCCTTTGTCTTACCTTTTCTTTTGTGCTTTAATTGTAATTCTAGAACTTTTTACTATCCCATTTTCTTCCTTTTTACTGGCGCTGATATGACCTTAATGTGTTGCAAGCGCTGTAAAACCCTTAAAAACAAAACAAAACAAAACAAGCCATTGCACCTATTAGTCTTATCACATTCGTTCTTACCATTTTTTATCATTGAAAGTTTCATTATTTTATTTGCAGGAGAAGATGCAGAGGATGTAGGTGGTGAGAATCCTTTTGCTTCTCTTACTTCTGAAAATGAAAATTTATACATTGATGATCCGAAAAAGGCGCTTAAAGGTTTTTATGAAAGAGAAGGTACGTAAAATCACTCTTTTTTTCTGCATCAAAATTTCCTGCAATTATTTCTTAAATATTTTTTCTATCAGTAACTCCTGTGTTGTCATACTATTTTTATGTAGAGGAAAACTTTGGATCTGTCCAATTCGAGGTAAACTTTTTTTTTTTTTTTTTGAACTCACCAGAATACAGCTCAAACTCACTGACTACTGATTCTGTACATGTTGCAGCAACAGCAATAACTTTGGTCCAAATGTGGTCAAAGTCTTAATAAGTAATAAGAGCTGAAAAACATTGTATTTTTTTCCCTCTTTAGTTTTGTAGAGAACCCCATTTTACATAGAGCAATAATATTACAAAGCATCCCTATCATCCTTTGCAAAAATAAAAAGTAAAAAGCTGTTGGACTTCAATAATATTTTTTCTTATCTCAGGCATCCGGTTTAAAAAAAATAGATTTTGAAGCTTAATGATATCCTAACCACAATGATAATTCTTAAGGTAAAATCATGACATTCGAGAACCAGTAGGAGGAAAAAAGAATACATTTTGATAATAGATATTTTAGGTGAGATCATTGAGAGGTATGATAGAAATATTCTTGAACTCTTGCATTTGAAATTTCGAATTTGTACCCATTGCCCACTCCCATACAGAGGAATTTGTTCAAAATTACTAATGCACAAGTTCAAGAATCTTATATTTTTATTATTATTATTATTATTATTATTATTATTATTAATATTATTATTATTATTGTTATTATTATTTTATTGTTATTACCATGATTAGATTAACATTATCATGATCATAATAAAACATTTATTCTTTTTTTTTTTTTTCATTTTTAATTTGATTGCAGGACTTGATTTACCCGATTATCAATTTACTGATGCATCAGCTGGTTCTCACAAGTGTACCTTAGAGTAAGTCCAATTTTTAGAAATTTCCAATTTATTAGTTGATAAAGAAAGGTTAATGAAAATATGATCTGTTGAAAATGATATTTTGTTGATTTTATAATGTTATGAAACCTCCATTTTCTCCTGGTCCTCTTTTGTTGTTGCTATCATTTCAATAAATATGTTATACATCTAGAATGATCTAGGATCATTTGAGTTTAGAATGGGTTTTAGTTTTACTTCTCAAGAATGTGTCTATGTCTACTATATTACTTTACTATTCTTAATGTATATATATAGTTCATGATATTTATAGGTAATTTTATTTTGGAATATTTATTTATGTCATTGCCATATTTTTAACTGAACACAAATACACAAAGTTTTCTTTATAGCATGAATTAAAAGATAATCTAGAATGATGATGATGATAATGATGATGATTATTATTATTATTAATATTGTAATTATTATTATTAGTATTATTATTAATATTATTTTTACTCTTGTTGTTGTTGTTGTTGTTTTTTAAAAATAAATCATCAGGATTCCAGTTGATGGGCCAAATGGAGAAGAGTTGATTGCTGAAGCTTTTGTGTCGGGCAAAAAGAAGGATTCTGTCGTTGCATGTGCTTTGGAAGCTTGTCGAATGTTGGATAAATTAGGCATGCTGAGATCATCTACTCATGGTATATAAAGATTGACAAGCTCATTGTTTATTTAAGGATAAAAATGAGATCATTTTTATTAATTGGTTTTCAATAAGTGGTACACTGCTATCTCTGTCAATTATCCATTATCATAACTTTATTTGAAAAACAATAATGACTATATCTAAAATTTAATATGGATTATTAAGCTCTCAGAATTATTTCAACGTTTAACATGGCTTTTTTTTTCAAACAGATTTTGAAAGAGAACTTTGTTTATTTTCGATGTACTTGGTCAAAACTGACAGATTTAAAACATATTTTAGATAGCCAATATTGTGTTCTCATCACAATTTTAAAACATATATTTCAAAAGTTTTTGATGCAAAAAAAAAAACCTTAACTAAAATCAGGCTTAATTTTATTTCTACAATACATTTGATATATGGAAAGTATTTGATAAACTTTCCATTTTTTGATTCATTCAATATTTTCTTGAATGGGCACTCAAATTATTCATTTTAGAAAGCCGAAAGCGAAAGGAAAGAAATTGGGAAGATAATGATTTTTATGACAGCGATGAAGATACATTTTTGGATAGAACTGGGACCATTGAAAAGAAAAGAACATTGAGGATGAAGAAAGCTGGGAAAGAAGCTGCTGAAACATATGAAAGTCTAGTAAGTTACTTTTATTATTCTGAGGTATGGTACTTTTATTAATCCCAAGATAACTCCATAATGTTTAGAATAAGAATGAGAAGCCTGGTAAGAAATAACATTCAGATTGATAAAGGCTCTTTGAAATTAATAAAATGATTTCTGAACGTATACTGCAATCAAATGCTCAATTTGTTTCTTCTCTGGTATTCAATCTAATGCTGCGTCATAATCACAGTTTTCTTTCAACCAATTAAGATACCCTCTTCTCTTTATTAATTTACTCATCATTATCATCATCGTTGCCTTTTTCACCCTGGGTCAGGGTATAGGCCACAGACAAACAGTTTCCATCCTTCTCAATCCTGAGCTATCTTTTTAATCTCATTCCAGGTCTTACCACTTCTCTGTATATCAGCTTCTTTAATTCTTCTCCATGTTCCTCGTGGCCTTCCCCTTGATCTTCTGCCCTGAGGGTTCCAGTCCAATACTTTCTTTGTTATAGTGGAGTTGTTCTTTCTAAACGTGTGTCCAATCCACCTCCATCGTCTTCTTCCTATTTCCTCTCCCACTGGTTTCTGCTGTGTTCTTTTCCATACTTCTTCATTTTTTATTCTATCCATCCATTTTATTCTGAGTAGCTTACGCATGCACCTGTTTATGAAACTCTGTACCCTCCTTATACATGCCTGTGATGCGTTCCAAGTTTCACATCCATACAACCAATTAAGATACCCTCTTCTCTTTATTAATTTACTCACTGTTGATAAAAGTCATTCCCAAATCACAGTGTTGTTGTCAGCATGTGCTTGTATATTATCCACTAATGTAATGTCTTTCCATTTTCAAACAAAATCTTAACAGATGACAAAACATACCAAAGTAACAGAAAGTATTCATGAAATTGAGAGGAAACTGGAAAAGGCAAAAGCAGGTAAATCATAGTCAATTGGATTTTATTTTACTTTTTTTAAATTTTTAAATTAATTGAAACATTATGGTTGTAATTAAATTTTGATGACTTGAAACAAATCGTAATAAATAATAAGTATATTAAGATTATTTTGTCATTTACAAGTTACAAATATTTTGAACACCTCCATTTAGTAAACATGAGTTAAGCTTTATGCCAAAATAATATCTCAGAATGTTCATAATAGGGAATCCATTGTGACGTGTTCAAACGTAAGTTGCCGACTCTTTTCTCCTGGGATTTTCCCATTTTTGAAGGTTCTTAAAATAATCCTGCGAGAATTTTTAAGTTAAAGTTGTTTTTCTTAATTTTATTTTCCTTGATGATTAAATGATGTTTGCACACTTCCACAAATAATAGTGGGCAGTGAGGCACTTACTGTGTCTTCTATCCCCCTATATCTATTTTCCAAATTGCTTTCTGTCTTTGTATTGGAATGAGATTACTTAGTTTTTTCCTGACCCTGGCGGGAGTCCTTGACTGGGAGGGAACAGTCGAATGTATAGTTATAGTTTTGGGAGATGGTATTTTTTTTCCTTGTAAAGCATCACTCTGTTATGTATTGTTATTTATTATTTTTAAGATATGATTTGGAAACATTTGAGTGTATTCGTCTTAGTTTGATCTTGTGCTGGTGTCTGGGTGAGACTTTTAGGTGATCTCAAACTAAATACTTTGATAGTGTGCTCTTGGAATCTACATCTGTTTTCTTTTCTTGGGTACTTTAATTGTAATTCTAGAACTTTTAACTATCCTATTTTCTTCCTTTTTACTGGCGCTGACATGACCTTAAGGGGATGGGCGGGTCCTGAAGGCGAAATTCTAAAATGTAATAAGTAGCTGACTTTTAGTGGTAATTTTAGGTTATGTACATCCTAATTAGAGGAAAAAAAATTGAAAACCTAAATTTCAGTTTTTGGTTACCATGGTAACGCCGCCATTTTGAAATTTGATACCCTATAATGAAGTAGTTTTTAAAATGCTAAGGCTTCGCCAAATGACAAGTTATTGACATGAAAATAGGTACACAAGTAGTATTTGAGCCATTCATTTGGGCTAAACATCGATTTTGTAATATCTACAATAGTGTTATTTTTATTGATTTTCAAAGTTCATCAATTTTGAAACATCAAAAATTGACCCATTTTTGGACATTTGACCCACATTTACGCAAAATTTATAAAATAAATCTGAAATACAAATGCTCAGTTTTATGAAGCTAGTAATACTGTATGCACATGCGAAAAATCATTCAAAAATGTTTACAAATAAAGGAAGAGTAGCAAAATAAAGGTAGAAAAAGCACAAACAGAGAAAAACGCATTCAAAGTTTCAAGCACAGGAAACTCAGACAAGATCATGCATTCATGCGTCAAAAGACCCTGCTTGATATGCAGGCCCTCCCTCTTCAGCCTCCTGTTCCTGCCTTGCCTTTTCTCGGCTTCACACACACACACACACACACACACACGTACGTACACACACACACACACACACACACACACACACACACTCTCTCTCTCTCTCTCTCTCTCTCTCTCTCTCTCTCTCTCTCTCTCTCTCTCTCTCTCTCTCTCTCTCTCTCAAGTGCATAACAAACCTCTCGCTCATTCGTTTACAACCAATACTCAGTCTAGCTCGACAGTAACTCCATTCATTCATTTAGAGACCCCAGCGCTTTTTTATTTTGCATCATGTTACGAAGGAGTGACAAATTCTAACTATAAAAATTAACAATAATATTACTGTTCCCATCTTGTTCGAGCTGCTGATTTTGCAAGTCGTACAATTCGAGTCTTTCTCGGCATACTTGTTGCGTATGTGTTGGTACTTTTCACAAAACAAAACTTTTATGTCCCCGGGAAGAAGAAAAATCACACACAGAATAACAATGTTTACATGCGAAGGTAAGGTCAAAGAATGAACTTTGACTCGCCCGCTAACCACTCAGAAAGCAGTATCAGGTCATGTTATCATCGACTATTTTGAACAGCCAATGAGAACAGCACTAGCAAGACAAAGGTCACAACAATTACTCACGATTTTACTACAATCAGTCAACCCCTCACAATTGGGTCAGAGAAGGGTTTTTTGGAAAGGCTCTTGACTAAATATAGATAGACCGAAGACCTTGACAGTGGGCATTTCATATAGCCCAAAAATAGACGAAACTATCGATACCAAACTTGCCTATTATTATCGATGTTTTATGCTCATATTGGCCTAATGTTTATATGGCTTTTTCGCTGTCAAGCCAGGCTGTAACATTATATTTACTGACCCCCTTGGACTTCAAGAGGTCAGTTTGGACCTAAACTGACCCATCTGAGAGTCAACAAACACATTTTCATGTAGCAAAGGTTTCAAACTTTTCAAAAATAAAAAAATCTCAAAATCGATATTTTACTCGATTTTTGACAATCGAGGACCCGCCCATCCCCTTAATGTGTTGCGAGCGCCTTAAAACTCTTAAACAAATAATATGAATAATTTCAGATTTAATTGGTTTTGTTTATGGTATGTTTTTGTTGACTTTAATCTCATGATTTTAATGCATCAAGAATGATACAAGGCAAGAATAAGTTTATTGATTAATAATCCTATTTCTTGAATGTAATAGAATGTGAATTTTAATATTAAGTGGTAAAAATGTGTAAACACGTTATTTTGTTTATGTGCCTTTAGCTTTGAAAAAGAAATCTTGATTATTCAACCACCTCAACTTGTTTTATTGGCCTAATGGGTTTGCAGCTTTTCACAGCGTTAAAAATTTTTCACTACCATAACAGGTCACAAGGGATTCATCTACTTCCTCACTAGCCAATCATGAGATAATTACGGAATCCGGCTTATATTGTTCTGTGATATAAGTATATTTTTTTACCAAAAGAAGCTTTTAAAATAGATTTATTCTTTGATAATAATAATAATCATCATCATCATCATCATAATAATAATATTGTTTTTAAAAACAATACAAAACTGACCAATTAATATAAGCACCATTAAATTTCCACAGATTCTGAAGCTCTTGCCAATGAAGAGATGGATGAGCTGGAGGCCTATATGGTATCCATTAAATCGGGGGTAATGGACTCAAAGACCAGACTACACTTAAAAGGAGAGCTTTTACGCTTAAAAATGGAAGAACAAAATTTGCGCCGTCTTGTCAATATAGCTAAGCCAGCTTCACTGCCACCTTTAAAGCCTTTGTAAGTATTAAGTTTGCTTTGTAGAGAATTATTCTCTCCTTTCAATGATTCACTGGAGGGTCTTATCTTACAACTATGTAAGAGTAGATTTTCCTCCCATAGTGGGCAGGGAGGTACATGCTGTGTCTTCTATCCCCCCAAACCCGTTTTCCAATTGTTTTTTGATATTGTCTTGGAATGAGATTACTTAGTTTTGTCCTGATCCTTGCTGGAGTTCCTTGGCTGGGAGGGAAACAGTCGAATGTATAGTTATAGTTTTAGGAGATGATATTATTTTCCTTGTAAATCATCTCTCTGTTATGCATTGTATTATGTTTAATTTACATATTATATTACATGGTTGGTAAACATTTGAGTGTATTCCTCTTAGTTGGGACCTGTGCTTGTGTCTGGATGAGACTTTTAGGTGATCTCAAACTAAGTACTTTGACGGTGTGCTCTTGGAATATACATCTGTTCCCTATTTGAACCAATTCCCCTTTGTCTCATCTTTTCTTTTGTGCTTTAATTGTAATTCTAGAACTTTTTCCTATCCCATTTTCTTCCTTTTTACTGACGCTGATATGACCTTAATGTGTTGCAAGCGCTGTAAAACCCTTAAAAACAAAAACTAAGAGTAGATTTTATGGTTGAAATCAACTCTAGCTTATTTGTTGCTATCAGTGATATCTTGTTTTCTTTTGAATTTCCAACTTTTTTTTTTTTTTTTTGGCTGTGACTTTGTCTAGTGGGAGTTTTTGATTAAATGATGTGACAGATTGCTCTCTGTATTCTGTTTACTGCTTGAATTAGTCCTTTTGTTATTGGAGGTGAAAAGGCTTGAGTGTGGACATTACACAAATGCCCGGATTATCTTGGTTTGAACCCTGCTGTTGACATCTAGTTTTTTTTTACTTGAACAAGGCACTTAGCCCCTTTTGTTCACTTTGAAATGCTTCACTAGACTGATGCCTTGGTTAAAATCTTTCCATTTTGTATTGTGTTTTGAAGATAAACCCTACGAAAATTCCACTTTCGTATGAATAAAATGAATTAATTTTATGATTATTAAACTGTTTATATGATAGTTGGAGATTTAAGCTTTTGATCATAAACGTTTGATTATACTATTAATCTCCTTTGTCAAAGTTTAGAAAGAGGGGCTTTGCCAATATATATATATATTAATTTGGGCAGTTAAGGCTATTTTATTTTATTTTTTTTTTAAATATATTGTCAATTTTAGTTTTTGTTGAAGATATGAAACCAATCATTAAATTATCTACATTGAGCAAATTTGTCCCTCTTTTCTCTTCATTACTTTTTTCTTCCATTACTATGGTAAGGAAGACTGAAAGGTAAATTAAGACATTTAATTTGTTGAGGCTCATTTTTTTCTCTTAGAAACCTTAAAGATTTTATACGCTGTCAAAGTAAGCTACATTGCTGAGATGAGATACAAGACTTTTATACATGGTTGTCTTGATTGTTATTCCAAGATCAAGCGATTGAAATGAGTATTAAATTCTTTCGCATAATTGAACTAAAACCTTCACCTCAAGAATTGTTTTAATTAGTCAGCTGTTTTGGTTAAGTAGTTTTGCGGAATAACGTGCCTGAGTTGTCTTTTATTCCAACTGATAATCATATGACATAATTTATCATGACATGTAATCTATAGCATTATATTTAAAAAAATCATTTTTTAATAATTTTTTTTATTAAAAAAAAAAACAAAAAAAAACTAATCAGTGACATTTCCTTTTTTAAAAATTGAATTCAGATCTTTAACAACTTCTGGGGAGAAAGTATCAACAACAGAGAGTCTCTCTCGAAAACTGCAACATCTTCAGAGACAGAAACAATCCCAAAAGAAACCAATTCCTGCAAATGTGAGTTGATCTGTCTATTTTTTATTTATTTATTTTTTTTTTTCTCTTATTTTCTGATCTATGATGAGACTACTTTTGTACAAGCTTGATGTAGACTTCTTTTTTGTGTATGATGTTCCCCACAAACAAGCTACTTTCTGAAACAACTTAAAGGGGTTAAGAAAATTTGTCTACTCGAGGAAACATTATGTAATGTTATCATATATGCATAGAGGCCAGTTCTTTTTTTCTTCTGAATAAACATTTTGTATAGAGCTATTGATGAATATAGCTTTTTTTTAATGTTGGAGATTGTGAAATAAGCATATCTAGAAATATTGGTGATTATTTTGACAGTAAAATTAATATGCAAGGGGGTGGGAGGTTTGAGATAATTGTAAAGCACTGCAGGGCAGTTTTCAGTGGATGCTTAAGCACTATATAAATATATTGTTATTATTATTATTATTATTATTGTTATTATTATTATTATTATTATTATTATTATTATTATTATTATTATTATTATTATTATTATTATTATTATTATTATTATTATTATTAAATTAATAGTATATGTATGGTTGTTTTTTTTAACAGCAAACTATTGCAAACGTAAAGCCAGATGATTATGAAGAAGACGATGCTGATGATGATGATGTTGATGAAAATGAAAAAGACAGAAAGACAACTGGTCCTCCAAAATCTTCCAAACCGCATCAGTCAGGGCAATCAGATTTACATAGAAGTCAAGGAGATGAGAGCCAGAAATCTGATGAAGGAAGACTGCACAGACGATTGTCAGCAGATGAACCCAGTCCACCAATTAAGAAAAAACTCCCAGATTCATTGAACGAGGAAACTCAGTATTCCAAGTCAAAGAAACCTTCACAATACTTTTCAACATCTTCAGCATTAGGTATGAAATTGCCTATTTAAAAAAAAAATATTATGTCCAAAATATGCAAATGTTTTAGAATTTTTGAAGAATGTGAAAAAAATGAAATTTTTTAACATAAAGTGACATCCACTTCTGGTAATTTTTGACTCTATTGTATTTTGACGTTTTCAGGAGGTGAGGAATGATTAGCTGCCCAGGTCTTGATCTTTAACGTGACATTCATGCCCTACTGCTCTCAGTTACTCTAATCCATCTCTTGTTCAATGGCAATTATTGTTAAATTACATTATCCCACTCAACTCAGGTTTAAATGAGTACCTGTCTATAGAAATGTAAAATTTGAAGCAGACACAGGTATCAGATAACAATCTAAAAAGGTGCATATGAAACAGTGCCTGACCAAGCAGCAAGAACAATACAGGGGGGGGGGGGGGGTCATCCCATCCTCAAAAAAAGGAGGTCTGAGGTTTGGTCCTCAGTCGAGTGAGATATTTTTTCCTTGCATTTTTCTTTCTGCTTTGTCTGCCACTCATTCACAGTTTTTCAGGTTGGAATCTTACCTTGTTACAAGCAGTGTTGGATAATGTGCAATTAGGATTCGTTACAGGTGACTCGTATTGTTTGAAATTGAAATTTGGTTCATTATGGGCTGTTTGGGAAATGAATGAAACATCATGAAGCATATTGAGCATGGTAAATCTATGCAATTGCCCTTTATAAATGTCTATATAAATGTTAATTTAAAAAAAGAATAAATTAGCTGTAGCATCCGATTCTTGATATGAAACTATTTTTTATATTTGAACATAAAACGGCCTGTCTGAAATTGGTTTTTTAAATTTCTTGTTTTTTTTTAATGAAAATTTTTTGTTTTGTTTTATTATATTTTATTTTAAATGGAAAACACGAAGTCACACATTACTTGACTTCGAGTCTGTCATAACCAAAAGGGATGGTTTGATATTTTCCATCTGATTAATTTATAGTAGAAATTTTGAAATATCTTACTTTATTACAATTGACTATGTAATCACATTATATTCTCATTTTTTAAAAACCTTTTTTTGTGGTTTTATCAACAAGACCAGCACTTTTTATGAGGCTACATCATACCTCACCATTTCCCTTTTGTATTCTTTGTAACAATTTATATTTAACCTCTCATTGCAGAAACCATTGACAAACATCGATCATCATCTAAACACCCTCCAGCATCCAAGCCACATTCTCAGGTTGATCTAGACACTTTGGATCCAAAGTTTGCAACATGGTTACCTCCAACAGGTTTGTTCCATTGCTTTCCAATTTCATTATTTTATGTCACAAAATTGCAGGTGAACATGAAATGAAAACGTTTTGAATATTTCAAGCTTAAGTTTTAATAAAAATTACTTTTTCTCACCATCTATTTGTTAGCCTAGCAGTAAGTGGGTAGCTGGCTCTTAAAAGCGTGAGTGTGAAGGTGACTGGTCTCTTTTTTTCACAAAGGCATTTACCCTGGACATTACCCTTCAAACAGGTCAATTCCCAATTGTCTATTTAAGAAAGGGGATTCACTTTGCCTCAACATTTTGGCACTTTTTTTGAAATCACTTATTTTCACCAACATGATAGACAAATCTACATCAATTTCACAAAACATGTTGCTTGTTAACTGGCAAGATGAATCAGCCATCTTAAGTCTGTCATCCAAAACAATCAGCCCCACAGGTTGTGAGTATTTATCACAATATTTTGACACACTAATGACGGAATCGCATTGTGACACCCGACAGCACCATGCATTTTTTTCAATTGCTTGTGTTGAAATTGTAAGTGGTGCTCAAGATATATGAAGCTGATTGAAGCAGGTGACTGGCAAGTACTTTAGATAGCCATTGTAGCCATTTGGTAAGTGTACATTGACTGAATTGGTCATAACAAATATTAGTAAACTGATGGATGATCTTAATCATAGTGCCCTCTTTGAACAAACTAACTGAATCAGTCTCAAATGTATTTCCTCCAGTGCATTTTTATGAATCCACCATTCTCAATGCTGTATATATTCCCCTGGTTGCCGTATGAAACCAACATTCCATCTTGATGCAAGTCATCTCTTATTATTTTTATTGCTGCCTATAGCCGAGTATTTATTTACAACTGGATCTAGTGGGGTAATGTGTTTAAATTGCCTCGATCATGGTGACAGTACCAGAACCAGATGCTCTAAATTGCTTGATGTTGTTCCATTATGTTACGCTGGAGAGTTGAAAAAAAGTAATTTAACTTTGATGTGAAAGTAAATGGTATATCTGACGAGTAAGAACTATTATTTTCTCTCTTTATCATCAGAGCAAACAGGAGATGGAAGGACAAGCCTCAACGACAAGTTTGGCTATTAATTATTGGAAGTGACATGTAATTTTAAAAGTGTATTTAAATTTATAAATAAAGAATCTGATTGAAGATCCTTGATTCATCAAAACTTTTGATTTATTTTTAGATGAACTCTTTGAATCCTTTGTTAACAATTACCCTATTAATCATTCATCTGGTTATAAATGAAGACTTGCCGTTTTTATCCAGAGACTAGTGACAATAATGAGAATTGACTTCATAGAAGCCTGAGTCGCACATCATCATTACCTAATATGGGGTCAAAGTAAAATCACTTTCCGTCTATAAGGGGTTTAAACTCAGCATTGCCTTTCATTCTGATGTTTTTGATAAACACCATTATCAAGATCAGTATAGACTTTTACAAAGGATCCTGATCAGATGCGTTGAAATTGACTGATTTTAAGGACAGTTGTTATATTCAAGGTCTCATTGCACTCAAGGTCCCATTGCAAATATTTAACTTCTTCTTCTTCTTTCTTCTTCTTCTTCTTCTTTCTTCTTCTTCTTCTTCTTCTTCTTCTTCTTCTTCTTCTTCTTCTTCTTCTTCTTCTTCTTCTTCTTCTTCTTTCTTCTTCTTCTTTTCTCTCTTCTTCTTCTTCTTCTTCTTCTTCTTCTTCTTCTTTCTTCTTTTCTTCTTCTTCTTCTTCTTCTTCTTCTTCTTCTTCTTCTTCTTTTTCTCTTCTTCTTCTTCTTCTTCTTCTTCTTCTTCTTCTTCTTCTTCTCTTCTTCTTCTTTCTTCTTCTTCTTCTTCTTCTTCTTCTTCTTCTTTCTTCTTCTTCTCTTCCTTCTTCTTCTTCTCTTCTTCTTCTTTCTTCTTCTTCTTCTTCTCTTCTTCTTCTTCTTCTTCTTCTTCTTCTTCTTCTTCTTCTTCTTCTTCTTCTTCTTCTTCTTCTTCTTCTTCTTCTCTTCTTCTTCTTCTTTCTTCTTCTTCTTCTTCTTCTTCTTCTTCTTCTTTCTTCTTCTTTTCTTCTTCTTTCTCTTCTTCTTCTTCTCTCTTCTTCTTTTCTTCTTCTTCTTCTTTCTTCTTCTTCTTCTTCTTCTTTCTTCTCTTCTCTCTTCTTCTTTTCTTCTTCTTCTTCTTTCTTCTTCTTCTTCTTCTTCTTCTTCTTCTTCTTCTTCTTCTTCTTCTTCTTCTTTTTTTCTTCTTCTTCTTCTTCTTCTTCTTCTTCTTCTTCTTCTTCTTCTTCTTCTCTTCTTCTTCTTCTTCTTCTTCTTCTTCTTCTTCTTCTTCTTCTTCTTCTTCTTCTTCTTCTTCTTCTTCTTCTTCTCTTCTTCTTCTTCTTCTTCTTCTTCTTCTTCTTCTTCTTCTTCTTCTTTCTTCTTCTTCTTCTTTCTTCTTCTTCTTCTTCTTCTTCTTCTTCTTCTTCTTCTTCTTCTTCTTCTTCTTCTTCTTCTTCTTCTTCTTCTTCTTCTTCTTCTCTTCTTCTTTTCTTCTTCTTCTTCTTCTTCTTCTTCTTCTTCTTCTTCTTCTTCTTCTTCTTCTTCTTCTTCTTCTTCTTCTTCTTCTTCTTCTTTTCTTCTTCTTCTTCTTCTTCTTCTTCTTCTTCTTTCTTCTCTTCTTCTTCTTCTTCTTCTTCTTTTTCTTCTTCTTCTTCCTTCTTCTTCTCTCTTCTTTCTTCTTCTTTCTTTCTTTCTTCCTTTTTTCTTCTTCTTCTTCTTCTTCTTCTTCTTCTTCTTCTTCTTCTTCTTGGTGGGGTTCCTGACCTCCTATAGTGGGCAGGGGGTTACATACTGTGTCTTCTATCCTCTTATATCTGTTTTCCAACGTACTTTATGTCTTTGTCTTGGAATGAGATTACTTGGTTTTGTCCTGGCCCTGGCCAGAGTCCTAGCTGGGAGGGAAACTGTCAAATGCATAGTTATTGTTTTGGGAGATTATATTTTTTTACTTGTAAATCATCTCTCTGTTATGTATTATTATATTTGTTATTTTGAGTGTATAATGGTAGCATTTGAGTGTATTCTTCTTTGTTGGATTTTGTGCTTGTGTCCGGATGAGACTTATACTTATAGGTGATTTCAACCTAAGTACCTTTTGGTATGCTCTTGGAATCTACATCTGATCCCTATTTGTTCTCAGTTCCCCTATGTCTTACTTTTTTTGGGGTACTTCAATTGTAATTCTAGAACTTTTTACGATCCCATTTTCTTCCTTTTTTACTGGTGCTGATATAACCTAAATGTGTTGCAAGCACCGTAAAACCCTTAAAAACAAACAAACAAAACATCTTCTTCTTTTTCTTTTTTTTTTTAGACATTTATAAAGGGCATTTGCATAGATTTACCATGCTCAATGTGTTCATGATGTTTCATTCATTCCCCAAGCAGCCCATAATGAACGAAATTTAAATTTCAATTTCAAACAGTACGAATCACCTGTTACAAATCCTATTTGCACATTAATCGAACTGAAATTGTGGTTTTTATAAATTCTTTTGGTACCTGAAAGGGTTTGCTTGCGATACTATAAAATAGCATTCATGATTGTTTGGGGGATTAGTTTCTTACATAATATGAAACATGAATTTTGAGAAAACATCGTTTCTTTCACATTCTAAAACAAATTTGGTTTGTTTTGTCTTGTTTTTGTTGGGGAAGAGGGCAAGCTTGGGATAAGGTGCATCTACATATGATAAACCAGCATTTTGATGACAATTTTGTAAAGTTTAATCATTTGTCAAAAACGTTTACAAAAAGATCAAGGCATAATAATTTATTTTTAAATCTTTTTTAATTCCATAAATACATTGTGTAATGTAAATGGTGCTGCTCCATTTTAATTCGTGCTTCCTTACAAAGTAGCATACTATTTCCTGCCCATCAATGTTTTTGTTAATTCATCTTAACAACGCCACTACCACATTATCTCAATCGTCTGTAGTGTTTCATTCATCCTGTTTTGTTGATAAAGGGAAAACTCGAAACGTCCATTTCATCTGTTTTTGTATATTAAATTGAAGCTTACATTCAAGTTCACATTGTTTTTAAATAATCTGTGTAACTCTTCAATAGAAATTAAATGCATGGAACTAAAAAATCTGTTGCTGAAGATATAATTCTTTGACGTTTTGTGATAATAAGAGTATTTCCTTTAAAAAATGTATATTTAAAAATGAATTTATCTTGCTTTTCAAAGGACATACAATTTGCCTCGGGATCTATTATATCTATTTGAACACCATGATTTTTTTCCATTATGTGTCTGACATTAGCTTATTCGTGCAATGATATCAATTTTGCTTTGCAAGATTGTTCATCTCTTTGCAAATGGATTAAGTCATTCCTCAGTTGACATTTGCAAGAGGTCCTAGTTGTTGGAGAAAATTCAAATAGATATCAAGCAACATCAGGGATGTCCTTGGACTGTTTCTCTATTTGATATATATCAATGACCTTCCACACGATGTAACATCCAATGTCTGCCTATTTGCAAATGATACTTTGTTACACATTCATAACAACAACAGTTGCAAAGCCCTTGACAATGAACTGTCTAGAAAACAAGATTGGGATGAAAAATGGTTAAATGAATTTTATTTAACAAAATGTGTTAGTAAAAAGTTTAAGAATTACAATTAAAGCACCCAAGAAAAGGTAAGACAAAGGAGAATTGGTTCAAATAGAAAACAGATGTAGATTCCAAGAGCACGCTATCAAAGTACTTAGTTTGAGATCATCTAAAAGCCTCATCCAGACACAAGCACATGTCCCCACTAAGTGGAATACCCTCAAATGTTTCAGATGATATATAAGGAAAAAAATATCATCTTCCAAAACTATAACAATATATTCGCCTGTTTCCCTCCCAGCCAAGGACTCCGGCAGTGTCAGGACAAAACCAAGTAATCTCATAAAGCAATTTGGAATACAGTATATATGGGGATAGAAGACACAGTAAGTGTCTCCCTGCCCACTAAAGGAGGTTTGAACCCCACCCAGTAACAAAATGTCATACATATTTATAACCAACAAAAGAAAGCGAATAACCTTCAACCATAACCTACATCATCACTCTCAAGAAAGTTGAATTGGCAAAATATCTTCAAGTGGATAAATCTTACAATTTGAAATGGAGAAACTACAATACACAAATTTCATCCAAAGCAAACAAAACCAGTTGATTAATTCACAAAAAAAAAAAAACACACACACACACACACACACACACACACACACACACATCACAATGATACAAGTCAGGCCAACACTCAAGTACACAAGCTTGTCTGGGATCCCGTCCATGAGAAAGCTCTCAAAATGACACAAAAAGACCAGCCAGGCAAATTGTGAACTTTTCTAGAAATACAAGTTTAGGATATCCAATTGACATGTCATATCTGTGTTGTGTTTATTAATTAATCCATATTTTTGTCTTGTTGGTCTATTTTCGCGTGTTCAAAAAGTTCCGACAATTTTTTCACCAACCATTTACAGGCCTGTTGTTTGTTCAATGAGACGAATGGGAAGACAATGCATTGTTGATTTGTTGCTTACTTATGCAACCACTATGAGTGGCAAATTCATTAATTGTTTTGTGCAGTTAGATTTGTCTCTCATTGTTAGAGGTAGATTAAGGTGTCACTCTTCATTAGGACTTGAAATATCACTGTTTGATAAACTTTGCTGCAATAACTGACATACAAAGAGATCTCTCATTAGACGTTGCATTGCCAGTCACAAGTCAGGAAAAAATACAGAGTGGACTATGGAAAATCTGAAAATGATCTCAATTTCATGGCCGCCGCTGAATTAATTAGGACACTGCTTAATTGGGATGATTTGTCGGGAACCAAGCCATTCAATAAACCGACTTGGGACTTTTATTATTATTATTATTTATTATTATTATTATTATTATTATTATTATTATTATTTATTAATTATTTATTATTATTATTATTATTATTATTATTTTTATTATTATTATTATATTATTATTATTATTATTATTATTATTATTATTATTATTATTGTTATGATGGAGATGATGACGACGACTATAATAATGATAATAATTATAGTAATTATTAATTTTAATTTTAAAGTATTAATTATTAAGTTAATTATTAATTAAGTATAATAATTATTTCACGCTAGAGAAACCGGGATGAACTCTAGCTCCATAGGCCTAATGGCCCTGAAGGACTACTTATTTTATACAAACGTGAAAAAATATACACACATCCACAAATACACACACACACAGAGAGAGAGAGAGAGAGAGAGCATAAACGCATTCTTTATTTTATTGACGTTTAAGTTTTATTGAGGAACCCAATAATAAAGGGACAACTATTTTTACAGTCGTCCTCAGTTTTCGAATTATAATGATATTATTTAAATATAAAAAATATGACAAGGGAAAACTACGATGGTATTTTATCAGCTGAACTAACGGGCATTTGATTTTCTGGTGGGTCATCGTGTTTCCAAATGCGAGTCAGAGCAGACTGGAGCTATGCATGATTTTGTATCTTTTGACCCATACATCTATTGGATCCGATCAGTTGGAGACCGGTGACATAAAAACTTGACCCGTCAGCTTTTATTTTGTTGAGTGATTTGAGCGGATCATCCAATGTCAAAGATTATTTTGTGAGTGATTTGAGCGGATCATCCAATGTCAAAGATTGTTTGGCTTAAAAGCTCGATGTTTAAAAGCAACAGAAGTAGAAGTGTCATGGCATTATGCTCATGTTTTGCTTTGTTCAGGAATTATTCATTATCTATTTTTGCAACTGTATCATTGCATGACAACACAAATATCGTGGGTCTTTTGTCAAGATTTGGTCCCTGTCACAATCGTGGTCAATGACGGTAAAGAAGCCACTGATGAATCATCTTGCATTGGAAGTTCCAACTTTTATTATTACCATCCAAATTTCATAATTTAATGCTCTTTTCAATAATAGGGCTTGGCGGGCGCTGTCTCCAAGACACCTCAAGAAAACATATATTCCATTGAACAATTCAAGATGCCATCCGTGAACGAAGAAAAGAGGTAACAAACGTCCGCGAGAGAAGGAAAGAAAAAAAAAGAGAAGAGAAAACAAACTCATTGTTATACAGCTCATAATTGGCAGGCCAAAAATTTCGGGTTCGTCGACAATTTTCTGACAACCTTCACAGATCTGAGTTGTTGATATATTTAAAGGAACAAAATATAAACGCAAAACACGGTTTCACTGTGATCCACACTCTCAAAACGGCATTAAATTTGGATGAACTGAACGAAAGTGAATCTAGAATTAATAACGAAATAAATACGAACTTAAAAATTTTGCAATGTAATAACTCGTATTCCCCACCATAAAGAATAATAATGAACCCCAAGTTTCGTATATGTGACAAAAAATCCTATTTCCAGCACCTAATTCATCTCGACAGAATACCGCTTTGGGACGGTGGGTAACAATTGATAAATAAATAAATACTTATTTTGAAATGCGAATTTATCATTTAACGTCATTAT
Source organism: Berghia stephanieae (assembly GCF_034508935.2). NCBI lineage: Eukaryota > Metazoa > Mollusca > Gastropoda > Nudibranchia > Aeolidiidae > Berghia > Berghia stephanieae. Next base: position 90,679,032 of record NC_088360.1, on the reverse strand, counting down.
AACGTTCGGATATAATTAATCCGCGTAGTCTGCTTATTACTATCTGCAACATGTTTTTTTTTATAATTGAGTAAATATTTTTCATATCATTTATTATCACATCAGTTTTTTTTAATTTTCAAAAGTAAAAGCACGCGTAACTAAACAAAGCACCGCACAAAAGAACTACTTCGTCTAGTTTCTATGGTTGCGCATTTGTTTAGTATGGGCGTCAATCGCCCTTACTCGCTTTCAAAATGGAGGACCAAACACAAATCGAGACCGCTGGCGAGGGTGATAGCAATAAGATCGCATCGGATGCTGGCGTTGACGATAAACCACAATCTCCAACCCTCGCCTCTGAGGGCACTGGAATTACCAATGGTGATTCGAAATCCGGGGTAGATGGCGAGGAAAACTTTGGCGATGGTGAAAATCTTACAGAAGATGCAGAGGCATTGAAAGAGGAACTTGAGAGCATAATTGTTGTTCCACCCGAGATTGAAATAGTGTGAGTAGAATTCTTCTATTTATTATCTTTTAGGCACTTTCGTAAAAATAGTGGTCCCTCTGAAGTGGGGTAATTTTCCTATGGTTTATTAGCCAGATGTTTTATGTTGATCAAGAGAAATAACAGCCAAATTTTTCAAAACGTTAACCCCCCCCCCACCCCCAATAAAATTTAAAAAAATATTAATAATATGAAGGGATATATTATGTACATTACGACGTGCACAAATCATTTGCAGGTCTGAGTCTGATAACCCATATTGTTACGGGCTCATTGTTGTAATTGAAATACTCTCAAACCAACGCAAAACATTGTCCACTATAACAAACTTAAATTAAGCCCATAATTACGTTCAGTTATCAGACCTGCAAAGATGTTTACGTCAGTACATTGCCATCACAATAGAAATGCATAATGTTGAGATAAATTAGCACAGAGGAGTAGAGCATAGAATTTGAAATAAATGCATTATATTTTCTAATATTATATTAAGTATTTCAATACGTTGGAAGATCCCCTATTTAATTTCGGAAGATCCCAAGTGTCATTTGACAGATTTGACACCCGTCAATCAGTGAAAATGTAGGATTTATAGTCCACCCGGAAAAAAAAAAACTTTAAAAATAATCTTTTAAAAATCCAATGCGGCAACCATGTTGCTTGTCAAATCATGGAAAAAATTAATCCTCTTGGCAGGGACCACTTTTTATTCTAATTTTTTTTTTTTACTGAAGTATCATATCTTACTTCTATTTATTAACTTTGCATTGACTTTAATAGTAAAAACTTTATGGTGCGACAATATCATAGTGAGATATAATTATTGCATCGAGATTACAAAAAGTCACAGAATGATGAGAATATATTCACATTGACACCCCCAAAGTGATCACTCGACTAGATACTAGACATCATAGACTTATTTTGTTTCATTAACACCCCCGCCCCATTCGTGTGATAAAAATGAGGATAATTATAGTTCTCAAAAGAGACAGGGCAACCACAATGCTAATGCATTTTAACACTCTAAAATATCACAATGAAGAGCTGGAAAATCTAATCTCAGCTAATATAAATTTTATTTGAACTTGATTGAACAGAAATATATTGAAAAGCATCTAATCATTATTACCTTGATTATTTAATGCCATAATTTTTACTTTACACAGAAGAACAGCTTTTCCTGGGATTGGAGTTGATAAATTGGATACATTCAAGCAGATGAAGATATTCGAAGATTTTGTCTGCCTCATTAATTACTGAATTTATTTGAAGCACAACTTGAAATGTATTTTCGTCTTTAAACATGCCTAAATCTTTGTCAGTCTCTCATGAGAAGGTTCACCTATTTTGCATAGCCTAATTTTAAACTTTAGAGGTTCTTGAGACCAAATTTTTTGTTGTTTTGTTGATTGATGATTGATTGATTGATTGATCGATTGATTGGTTGATTGATTGATTTATTTATTTATTCATTCATTTATCTGTTTCAAAATTTACTTGCAGGTAACAATTGCATGGGTTTTTTCTTGGTATCATGTCAATATTGACATAGCATTATAATGAAATTGGCTATAAAAAGTGATTATCTAAGTTATACCACCAATAGTTTTAACCCTATTCCAGTGACCTGTAATATTCATTAAAATATGATAATTATTGTTTCACTCTTTAAGTGAATTTTTATTTTATGTTCTGCAGTCAACAACCAGCAGAAATATTTGATCCAGCTGAATTTCCATCGTCCTACAAAGACAACTTACCCAAAGAACTCATGGTTCTGCAATATGCTGATAATTTTCGTCGCCAGTATGTTCATTTATACAGGGATCGCAAGCCCCTTTTTCTGAATCCTGTAAATGAATGTGGAATAGAGGTAATAATAATAATAATCATCATCGTCATCGTCATCATCATCATCATCATCATCATCATCATCATCATCATCATCATCATCATCATCATCATCATCATCATCATCATCATCATCATCATCATCGTCATCATTAGCGGCGTAGTTTAAAATTTTGTAGGGTGAGGGTTGATTCAGAGGTAATCAGGAGGTCTGAAGTTTGATTTCAAATCGAGGAATCCTGAGTTTTTTGGGTTATTAAAAAAATAATTTTGCGCCTGTCTCTCACTGTAGTAGAGGGCTATTAGGGTCAATCAGGAGAAGAGGCATCAAGAAAATCAAAGCTGGTCTGTCTGTCAGATGTGAGTCATCAGTTTTTTCATGTCATTTTGATGCTGTTTCTTGGAATTCGTACTATTTTACAAATTCAATTATTTAGTATAGAATAAAGACTATAAAATGATGACAAGATTGGATGACAATTGGCCATAATAAATTGATATTTAACAATATGTGCATGTTGCTGTAAACCACACCTCAGCCTATTATCATCATCATTGTTGTTGTCGTCATCATCATTTGGTAAAAGTGAAATTATTTAACCATGACATGTAGGTTCATCTTAATGTTTAGCATGCAAGAAAAGTGTCATCATACATTCACAGAAATTTGTGTGCACAACAATCAGGCCTTGTCAGCTACCTTTCAAGGAACTATACAATTGGGAAGGATGTGCAGAGTTTGTTGCTGATTACCTCAACTTTGATACTCTCGATCCTCCTTATGAATTGGTAAGCATGTTTTTAAATGAGGATGATGGTTTAAAAAATGGATAATTTTAATGACATGAAATTTTTGCAATGTATGAATATTAAGCCTTTCTTGAAAAACGCAGAGGCAAATGTTTTATTATTTTCTATTCGAGTTAAGTTTGATATCAGTTATGTATAGCTTGCAAGAATGTTAAAGAAAAAGTAGATACAGCATCCTTAAACAAGACTCATATACAAACATATAAAATGCACATACCATATTAATTCAGAAAAGTGAGTGGAGCAGGCACTTATGTTGGTAACAACAAGATATGAAGTGAGTAGAAAAGTGCCAGAAGACAATAGAGAATAAAAATTTTTTTTTTTTATTTTTTTTTTTTTTTCGCGGCGGTGGTGGGGTTTGAACCTGCGACCTTATTGGTACGACAACTCCGCCTGGCAGGTGAGAGCGTGGTCTACCGTGTGAGCTATCCACGAACACAAAAATATTCGTTTCAAACCCAAAGTCATTTCTAGATCCCTCTCTCACCCACTTCTTGAGATCGCCGATTCGTTCACCACCATCGCGAAGTAATTTTGACCAGCAGTTAAGCTTAATAGCCAATATTCTCATCACAAACATATAACATAGAAACGATTGAGACATTGAGTATGCTCCGGTGTATGGGTGAATTTTTAATTCAGAAAAGTGAGTGGAGCAGGCACTTATGTTGGTAACAACAAGATATGAAGTGAGTAGAAAAGTGCCAGAAGACAATAGAGAATAAAAATTTTTTTTTTTTTTCGCGGCGGTGGTGGGGTTTGAACCTGCGACCTTATTGTTACGACAACTCCGCCTGGCAGGTGAGAGCGTGGCTCTACCGTGTGAGCTATCCACGAACACAAAAATATTTTTTATTCTCTATTGTCTTCTGGCACTTTTCTACTCACTTCATATCTTGTTGTTACCAACATAAGTGCCTGCTCCACTCACTTTTCTGAATTAAAAATTCACCCCATACACCGGAGCATACTCAATGTCTCAATCGTTTCTATGTTATATGTTTGTGATGAGAATATTGGCTATTAAGCTTAACTGCTGGTCAAAATTACTTCGCGATGGTGGTGAACGAATCGGCGATCTCAAGAAGTGGGTGAGAGAGGGATCTAGAAATGACTTTGGGTTTGAAACGAATATTTTTGTGTTCGTGGATAGCTCACACGGTAGAGCCACGCTCTCACCTGCCAGGCGGAGTTGTCGTACCAATAAGGTCGCAGGTTCAAACCCCACCACCGCCGCGAAAAAAAAAAAATTTTTTATTCTCTATTGTCTTCTGGCACTTTTCTACTCACTTCATATCATACCATATTAAGCACTCTGACTTTAACTTTAATAAGGGCACAACCCCCCCCCCCCCCTTCCTTGGACCTCAATTCCATTAATATATCTTTGTCTGTAGTATTCGCACTATCTTTAATCATTGTCTGTATACATTGCTTTGTTCACACATAGTTAGGAGAGAAGGAATTTGCCAGTTTGGTCAGGGTCGTTGAGGCTTTTAAAAAATCTGACACCATGTTGCCCCTTTAGGGTCAAGGTTATAGGATAGTTGCCGTTCACAGCTCGTATTTCTTTCAATGTGTCTGTAACAATAGAGCTCACCCTTTATACTTAATTTCCTAAGTGGGCAGTGCATTTATTAGGAATTTTATGCATATACAAATATACTTATAATAAATTTAATATCTAATCATGATGTTTTTCAGCCAATAAGACTACTGTCTCCTGCAACTGTTCTGAAAAGACAAAAGGGGAATTGTTTTGAGTACAGTACCTTATTATGTTCGTTGCTGATTGGAGCGGGTTATGATGCCTATGTTGTCAGTGGCTATGCAACCAGAGAAACCTGCCTAGCTGATGAGTCGAGGGAGGTCTGCCCTCTTTTGAAAAGAAAGGAAGAGGTATGAAAAATTTATCAAAAGCCGTTTTTGACATTTTATTTTCTATTAATTTTTTAAGCTGATTAACTTGTAAATTATTAACTTGTTAGTACACTATATTTGAAATGTTATGCTTCAAAACTGTGAAATAAAAAACAAACAATCTGACCATATTGAGTTCAATTAAAATGAAAAGAGGGATATCTTGTTGTATCAGGACTCGAAGTCGATGAATCAAATGTCTGCAATGCCATTTATTAAGTGGATTGAATGATTATGATTTGAGTAATTATTTTTATAGGTTCACTTTATTTTATTGCAACCTAGTCTCGAAAGACTCAATATTCTGCACTGTCAATGGGTAACTTTTATTATTTACTGCTTTTCAGGAAAGAATTGAAGAGAAGAAAAAGCAAGTAAAGAAATACACAGTCAAGCCTCCGAAGGATCTCAGAAGCAAGTTCGAGCTGAAGATGGAAGCGAGAAAACAAGCTGAAATGAAAGAGGAAGAAGATAAAAGAAAAGCAGAAGAAGAGCAACGTATTGCTGTAAGTGTGATGCTGTGCCGAAAATATACACTTTAATATTGATCAGTTTTCATTGCACTAAAATCAAATAAAAGGTACATGTAATGTTAGTGAAAGAGATGAAGAAATAAAGAACTTTGCAGTTCCAAAAGCGTGCAGTAAAAATAACTTAAATGCATTCTGACCTTGAACAGGATCTGATAAAAATTGAATGTAAATCTAATTACTGTATTTAAATTCAGCTGGACAAAATTACTTTGTTCTGAAATGAGATCTTTACAAAATAATGTTGTTGAAAAAGTAGGGTAGAACCGATATAAAATTTCCAAAAAATACCTGAATATTTTTTATCTCTTTGCCTTTCAGGAACTAGAAAAACCACCACCTGATCCACTTCATGGTCTGAGAATCCATTCTTGGGTTTTGGTTTTGTCTGGAAAAAGGGAGGTCCCTGAAAGTTTTTTCATTGAACCTTTTACAGGCCTCTCACATTCCACGGGTAGCGATGCTTATTTAGGAATTGAATCCGTTTGGAACCACATGAATTATTGGGTTTGCATGCAAGACTGCTCTGAGGGTGTTCACGTAAGTGTAATTCTCAGTTCCAATTCTTTACAATAATTTTTGTCTGATCATTTTCAATTAAATCTAAGAGAGGATTTTTTTTTTCATGTGAATATTGAATATTGTGATTAGATATTGATGTGAAAACTGCACTCAATTTTTGACTTGACTATATTCTGACATAATTTTTTTCCAGAAACTTAGCTACGATTTGGGAGACTGCACTATGTGGGAGTTCATGTTCCCAGGAATTGAAAAACCCCAGTTGCTTATTCCAGAAGCAGAAGAAGACAATTTTGATAACTTTGACAATTTAGATGACGATGAGGTAAGGGAAAATCTTTTATTGCTTTCATTTTTGTTGTTCATCAATTCCCTTTTAAGTCAATAATAAAGCGTAAGAGTATGGCATACAAAAAAGCATTAGTAAAAAGTTAGTATGGACTTTTAATTTAGTTGTGTGACACTGGCTTATGATTTGTTGGTTCTGCATTCCTTGGAAAAGACTATTTATTTTCATCTTATCACCACATTAATGTGTAAAATAAGTACCTGGCAGGTTACAATAATAGTAATAGCGCCTTAGAAACAGCATGTCTCCTACCTGCACAGTTCTGCATAGCTTTGAAACTCCATTAAAAATATTTGAAACACATTAGACTTCTAAATAGATATTGCGCTATAAAAAAGCTCACATTTAAAAGTTTTATTTATTCATTTATTTTTATCTGAACGAAACTAAAACTTATGATGACTTTGATATCAAAACGGGGCAAAACAGTTTTAATATCAGCAGTACCAGGTGATAGATTTTCTATTTATAAAACAATTTTCTGTCTGGTATATCTTGATAGATAAAACAGCTTATCATAATTGATACAAAAATGTTATGCACCGTATTAATTTCCATGAATATTTTAAAATGCACGAATCAGGACAAAGAGGAAGAGGAAAAACATTTGGACATGCCTCCATCGTGGGTTGATCCTTTGAAACTTTCCCAAAAAGGTAATTGTCTGTAGACAAAGAAGATTAGGTTTTATAACATATATTTTCAGAGTTATTTGTCGTGATTGTTAACAAAATTAGAAAAAAAATGAATTAACTTTAAATTTGTCTTGTATTATTTATTGATTACAATTGTAACAGTGTAAAAACTATATGTCAGTTGATGTCTTGTTTTTTCACTCAATCTTTTTTTTCTCAAACTGATGTACATGATGGCATATTAAAATGCTTCAGTAAAAGTTAGAAAGAATTGCTTTATAACCGCCTAAGCCTCTTTTATGCATATCCCAGTTAGATTCTATTTTCCATTTAGAATTCAAACATTTTTTTCTCTAATACTCCAAAGATTTTGAAATGCGCTGTCCACAAGGCAAGAAAACCAAATTGTACAAAAAAGCAAAGTTAGAAAAGTTTGCCCACTATTTGATGGAAGATGGCCTGGTGTCAAGACTGTCTGTTTATGATGACAAGGAATGTAAGTTTATGTTTTTCATTTTTTCTTTAATAAGAAAATTAATAAAAATATATTGTTATTATTATTATTATTATTATTATTATTATTATTATTATTATTATTATTATTATTATCATTATTATTATTATTATTATTATTATTATTATTATTATTATTATTATTATTATTATTATTGTTGTTTATTATTATTATTATTATTATTATATTATTATTATTATTATTATTATTATTATTATTATTATTATTATTATTATTATTATTATTATTATATTATTATTATTATTATTAATTATTATTATTATTATTATTATTATTATTATTATTATTATTATAATAACAGTCCACTCCGGATAATCGCAACTCGGTTAATCGCAACTTTCGATTAATGGCAACATTCCCCAAGTAACGGAATTAATTCTATATAAAAGTCACTGGTTAATTGCAACAAACTTCGTTTAATTGCAATACATTTTCGCCCCCAAAAAGTGGCAACTACAAGAAATCAAGCAAACAAAATCCTTTCTTAAAAGAATATAGCCTTGTGGAGAACATTGTGCTTATTTGAGTCAATAAAAAAAATGATACGGCGCACAACTCTACTGAAAGATTTGAAAATTAGAAATGTATTTTTTACAGATAGATAAACAGATAACTTGATTTCCTTTTATAATTTAAAGTCAGTTTGAAAGTTCGTTGAGTCAAACAAATATCATAAAATATGTACCGACGACACTAACACTCTCAAAAACAACCAATCTGGCCACTGTAAAAAGTTGTCAGTTTGGCGTTTTTATGCAAATCGTTGCATTCGAAATAATGTATTCACTTAATTACTTTACGGAATTCAGATCTGCACTAAGTTTTCAACAGTTTCATCTATTTATGACATCAAGTATTATTATTGCCCCTATGATGCTTTCAGTGTGATGGTTTTGGGTGGATAATAACTAGGTTTAATTTATTTGGTAATAAATTAAAAAATAATAATAATAATAATCTAAACATCGAAATTTAAAACCAGAAAATAGAAGTTGCATTGAAGGTAAAATACAAGGTTTTAGAACGACCGTATTAAAAGTTATGAACAGTCAGGTGGCTCCGTAGCGCAGTGGATAAGCTGTCAGACTCTAACATTGAAAGTACTGGGTTCAATCCATTGTGGACATTTAAAAAAAAAAGTTTACTTTATTGAGAAAGACATCAGTTTTGTTGTTATAGTTACTGGACATATAATTAAAACCTTAAATTAATCTATTATTATTATTATTATTATTATATTATCATTATTATATTATTATTATTATTATTATTATTATTATTATTATTATATTATTATTATTATTATTATTATTATTATTATTATTATTATTATTATTATTATTATTATTATTTATTATTATTATTATTATTATCATTATCATTATATTATTATTATATTATTATTATTATTATTATTATTATTATTATTATTATTATTATTATTATTATTATTATTATTATTATTATTATTATTATTATTATTATTATTATTATATTATTATTATTATTATTATTATTATTATTATTATTATTTATTATTATTATTATTATTATTATTATTATATTATTATTATTATTTATTATTATTATTATTATTATTATTTATTATTATTATTATTATTATTATTATTATTATTATTATTTATTATTATTATTATTATTATATTATATTTTTAAAAAACAACATCGGTACCATTCAATGTGTTATCGTCGTGCATTTATATGTAAACGTTGATTGTTATCATTTTATAATATTTATCATTATCATCAGTTTATTCATTTACGCCCGTCTTTGTCATTTTATTGTTTTTTTTTTTCTTCTTCTTTTGTTGTTGTTTTTCAAAAATTTCCTGTCCCATCATTGTTTATGTCTATTTACCTTATCTATCCATTCACACTACACATCTCTCATTTGTCCTTAGTGTCTTATTTGTCGTGTTTTGTTGATAAAGGGGAAATCAGAAACGCCCACAGTATGTCTTCGTCTATTAAATTGAGGCTTACAATTCAACACTTATCGTTATTTTTTCCTTCGAGTTGCCTTCAAGTTTCAAGCAGCAACATTTTCATTAATCAACCAGCACCGCCAATGGAGGTGCATAAAAACGTGCGTTCTTGTACACCTCCAGTGGAGGTGCATAAAAACGGTGTGTTTCTGTACACCTCCAACGGAGGTGCATAAAAACGCCACCAAACATAATCACCAGAGTACTGTAATGTAAGGTAAGTTCTCGATCACAGGATCGTCTTTCAACTCTGCTCACATCTGCTACTTCAGGTTTATTTTAGCAGTTGATTTTCGTACCACAACCTGTTTTCACACACGGACAACTGTATGTTGCTGTGTCACGGGTCAGAGGCTATAGTGGCTTACACTTAATGTTGGGGCCACACAGAAAAATCAACAGAGGATGTACCAAGTTACACAGACAACGTTGTTTACCAATCTGCCCTCATTAAATGATGGTGGGTACAATATCGAATGAAAATAGTTCTTTCCCCGCGAAATTGCGGGCTTCTTACTAGTATGATTAAATTTTATCATTGATGAAATCATGACAGATTAAAGAATCGAGAGTGAGCAGGATTTAATACGACAGTAGTATGTCACCACTCTAAGATAGATAAAAGAGGGCGAGACTTTGCAGAATGGGTTTGTAATGTCATCTGTGGCCATTAAATTGGAGGCGAGGGGGCTGGGCATAGTCTTGACAACAGGTAAACAATGACAGTTGTTAAGAGAGACCTGGATGATATACTTTGTTTTGTAACTGAGCATTGTGACCAACGAGTTTGGTGAGAGCTTACTGTCTCTCATCACAGCTAATCTCTTTGACGCCTACAAATGTTGAGAACAAAAGAGTGAAAGTTGATCCAATCAAATTGCTCAGTCTGTGGTGGACCAAGAAGAATGTTTACAACAACTGGTTGGAGTTTACAATATTTGTGTAAAATGTTGCAATAGTGGACAGGAAATTCAACTTCAGTTAATTGCAACATTTTTGCTGATCCCAAGGTGTTGCTATTATCCGGAGTGGACTGTATTATTAATCAGAAAACGAATTTCCATTTTTTTGGATGAATAAAGTATATTATTATTACTATTATTATTATTATTATTATTATTATTATTATTATTATTATTATTATTATATTATTATTATTATTATTATTATTATTATTATATTATTTTCTTATGTTTATTATTATTATACAATCAATGAAATATTCTAAAGATCCAAATTTGCAAAACCTGCAAAGACAATTTTTATAAAAATGAGTTATACTCATCTCCATAGCCCACAAAAATTTCAAACCTAAATCATATAATAACATACAGTTTAAAAAAGTAAAACTCAATCGAAACATGGAAGTTAGTATGAGGGTTTTAATAAGATAGAAACAATTTGACTTAGCAGGTTATCTAATTGGGTTGTCGTTTACTTGCTGTGGAACCCCCTCTTACCCCCATTTACAACAACAACATCAACAAACATATGAAAATAATCATTTAGGGTTGTTTGCTTAAAAGAGTAAGAGAATTGAAAAAAAAAAACCCAAAAAAAGCATTCCAGTTCAATATATATTTTGTAAACGCCCTTATTTTTTGTTCTCTTTCTCGTTATCTATCTTAGTAATGATTCATCAATTGTATTCCTCTTTCTCTCTTTCTTCGATAATTACAGTAACAGACCTGATGATGGTGAAGGAGTATTACCAACACAGAGCAGACAAATTGACACTGAGGGTTCATAACCACAGGAGAGGATTAGTAACCGAAAATTTTCTTCCAGGCAGACCAAAATGTGTCAAAGGTAAAAATGAAGTTTATTCCTCATTTCAATATCCATCGAAACAATTCGGTTTCTTTTATGTCAGTTTCCAGTGATGGAAATAACCAATATTGTTAATTTTATTTCTAACTGCGAAATAATATATGTGCTGCTATATGGTCTTGTGGTATGAAACTTTTAATATTTATTAGAAATTTGATAGTTTAATTAATGGAAATAATATCGCTTCCTGCAAAGATATTTTTTATTTCTTGTAAATGTGTTATTTTTAGTCCCTTTTAGAGAACAAAATTTAGACTAATTATTCTATCCCAATAGAGCACACCTACAAAGCAAGCATTCCAGGAGCAGAGAATGATCGCACAATGCACTTTTACGATGAAGCCAGAGTTGATGGTCTTGTCAAACGTATCGAGACGTCTCTCTCCATGACAGAGCATTATAAAAACAGAGATGATTTCCAATACTACAAGCATGTCGACTTTGGACAGAGGCCAAAAAAATTTGGACCTCAAGATGAAGCTGTTACTAACAACCCAAGACCTATTGTTGTAAGTGTTGAATTTTACTTGGTAAAAGTTATTAACATTTTGTCAGTTATGTTTTCACCCTTTCTTCCATTCATTCCCATTTAATTTTTATTTAGTTGTTTTTATTTTTAAAACTGTTATGAGCTGTACAACAACAATCATAATGATATAATTATTTTTTGGTCATATATTCAAGAAGTTCTTTTTAAATACAGTGAAGTGCTTCTAAAAATAAAAGTCTGCTTTTGGTTATATTAGTCTTTTTATTCTAAGGTAAAATTTGTAATAAGCAATTAACTCTTAGAATTCCATGTTAAACTATTTATCTGTTTCATGAACTAATGCTCCCAATGAAGAAAACATATTTATAATTTTTTTTTTTTTTCATCAACGTTACAATGCATTGGTGGATAGACATAAAGTGTAAATACACAGAATGTGATTATTTTTTCTCTTTCAAATTTTCTTTTTTTTTTTTTTTTCCTATAGAAAATGATTCAGCGATTTGAGAGAAACCCAGCAAAGCCTGCGAATGTTGATATCAAAGAACTCATCTTCATGGTATCTGAGGATAAGATACAGTTGACCTATCATACAGTGAATTCCCATATTGCTTCATCAACGAGGGATTACTTAAAACCACCAAACTGGGACGAGAAGGGTGCAATTCTAGCATGGTCTTCAGATATGCATTCAACTTTCCAAGTAATGGTTTTCGGCTTTTGTCATCTATATCGTATAAAGTGCATATTAATGAAAAAAGTTTGTCCTTGTATATCTTTCAATTAAATCTGCTATCCTGACCATCCATTTCCATTTGTGATGTTTAATACAACTAAATAATTTCCTTTGGTATTTTGTCTTTCTGGTCATTGAAGGGTATATTATAAGGAAAGAAAAATATGAAAGTGGCTATTCTCTATGGTGCCTCATAAAATACCTGACATCGTGAGATATTGTATATTATGCAATATGCCCAGTAAACTATTAAATCACAGATATAAACATATAAAAAAAAGATGCCTGCCTAATTTCATACTCTAATGGTAACATATTATATCATTCCCTAAACTGAAGCGAATTAATGTAAAAGTAAAAGTAAAAGTTATTGGAAATGAAAACAATGCTATATAGTCTATATTAAATTCCCTCAACTGAAGCGAATTAATGTAAAAGTAAAAGGAAAAGTTATTGGAAATGAAAACAACGTTATATATATTAAAGAACGCTTTAGTTTAACTCTGATGTATTATTAAGAAATATTTATGAATGTATCTTCATCTCATGTTAGGTGGATCCCAATGAAAGTCAAAATAAGCAAGTAGAACTTTACGAAAAATTACTGGAATTATTGAAGATGGAAGAGACGTGTCGCGAGGGTGTGAGAGAATCAGAGGAGGAGGTAAGAGCATTCTTTAAAAAACTATATCACGTAGAAATCATACTCGACATTGTATCTCTTGATGATATACAAAATGTTAACCAAATCCATGACCATCTCTATTTCAATGTAATATCTTTTTTTTTTGTCATTTTCACTTTAATCATGTTTAGTCTGAGACTGCATTATTTATTTAGAAAATAAACTGCATATCTATTTTGTGATTTATTCATCCCTGCCTAAAAGAAAAAAAAAGAATGGAAATAAAAACAGCGAAAAGGTAATTAAATACTTTCATGTATATCATGTTGTTTCGAACACATTATAACATAATATGTATATATTTGTTTTAAAATCTATGTTCACATTCATGTATTATACTTATACTCTCTTGTATTTGTGTAGGTTAAAGAGATCATAAATGATCGTCAAAAGGAAGAACTGGCATCTGAATTGGACATATCCGTTTACGATACAGAAAGGAATGAAAAAGCAAAGAAACACAGAAAAGAATTGGTATGTTAACCTAGATTTTTCAAAATGAGGATATCATGTTTTCTCTGCACACAAATCACATTATCATAGTGATATATCAAATAAAGATATAGAGATGTTTTCTATGCTAATTTATTTATCTTGCCCATTATGATATGACAGATGATATAGACATTTATATTATAAATAGACTTTCCTATTTTTCATGAGTAGATTACATGATTGAGTTATGTACCAGAAGTGGTGAATTAGTTGAATAAGTTTAAAGTTAACCATCATCACCGAGATAATTATTTATATCAGAGCAACCTTTATGATAAAAGAAATTACAAAGCCCTCTGAGATTCTTTTTAGAGAATAAATAGGTTAATGAGGTAAACACTAGGGAAATGGACCTGTTCAATTATTTAAAGATGGAAAGATACATACTCTTATCCTGACTTTACTAAAAGGAAGAGAAACCATTCTTAAAAGGCATGTTTGCCGAATCTTTGAAGTATAATTCGATATTTTTTTATCACAAAAAAAATCTAATTATATGTTATTTCATAAAGTTTTTGATATCAGGTAGTAACCTTATTTCAAATTTTTCAATTATTTGAAGGAGAGGCAACAACTGGAAGAGAAAATGAGAAAGCAAGAAATGGAGATTGACTACTTGGCTCCATTTTTGGCTGAGATGGGAGATCCTGAAAAGATCAATCGGGAACAAGCAATTAAACTCAAAGACGATTGTTTGGATGATTTGAAACATAGATTGATTGACAAAGCTAATCTTATACAATCTCGATTTGAAAAGGTGAGCGATAAATGCCATCGTTTATGATACTTTGTTTTTTTTTGTTTATCTACCATGGTGATGATATATCTAATTTGTGTGCACGCTTTTTTCACGAATAAGATTCACTGGTTTTGTCACATGAGGCGTATTTAATTTTATATATATTTAGAAAAAAGGAATGTTGTGATGTCAATGTAAGGGCATGATAATTATGATATATTTAACTGTCTTCCCATTGAATTTTGATTTAATCAAAGTTTGCGGGCAACATAGCAATGATTAATTTTATTATTACAAATTTAATATTTCACAATCAAGAAATGAGAGCTAATTTTTTGGTCTTTTATATATATATTAATTTATTTGTTTGTTAGATTATCTATTTGTTTACTTACTCATATATTTGCTGAAATAGCTTAAAGCATTGGGGCTTACATATTCATCACCTATTCAATTTGAATGAATTGGTTACCCATAAAAGAGAAGATTGTATATAAGTTTATGTTGATATACTTTAGATGTTTTAATGGTGTTTCACCAATCTTTACACCTAAAAAATAAGTCCCATTTAATAAAACATTTTATGATGGAGGATCATTTACCAACATTTACTTGGAATGAATGGCGCGGGGCTATATGTGAAACGTTCATTAAAGATGATTTAAATCTTAACTTAACACCGTAAAAAAAACACATTTCAAGAATTTGAGACATCTTAATTTATCATTATGTGAACATTACGTGCATTGTATTTTTTTACATTGACTCTCGATGAGATCTCTAGGTAGATGGAGATGTGTATATTTAATAATAATAATAATGATAATAATAATAATAATAATAATAATAATAATAATAATAATAATAATAATAATAATAATAATAATAATAATAATAATAATATGATAATGATAATAATAATAATAATAACAACAACAACAAAATATTAATAATATTAATAATAATATAATAATAATAATAATAATAATAATAATAATAATAATTAATAATAATAATAATTAATAATAATATAATAATAATAATAATAATAATAATAATAATAATAATAATAATAATAATAATAATAATAAATAATAATAATAATAATAATATAATAATAATAAATAATAATATTATTATTTATATTATATAATATATAATCATAATATATCATCATTATAATTCATCATTATTATCATCATCATTCATATCATCATCATAATCATCATCATCTTCTTCATCATCATCATCACCATCATCATCACCATCATCATGATATTCAGTAATTTACATCATTATTTCGTATTTTTCTTAACGTATTTGGTCAATTTTAAAATTCTTCTTTCTTTTTTTTTAAAGGAAACACAAGAACTTCAGAAAAAGCAAGCTTGGTACCAACAAAACCAGGTATCCATGTCAAAGGACGACGAAGAAGAGTATATCAGCTATTGTAGTGAAGCCATGTTTAGAATACACATCTTGGAACTGAGACTTAACAGGTGATTTTTCTTTGAAATAGATTAATGAACAAATAAATCAACTACACAAACAAGCAGAAGTAGATATGAATAGATAGATAATTTATTGATAAATAAATAAATATGTGAATGAATAGATGGATAAATAAAGAAAATAAATAAGTAAATAAATAAATAAATAAATAAATAGATAAAACAACCATATAAAGAAATAACAACAAACAAAAAAAATAAGGAAAAGAAAGGAAGAATGAAAAGGAAAAGACAGAAAGGGAAAAGAAAAGATGAAGGCTTAACAGGTGATTTTTCTTTGAAATAGATTAATGAACAAATAAATCAACTACACAAACAAGCAGAAGTAGATATGAATAGATAGATAATTTATTGATAAATAAATATGTGAATGAATAGATGGATAAATAAAGAAAATAAATAAGTAAATAAATAAATAAATAGATAAAACAACCATATAAAGAAATAACAACAAACAAAAAAAATAAAGAAAAGAAAGGAAGAATGAAAAGGAAAAGACAGAAAGGGAAAAGAAAAGATGAAGGTAACGTTATTGAATATTCTCTAATGAATTGTCGACCACTCTTGTGACAAAAATTTATCCACATGCAGTGCTGTCTTTATCCGTCATACATACAAAGCGTTTTTGATGATGCCATTATGATAAAAGAGACAAAGAGTGAAAACAAAAAATTTAAGATTTTTTTTGTTCTTTTTTGTTTGTTTGTTTTTAAAATGGAAATTAACGACCAGAAGTTGGATTCTATAAGTATAGAGGGTTTCCCACCGCGTCACTGAAGTAAATAAAGAAAGGAAATTTAGTTTCAAGTCAAATTTAAATTTAAAAATATAAGCATTTGGAGTTCAAAAAGTAAAGTCTATTCTCCTTCAAGGAGCATTTATTTTAACTAAAATGTTACAATTTAAGCTTAAAATTCTATTTTAACTAACAGGTTTACATTAACATAATACCGTATTGAGACGATTGGTAACATATTCTTGTTCTATTTTTTAAATACACAGGCACAAGGAGATGGCACCTCACAAATACATGGCATTAGAACAAAAATTGAGGAATGATCCCAGACTTCAGGAGTACTTTTAAATAAACCAAATTTTGATTCATTCTATGCGTTATATAAAATTGAAAGATTTAATGTAAGATATTATTAATTACACATGTGTTACTTTCCTTGATTAAATGAACTCGACTGTATGGCAAGTCTTTCCTTTTTAAAAGGTTTTATTTGTGTAGATGCTGAAGAGGTGGTGATTGTGTAACAAAGTGCGAGTTGATCATCGGAAACTGATTTATTTAAAGACAATAGAGCACGGATATAGAGAGCAACGTCATGCAGTAATAATTTGCTTCATTGAACTACTGCTATTTCCATCAATTCATTTTACATTTGATATGAAAGTTTCACTCAAAAGATGTGTTTAGCCAGTAAATTGGAATATAGGTCTTAATAAAATATTCACATTTCAAGAATGTTGAAAACATTTTTCACTTACAATTCGGCAACAGAAATTGTATCCTTAATTTTTTTTTCTAATTTTATTTCAAATAATTATAGATAAGTAAATACATGATCGTGCATTCCCCTTGTATTTTGAATCCATGAACTGGTATGACACTTAGATAATCATATGCTATTTGTCATGTCATAACTAAACTGAAAAAGGAATAAAATTAATTGGTTGAGGAAGACTGTCAATAGCAACTACATGTTCATTTGCACAGAATTACAACATTCACGATTTCGTTATAGCTATGCTTAAACGAGTTTATGAAAAATTAGAGATAAGAAAGCGTCCCTATGTAGCTGCTCGCACTTTGTCATCTTTATTTTATGTTTCTTTTCTCATTTTTATAAATCTTATTTTTGAAAGAAAATACAGAATGACGCTTTACTGTTATTTATTTATTTTCTGATTATTGCAACTTATACTTGTTCATTTCATTAAATGTGTTGAAATAAACAGTTATTATGCCTGACATGCAAACCATTTGGTATTCACTCATTCATATTATTTGATATTCACTCAACGAAAAGTATTTGCACTTCATGGTACTTATCTCTGCCTCTCAAATAAAATAGAGAATGAAAGAAGATATTTTCTAATGCCTCACTTGTTGACAAAAGATCGTATAAGATAACCACGACAATGAAGAATATGATGATAGTGAGGGTGTTTGGAAAACCGTTGATAATGATGATGATGATGATGATGATGATGATGATGATGATGATGGTGAGGATGATGATGATGAGGATGATGATGATGATGATGATATAGTGGTGGTGGTTGTTTTTGTGGAAGTAGTAATAATGATGGTGAGTTTTTGTTGTTTTTAAGGTGCTTGGCACACTTTTAATCATTTCAAAATCAAAAAAGAAGAAAATGATCGGAAAGATAACAATTGTAAATTCGCAGCAAGGAAAAAATCAAGACAAAGTTGTTGGAAAAGAGAAAAGATATGAGAGCTGGAAAATTATGGTATCTGTCATCAAGCACCTACGTATTGCCAAGAAAAGCAACACATTGATAAGTAATAGCTCTTGAAGTGATTCTCTGTTGAATTACTAACAGAACACTGTGTCATGAGAGAGGAACAATTCAGTTCAAAAATCAATTTAATTCTTTTAACTGACCTTCACATTAGTGCTTAAGACAAATCTCATATATCCAGAAAAAATATGGCTAATGCGCACAGAGGATGGAAGAGGATAAAATATGATCGGATCGGTTGTTTTGGTTTAGGCGACGTATGCATACATGCAAGTCTGACATCCGTACCCAATTTTGGGCCTAAATTTAACATTTTTTAAATGGACAATATTTTGTGTCACTTTTTGAGATATCCATTACAACAATGAGTCCATAATGAATTGGGTTATCAGACCTGCAAATAAGGTTTAGGCCTTAGATTTACCTTGTTATCAAGATTGGTCAATAATAATAATAATAATAATAATAATAATAATAATAATAATAATAATAATAATAATAATAATAATAATAATAATAATAATAGTATATAATAATAATAATAATAATAAATAATAATAATAATAATAATAATATAATAATAATAATAATAATAATAATAATAATATAAATAATATATAATAATAATAATAATAATAATAATAATAAATAATAATAATAATAATATAATAATAATAATAATAATAATATAATAATAATAATAATAATAATAATAATAATAATAATAATAATAATAATAATAAATAATAATAATAAATAATAAATATAATAATAATAATAATAATAATAATAATAATAATAATAATAATAATAATAATAATAATAATAATAATAATAATAATAATAATGTAGCTCAATCGACGTCGGCTCGATAAATAAAATTGCAAATGATCTCATACAGCATTATAAAAACGTTGGGATTTCGAAAATTCGATGGTATTTACCTATATATACATATTAGCAGGTCTAACAGCTGGGCGTTATGATCTGTTTTAATAAACAATATAATTTTACGTTGGTTTGAGAGTATTTCCATTATGACAATGAGACAATAACAAGTTGCGTTATCAGACCTGCAAATAAATACGTTTTGCCTTTTACTTTCAGGTAACATCAGCGTCATGAAAAGGGTACATGGTAGAACACGGTTGTTGTTACTTACTTATAGAATTTAGAATTGTTAGCCAATTCAAACTTGATTCAACTAAAGAAAAAAAACAAAAAACAAAAAACGCAGAGGGAATTTAGTGAAACTATAGATTTAGGCCTATATTCTACGAGGCGATATATGAACGTCTTTTTTGCATGTCCGTTGGGGATCAAATTTGTTTGTTTGTTGTTTTTTTAAAAAAACTTTTAAATCAAGGCTGTTGTGATTATGTAGTTGTGGTTATGAGGATCTAGCAATGCAATACATTGTTTCTTTTCGTTATAATGGCTGCGGTGTAAATAATAGCGTTCAACAGCTCTTTGTTATTGTTTTTAGCCATTTTTATTATTAGTTGTCACTAAATTATGAGAACGTTTAAGGTTACATAGTTTTGTGTGTTGGCACATTATAATAAGGCTGACGGATGTGAATATTTTACTTAAACGCATAGCATCAATATGTTGGTTTAACATGGAACAGAAGTACTTGAAATCCTTGAACCAAGTTTGAGACTTGACCGACTTGACCGACTTGACCACTCAAAAATCATATCCAGAATACGCACAGGATCGTCTACACTCCTCTCCCCCTTCCAAAAAAAAAAAAAAAACAAATAAAAAAAAAAACCCCAAAAAAACAAACAATATAAGCAATAATTATTTCCTCCACGGATATGTAACAACTAGGATTTCCTAACTTATTTAACTATATGGCAACACTTTTTCTTCTTCTATTCCCCCCCCCCCTCCCACATCCACAAGTATGCCAGGTAAACACTGCTGTTAACGTGAAATACATTTAATGGTATGGTCGTTAATAAAGAATAATAATTTCATTTTAAAATAATATTTTGATAAATATACGGGTTTATTGAATAGTTTCACAAACTTAATAAATTAAACAAAAAAATTATCTATTTTAATGTTGTAATGTAAAACCTAGCCACAATTATATTTCACACAAAGTACATCTGGCAGTAGTTATTGTTGTGTGTAGTGACTGTGTGCTGGGAAACTTCTTGTGTCGAATGTCGAGTCGAGTTGTACTATGGCGTCCATATCATCTGGTAAGTATCGTTTTAAATTGAAAACAGGTATATGAATAAAACATTTAATTATTTATCCAGTGTCTACATGGCTCCAACTATGTAAGCGTTTGTTGTTTATGTGCTATGAACACCAATGACAATTCAACATTCAGTCAGTAAGTATCAAGTGAGATATCAACCGCGACGCTTCTCTTCTGACTCGGACTCGGACTGCTAACCACCTGGCTTTCTAAATTCAAATTCTGACTCGTCATTTTAGTTACTCTCTCCCCGTGCTAAAACAACCAATTTCTTCATGGCGTTCTGCATTAGATTTTAAAAGATTATTTTCAGTTTGATATTTTTATTTTTGAAAGATGATATTTTTATCAGAAACACAAACCCGTTCAAATTCGGACTTCAGAAGTTGCTTTAATTATCAACATTGTCTTGTCTTACTCTTACTCGTGGTTTCTCTACTAGGTACTTGAGTAAAACATTCAAATTGGATTGAGCTCAATGAAACATGTATCATTATAAAGTGCTTTTCAACACGATTCTAATTCTAATGCTACCAACATTGTGAAAATCAGATAAGCAGAAGAAAAGTTAGAATATGTTTAGTTTAAGTTTAAATTTAAAAGTAAGGCTGAAAAATGGTCTTCTTCTATTTGCCTTTGTTATTTATTGACGGACTTTGTGACCTGAAACTGTTGCACACTTTAAAAAAAAGACATCTATTCACTTGCTACTATACATTCACATACCTGTTTAAGTTTAAGAGAAAGAGATTTTTAAAATTTGTCAAAAGACAAAAGTTTTTTTTGGGTTTGTTTGGGTTCTTTTTTGAGCGAGTCTATTCTTTTCTACTTTTTTTTTCTTTGGCTTTGACTTTGATCCGTTTTGAGCATGAATTTCTTAAAATTGTTTTTATTTTTTTATTTTCTCTCTGACCATTTGATCGCCCTCTGAATTTTTTTGTTTGCTTGCTTTTTAATTATTTATTCTTTTAGTATATACTTTTTGAGATAGGAGTGGGGGCGAATTATCACAATTTGCAATATTCTATAGAAAGGAGCCAAAAGAGAGAAAAAAAAGGTTTAAAAGAAAAAAAAGGGGGAGTGGGGGTGGATGGGACATTTATCATTTGCAACAATCCGTAGAAAGAAGACCATAAAAAAAAGTGGCAGAACAAGGATTCGAACACACTGCGTCAATTCTGACAAGCCTTCTAAGCCAGACGACTTAACCATTTGGCCATGACACCCACATGAATGTCGACGAATATTGTGTATATACAGTAACCTGCTATCCATCGACTGATTTCGAAGTGGCAATCGGACCCGAGTATGAATTGCTTCCCGTGGCAATCACAGGAAGTGTCAAAAGTGGAAACTGGGTCGAAATTGAAGCGTGGTAGGGTGGGGGGAAGCTGCTCGTTCTCAGTTGTCAGTCGGTAGGAGGGCGAGTGAGCGAGCAAGTCACTTTTTAGAACTCCCGAAGATGACTATCTTCAAAAGTTGTGATCTATTATTCCCCTTTTGTCTTACTTTTTCTTGGGTACTTTTTAATTGTAATTCTAGAACTTTTTGCTATCCAATTTCTCCCTTTTTACTGGCGCTGATATGACCTAAATGTGTTGCAAGCGCCTTAAAAAACCCCCCAAAAAACCATAGATCTAAATATTTGTGGTCTTTGGGAGATTACAATTGTAGTCGCTATTGTTAACGTTAACAATCAATTTGCCCTCGCATAGGTAAAAGAGTGTCTTTGTGTAATGATTGGAAGATTTATTTGATTTGCCATGAGCGTGTTGCAAAAGATACATGCATGACATATCTACATTATATATTTTGCCATTTCGTGGTATCTTAATTCTTTTTTAATTACAAAAAATATGCTGTATTATTTCTAAATATAAAATTCTTGGCAGCAAACCATGCAATAGACCCCCGCCTCTGGGTTAGGAGAGTTAGAGTACCGTCTAATACTAATATTATTAGATAATACTGGACTAGGTGCCTATTAATAAAATAAGTGCTGGTTGAATACGGTGAGAAAATTATCAACTGGTAATGGGATTGGGGGTAACCCACAAACGACTGAGGCGTTGGACGCAGGGGAGATCATGGTGATACGAGATCAAAGAGAAAAATCTGCCAGCTCTTGGGTTGTGGAAATGGTTGTTGGGGGGGGGGGGGGGTGTGATTATTCTGTTTTTAATGACTTAGAGATACTCATGAGTGTGTGTGTGTTTAGGAGGACCAAGACGGTTTCTGTAACTTCTATTTAGTTTAGACTCGAGTCCGAATTGTCACAGAAAGCAATTCAGACTCGGGTCCGAATTGCCACGGGAAGCAATTCCGAACTCGGGTCCGAATAGCCTTTTCCGACTGATTTATTGTTTGTTAATTTTATGCTTTTATTGATATTTTATTAATTAATTTATTTCTGTGTATTAAGAAAATTTCCATATTCTGTAATGTGGATAAATATGTTTATAAGCTTTTTCACGGCAACCATTATTTTTCAAAACCTACTGTTTATAGAAAGACTCTCCAATTGTATTTAACAATATTTCAAACTTACTGCCACATTTATAATTTTTGGTTTCACTGCCTACCTTCCCCTTAAGTGTGCAGTTTTTAAACAGGAAAATAAACAACTCAAATCTTTTATATAGCGCAATATCCACATAACATTCTCAAAGCGCTTTACAAAGGCAAGATTGACAAATTCCGTATATTTACGGAATTCAGTGTGTTATAAACCCTCAGTATATTTTCCAATCACCTGGTAAACTGGAAAAAAAAGTAAATACATAATGTCTTTTTACTGGAGTTTAGCACTCATAAAGGGGTCAGTCGATGTGTTCTGTAAATTTTAGCCCCCTGAGTTGGCAACCCTGCAAAGAGTCAGCGATCAACAGCAACCCGTAACATGTAAAACAAGACCTGACGCTTGTTAGGCAATATTACAAATTTTTTCTGACAGAGACAGCGCTGTTAACGGCTAGGTACGGTGAGGAAGAGAAGATGAGTAAATAGCCTTTTCCAAGGACTCAACTATGTGCCAAGTGAGAGTCGAACCCAGGACCATCCAATCTGAAAGCGGTTGTCATACCACATGACCAGTATAGCAGCAATATAAAAGCTTGCTTCTTTTCTTTCGCTGAACCTTTGGTATGCTCTTCTACTCATATTAACCTCTGACATCATTTATTCCAGAAACTTCATATTGGATAAAATTCATCACAGATGCAGGTATTCCTGCTGGTGATGCAGCACATTATGCAATACTATTTGCTGACAATAGAATCAGCAAGGACATGATGTTGGATCTTAGTAAAGAATATCTTAAAGATATGGGCATCACGAGGCTTGGTGACGTGATTGCCATCTTGAAACATGCACAGAAGGTCCACAATCAGGTAATGATACATAATATATATATTTTTTAAAAAATACTGTCACTTTTAAAAGTAAGTTCTATTTCTGCAAATGAGAATAAGAGACTGTTGAACTCGCTAATATAATTTTCATTTTTATTTCTTATCAAAAGGTGCAAACTGGTATGGAGTAACCAAAAACTGTTTTAAATAATGATGTCACAATGACATGTAGACTTCTGTCGTTTATTCCAATTCAAATCTTTACCAAGAAATTACTATCAATATCAAAGCATTAGCTCAACTCTTTTTGAAAATAGATTTGAGAGTGAATGAAAACAGATGGGGGGGGGGGGGTGTGAGAGAGTGTGTGGATGGGTGGTTTGGGGGATGGAATTATGGTTGGACTAGACGGGTAGTGAGATGGTCTTTTGGATAGTGGATGAGTGGATTGGATGCTTGTCCTCATCACCCGA
Organism: Berghia stephanieae; assembly: GCF_034508935.2. Lineage (NCBI taxonomy): Eukaryota > Metazoa > Mollusca > Gastropoda > Nudibranchia > Aeolidiidae > Berghia > Berghia stephanieae. The sequence continues at coordinate 90,654,358 of NC_088360.1, read as the reverse complement.
CCTAAAGTTTTTTTCACTTGTTGATCAGCCTTTCACGTGTTTGTTGTCTCTTATATAGTACTTTCTTAATTATTTTAATTAGACCCATTGATTAAATCATCATAATATGTGTGGTTGGGAGTGGTTCAAATACTGATCTTTTGCATATTAGTTTGACTTTCCAATTCAGATGCTGGATCCTTTTATACCAGTTTTTAAGGGTTGACAGAATGCAGACAATAACAACCATCCTGTATTTTTTTTAATCATCCCACTTAACAGCCCTAGATACAATTCTTCAAGTGCAAATGTCACACGGGTTAAACTTCACTAAAATGTACACTATAAACGTACTGCCTCTCATTTCCATCTATTTCAATTGATTGTGTGGCATTTCTAAGAATAAATAGTATAACTGGGATGATGTTTTTACGTACACAATTTGTACATTAATTGCGAGTGACAACTACTATTCTCACCTGTTGCCGTAGTTACCTCAATTTTTGGGGTTTGCTGAAAAATCTTTCTCCAACATGTTGAATACCCCATTGCTTTTTTCCCCACACACAAATCCCACAGCAACATTTTGGAGTGGTGGCAAGTCAATGATACCAAATTAACTTTAATTAATCACTCACTTTACATGTCAATTTCAATGTTGGTTGCTGTTCCTTATTTGAGTTTGAGGAGAACGGCAGCTATGTGATTATTAAAAATAATAAATTCACAACCCCCCCACTGCAGCAGCAGGAGCAAACAGTTGCATTGCAAGGAATGCTAAGTGGATTCCTTGTCTTTGGTCAAATCCCCAATTTTCATGAATCTGATATTTCATAACTGAGTGTCAGGTTGGGAATGACTTTAAGATTGTCTCAAATGACTCATTGCTCCCCCTCAGACTTAATATTCCTGAGGCATTCGAGGATGTTTCTTAGCTATGTAAAAGTTTTGGCCATTATCGCTGACAAGAAATGAAACTGTTTGATAAAAAGGGTCAAGGACATTATTGTTTGGGTTCAAACATCATTTTTTAAAAGTAAATCATGCTATAAGGCTCCATGTTTGCATGAAATTTGTATAGTCTTTATGTTTGATTTGCGCTCACTTATACTTTTCTCCATATAGGAAGCAAAGGATATGCTTTTGAAATCATCCAATCTGTCAACCTTGAGGTCTTCATCACCCTCTGTCAATTCACCACGTAGATCTACAGGTAAGACCCTGTGTTTTTATCACTGTATGCATTGCTTTATTTCTTTTGCCATTTGTCTTCTGAACTGAGAAAAGTCATATTGGTTGACTTGCAAGTTATTTGAGCAAAATTATTTTCATTCTCTATGGTGTCCAATTGTGATGTTAAAATTTTGGAATTTGACCTGGAAAGTTTAATTTAATTAAAAACTAGCCTTATGAAATTGGCCTCATGATGATTCATTGTTGAATATATATTATTTTATTCAGAATTAAATGTAAATCAGTGGTCTTTATGGTAAAATTTTGAGTTATTTTATATTTGTTTCCTCCTCCTTTGGGCTTTCTATTCTTATCCTTGAATTATAATATTTTGTTTTGCCTAGGCCCCTTCATGAAATTATTTATTCAGCAAAAGGCAAAAATGTCTTTGTAGGAAAATTACTTTTATAATTTATTCATTTTTGAAGATGTTATTGTTATATTCATTTTTATGGCGACATGCCTATATTTATCTCACAGTCATTGATTTGTTCCTACTCCAAATTTCCGGAAGCATGATTACCAAGTTATTTTATTTATTTATTTGTATTTTTTTTTTTCACCAACTTATTGCATCTCAGAAAATGGGACATTACCATCACGAGAACTGAAAAATGTAACAAATTAGCTTTGGATCATTATATTGTCAAGCTTGCAGGGGCCTTTAATGTTAAATTTCACTTGATTTTACATGCAGCTTACAACACATTTTGCTTTTCTGTGTGATGTTTCATGGTGTCTCTTCTTGCATAATATTTGTTAAAATTATGCACTTTTGTCAATGATTGACAGATGTGCTGTATATTTAGTGTTGATTTTTATATTCACACCAATCACTAATTCTTACAGCTGCAAGTAGAATGGTCAATCATTTTACCAGTAAACATCCTGAAGCCAGTCCAATGAGTCAGCAACCTGTGCCCAGACCAATCACGCCAGGTAGATCTTATTGTTGTTATGTTTAAACAACAACAAAATATATTATATAATGTATTTATATAAAATAAATGTGATTGATATAAATATACATATTTCCTAAGACTCAATGAACTCAGCATTTATTCTCCCAGTTAGCATTATGGACCCAAATCCTCTTTTCATTTGATAAAAATGACATGTTAAGTACGGTATCCTTTACTTTTTTGTACCTGCTTTCTTAATGTTACATTATTCACCACTGCCTATGATCAGTACACATTCATATCTGAGTTAAGGGGGCAATGTATTAAAGTTCAGTGACTAACCCAAGGACACAATTCTATAGCCAGAGATTTGAAATCATTTTCAACCCCTTTCTTCTCTTCCCACTTACAAGGTGAGAATGTATGCTGCTGAGCTAAAGAGTAGGTTTATTTTCTTTCTTTCCATTGTCATTTTATGTTTCCTGACTGTGTGTTGAACTCATGACCCCAAGAACTCGCGAGAGGGACTCAAGTTGATTACTGCGTTTGATATTGTTTAAAAATTTTTATTGATGGATGGCATCGATTATAGAGCATCCTTTCGAATCCAGATGGAGTTGTTGTAACAGTAACAGTCAGATCGTGGGTTCAAATCTTCATTGCTGCAATCTTCTGGCACTTTTCTACTCACTTCACTCCTTATTTCCATCTTGTGCTGCTGTTAAATAATTTACTGTAATCTCAGATTATGTGCAAACCACTGAGGATCCTCTTAAACTAAAGGAAGAGGATACAACATTAGCAGATATGGACACAGTGGGGTTTGTTATGACTAATACAGGGCCATGGCAACTGAGCCGTCATTGTCAAACCGTGTTTAGATTGCTACTCATTCATTATACTCTCTCAACTAAGCAACACATGATTTTTCAAAGGGAAGTATCCTTTTCTTTTGTTGTATTCTGGAAACTTGTTCAGTGTTATTTGTGTGCTTATTGGTCATCTTCACTAGTCGCACACAACGCTTTCAACATTTGACCTTGGTCTCCTACTACACGGCTTCCTAAAAATGTATTTTTGTACTGTTTAACTAAACACAGATTCTTCCTTCTTTTTGACTGTGTTTAAAAGCAACAGCGTTTTGTTTTCTATTTCAGCTTTGGCTGTCAATTTTTTATTTTACACTTTGATACTTTGTGCATAGAATTTTTAAAAGATTGATTTTTTTTTGACATATTTTTCTTTATTGAAATCCCCCCCCCCCCCCACCTATGAGAACATGCGGAAAAAAAACCCCTTAAAAGTTTGACGTCATATTCTTTTATTCACTATAGATCCACCAAGTAGCAAAAGGAAAGTATCAGTGTTTGACAGACTGGGAGCAGAAGGTGGAGATGTGACAGTCAGTGTTCCCAAATCATCATTAGATGTAAGCATCCCTTTTTTTAGCCTGCTAAATCTCTTTTATCACATTTCCAATTATAGGACATTTATTTGATTGCTTTAGATATGAGATTTTTTACATGTTTTACATTTTTTTTATTAAAGATCATGCTGTCTAATAAAAATTCAGCTGAATTTGGATATCTTAGAATAAATAGCCTTATAAGGCAAAAACTGTTTCAAAGAATGAGAAGTAAAATTAGACTTGAGCCCAGCTGGTCACAATTTGACTTTGTATCAGGTCGAGGGATCAAAAAATGCTATTATCTCACTATATTAACTGTTAATTTATTAGAATTCGTAACTATGTCAATGTCTGTTCTGAAGATAATATAAAGGTGTTTGACTGGGATGAGCATAATAAATATGCCTTGTCAGCTGTACATAAATGGAAGGAAAAGGAATCCTTACTGGGATCAAACAGTTGCTTTTGCAGCTGGAGAGATTAATGCCTTCAAGCAGACATTTAAAGGTGTGCAACAAATGTTTTTTAAAATTTTTTTATCGCCAAGTCCTTTTGATATTTCCTGTTCTCCTGTATGGCTGTGAATGTTGGAAAATCAATAAGAAAAGAGAACAATGAAAGATGAAAAGATGTCTTTTAAGGGAGACTGTCAAATATGTTAGAATTGTAAAAAGTATGATGTTGGGAATCTCTCAACAGTCATCAAGGTGGTTGGAAAGACTGACATAGGAAAGATGATCTTGATAGAAAAAATAGAAGGAACACGAAGTATGGGATGACCAAAAAAAAAAAGAAAAAAAGACTTGTGTTGGTGTGGATGACAGGTGAACAGATAAGAAATTCGGAGTTCTTGAAAAGTGATGTCAGCAGCAGACCTGACTCCATTGATTGAAATATCAATGTGCAAGTGTTTAAAATTTCATTTCTAGGCTTTTTTTTTTTTTTTTTTTTTTCTTTTTTTTTTTTTTATCAACAAAAGTTCAGTTTTTAATATATATTGCATTTTATCTTTGACTTTGACCTCTCATAACTAAATACATTTTTCCCCCCTTTGATTCAATTTAGCCTGGCAGCAATAATGTGTTTAGTCGTCTTGGGGGTAAGACGCCATTGAAAAGACCTGCATCATCCACATCTCTCAGTGAATTAGATGATGATAATCGAAGTTTGCCTTATGCTGGTGTTTTGAAAAACTCAGGAAGTCCATCACCAGTAAGGAAGAAGAAAAAGGTGGAGGTTGTACCTGCTGTTAAGGTGTCCCTTTCGAAATTCCAAGTAACCTCCTTTAAAAAGACGATCACACCCACCAAAATCACGGTTTCAAGTAAGTTGTATAACCAAAGTTTTCTATGCCTAAAGATAACACTGTTATAGTCTGGCATTAATATAAAACCCTGAGCTTTTATATAGCACAATTTCCGCTCTGCTTGCTCAAAGCGCTTTACATTGGGTCCTTAGCACACTTAATGTGTCGGATGAGACATGATGCCTATTAGGCGATATTACAAATTTTTTTCGGGCAGAGACAACACTGTTAAGTGCCAGATATTCATTTTACACCTGAGTGCAGAGAGAGAGTGTGAGTAAAAAGCCTTTTCCAAGGACTCAACTATGCGTCACTTGGGACTCAAACCCAGGACCTTCCGATCCAAAGGCAAGTGTCATACCACTAGATCACATTTAGAGATAACTTACTTTGAATATAGTGTACCTTATTGAAGAACTCTTTAACAATTGTTGTTTTGCAAATGTAACTTTATCAGTATTTTGTGTCTTGCATAGTATCCGAGCAGTGTGTGGTAATGTTTTACCCCTTTGTCTCATATTGTGGGGTAAAAAAAAATAACCTGTTTGCTGAGCTGCCAACTACTTTTGTTTTTTTTTTTTTATGTGATTTTTTTTTTAGAGTTTTTAAAAAAAATCCTGTTTAGCGATATTGGTGTATGTTATAGGACTATCTGTGGCTGTCATTACATTTTTTATTTCTTTTTTGTGGAATATTTTTATTTGGTTTCATAATAAATACTTTCAGTTCTTTATGTCTCATTATTGATGTTGAGTAAAGTTTTAAATGAGCTGGTGTGAAATTGACGAAATAAGTAAGTAGTAAGCTTCGCAGTCCGAATGATGCTTGCTGAGAATTGTGTGATTCAGTCATGGTCGATAAGTATAGCTGCTCTCTCCATCCATGTTGTTAATTGTTTCCATTGATCGCGGTCCTGGGCCAGAGTTTTGAGGCTGTCAAGATCTTGTTTTGACTTTAGTACAGAGGGCACTGCAGTATTTCTTAGTTCTTCAGGGATTAATTCGGCCTCATCTGAATCCAGAAATTTCTGATATATAGAGAGGTCCTGGTTCAGGGTAGTTACTATATTGATGTTGGCGGTCTCCCTACATATTTGTTGCCATGAAGAAAATATTCTGTCATTGCAGTTTGGGCTGGGATGTTATCTTCTCGACGTAAGATGTGACCCAATAGCCTCCATCGCTGTTCTTTTATTATTGTATTCAAGCGTTGGACCCTGGTATTTTCATAGAGATCAATATTTGTAATTGTCTCTGGCCAATAGATTCCGATTACGCAACGTAATTGTTTGCAGTGGTATGAATTGAGACTTTCTAAGTTCTTTTTTGTGAGGCCCCAGGTTCCACAATTATATGTCAATATTGGAATAATCAGTGCCTCATACATCTGTATTCGTTTATTCTCACTGATTATGTTATTTCTATTCCATAAATTTTGGAGTTGGTTGAATGCATTGGTGGCCAGCTGCTTTCGTTTTCTGATGTCTTCATTTTCGTTGATCAAGTTGCCTAGTTTACGTACACTTTTCCATTCATTTAAATTTCTGTTGATTTTTGTATATTCTGTTTTGGATTGCTTCACTTTCAGGTTCCATGCTTCTAGGGTAGTTGATGTTATTGGCAAGTATATTTTCGCTTGATGTTCTGATTCAAATATTAGGTCTGTATCATCTGTGTATATCAATTCACGAGTGATCTTCTTTATTGGTGGTAATTTTGGTCTTAGATCTTTCATGGCCGATTCGAGGTATATAAGACAACAGTAAATAACAATGCAAGTTGAAGATTAAGGGCGCAAACAATTTGGGCTTGTCATAGAATATAACTTTGATGTAAAGTGATAGAAAATAGAACAAAGAAATAACCATCCTAACCAATCACAGATACTTCCAGACTTTTATTAATCCATCAATTAGCTCATTATATATTATATATATATATATATATATATATATATATATATTTACCACAATGTTGGAGTCAGTCTACATCGATGTTTCAGGCCTTTAGCCATCGTCAGGACTGTGTGTTACATGAGTTTGGTTTGTTGTCTGTTGTTTGTTGAAGTGGTTCCGGTTTATAGTTGATTAATAAGTACTTCCGGCGATGTGGACACGTATTGTACATCTCAGTTTTCATGTTGAGTGTGGCTTCATGAGGGTGTTTGATTATAGCATATTTCTCTTTCAGGCATAAGCTACATTGTTTTGATGTTGGTGTGTATCCTGTTGCTTTAGATAAAATTTTCCATGAAAGGTTGTGGTCTAGTTTGTTGTCTTTTAATTTCCAAATATGTTCGCTGAGTTTTGTGGATGTTTTTTTGTTAGTGTTTCTAAATGTTGAGGTGTGTAGGTTGTATCTTGTTTTGAAATTATTTCCCGTTAGTCCTACATATTTTTCTTGCTTGTTTGTTTTAGTTTTGGTGACTGTGGCTTGGTAAATTAAACTTGATTCTAAACATTGTTTGTTTAGCTGGCAATGTTCCTTATTTCTGCAGTTGCATTTTCTGGTGGGTGGGTTTTGCTCTTGTCGGTGGTTTATTAATATTTTTTTGTTGTGGCTTGAAATTATTTGTTCTATGTTGCACATACATGAGTAGCTTATTTTTATGGTATTCCTGTTGATAATTTTCTGTAGCTTGTGGTTTTTTGGAAAGTGTGTATCAATTAACTTCAGGAACTGCTGTCCAATGTTTGTGCTGATGTTTTTGTCGAAATTGTGGGTTGAACCAAGTAATATGTCATTTTCTTATTTAGCGTTCTTCACTTGTGTGTTGAGGTTTACATGAGAGGGGGGTGTGTGTGTATTCAAATGGTGTGTTGTATCCGGTTTTTGTGAGTGCTTCTTTGTAGGGGGTGGCTGCGTCGTTGAATATCTCTCTGTTTTCCGAAAGTTTGCTCACCCTCAGTGCTATGCTTTTTGGTATGTTTTCAATGACGGAACGTGGGTGGTTGCTGTTTTTATTAATGTAGCTAATGGTGTTGTTTGGTTTTCTGAACGGTTGGAATGAATTGGATTTTATGTCGAATGTGATGTCGAGGAAGTCAACTGTTTTTTTGTTTGCTTCTATCGTGATTTTCAAATTGTTGTTTTGGAATATTTTACAGATTTGTTTTTTGATGTTTTCGTTCGCTCTTGGTCGTTAGTTGGTTTTAGCGAGTCCGTCATCTCTATAGAGGCCGATGTATGTGTGTGGATGTTGCAGTTGTGACAGAATGTAGAGTCCGACCAGTTCGCTTGTTTCAGCACCGTCGAATAAACCCATTGTTATGTCGAAATTATTATGTCGCTTTGTCAGCGGCGTGTTGTCATAGTGTTAAATATTAAAATAATAATTCGCTCCATTGCTACATGTCGAGCACTATCCGTACCATATTTGTATCAAACACGATTCAATATATATATATATATATATATATATATATATATATATATATATATTTATTTATGTTTTTTTTTTTGTTTTTTTTTTCATTTTGGGCCAAATTATTTGGTAAAATTTATATGTTTTTACTTTTTAAAAGCCCCCACCCCCTTTATGCTGAACATCGGTTTTTATATTTATAGTTCATTATATGGGTTGGTCAATTTGTTCTATATGAGTAATAATATATTGAAAATCATTCACCCAGATATCCAAAGGCCAGAAGTGTCGACATCAACGGAGGGAGTACTATCTGCATTCGCTAAAAAAGAAACACCCAGTTTAAGACAAAGGTTAGGGTCCAAAACAGAGTTACCTTCAAGTACTACAATGTTGAGTATGGGCAAAGTTAAGACAAGAACAAAAGTGGCGAAAGGTAAATATGGTAGTATCAGATGTTTGATTCATAATTGATTATTACATATACATAGGTCGAATTTATCATTTAAATAATGTATTGATAATTGGAAAGACCTGCAGTGAGAGTAAAAAAAAAAGAAGAAATATCTAAAAAAAAATAGCCACTGCTGTCAATACCGGTTATTCTTTATTCTTTCATTATTTATATTTTTTTGTCAGGGCTCGTTCCTCTCTTTTATTATTGTTGTCTTGAAGATGCCATTTTCAGTTCTGCTGTTGATCTCTTCAAACATTGGGTTTTTAATTATAATTAAGCACTTGATTTGTGATTTTGTCCACAAAATGGGGGGGGGGGGGGGGGGGGGGGGGGTCTCCTTTTCCTTTGGTTATCTAGTCTTGTCCTGGATCAGTTCAACTTGGCTTAGGAGTGAGCCAGTCAAATGTTTATGCGTGAGAGTGTTTATGTTTCTTTTTTTTTCTTCTGTGAGAGGTCTTTTAATTATTTTTTTTTAATGTAGATAATGTTTATTAGGATATATCCTAAGCCTGGCTGGCTTATCATTACCGTAGTAGATTGAATTTCAGATTTGCATTTAGAAGCTACAACTAAATTTTTATAAAGGTTATGTTTATATAAGATTTTAAAAAAACAAACACATATTAAGAAAAAAGCCATTTTGAGTAATTTCTTCTGTCTTGCGGTTGGTTTTTCAGTATACAGAGATACCAACTGTTACAAAAATTCTGGGGCCCCCCGTGGTGGGCAGGAGATCATGATGTGTCTTCTATCCCCTTATATCTGTTTTCCGAGTTGCTTTCTGTCTTCGTCTTGGAATAGGAATACTTAATTTTGTCCCAACCCTGGCTGGAGTCCTTGACTGGGAGGGAAGTAGTCAAATGTATAGTTTTGGGGGATGATATTTTTTTCCCCTTGTAAATCATCTCTCTGTTATGTATTTTTAGCTATGTATTATGTAAACATTTGAGTGTGTTCCTCTTAGTGGGAACCTGTGCTGGTGTCTGGATGAGTTTTTAAGATGATCTCAAACTATGTTCATTGATGATGTGCTCTTGGAATCTACATTTGTTCCCTATTAGAACCAATTCCCCTTTGTCGTACTTTTTTTTGGGTGCTTTGATTATAAATAAAGAATATTTTGACAATTCCATTTTCTTCCTAAATGTCTCTCAAACGTCGTAAACCCTTAAATATGAACAAACAATATTACAAAAATTACAACTTTTAAAAAATAAAATTGCCATCAATATGAAAATCTTCAAATATTAAGTATTTTTGGCAAGTTGCTGTTCTTAATTGTATGAAAATGAGGCTGAGAGTATTTATGTGTAGTCATGGCACTGTGATCGTTGTTCAGTATTACTCATTAAATGGGGACCTTGCTGGATTACCCTTTTTATGTAAGTGTGTATGGTGGTTGGGGGGGGGGGGGGCGGGGGCATTTTCCCTCCCAGTTTACACGTTTCTGATTCTTGAGGCTTCTCTGAACTATGACTTCGTCCCAAATATAGTTCATGGAACTTTATTCACATTAAAAAAAAAATTATACGGCAAGTAAAACTTATGGTCCTTTGTGCATTAAAAATTGACTCTGCTTGAAAACCAAAATATTTCTCCACAGAGTAAAATGATGCAATGATGCTATTAAGATTATTTATGCTGCTGGAATTTAAAAGGTCAACCTCATAGAACTGGTATAATGTAATAACCAGTTGCAGTCCAGCCGTAGGTTAATGAATTGCAAGGTTCTGACACATCAAATAGACAGAACAGCATTGGGCTGGGAACATGATCTGTAGGTTGTTGCTGTGGTTCTACTGTTTTTTTTTTTTTTTTTTAATTACTCTCCTTTTTACTGAGATACACAAGCATCTTGTTCAGAGGGTAACTTGCCTTTGCTATTATGTATTTTTTATGATTCAAGCATAAACTTAAACTACAATTCTCTGGGTCTCTTTCTAAAAATCACCACTTTCCTTGGGGAATACAGTTCATATGGTAGACAACCTTCAACAAATGAATTTCTAAATTTATGATGTATGCCAATATTTTATGATTCTTATGATTTGGCTATAATGTGATTTTTCACCTTTTTTTTTTTCTCTTCTCCTTCATTCATTTACAGTGAGAGTACAAAATCGCTTGGGTACCAAGAAAGAGGAACAATCTTCTCCAGTTGTTTCATCTACGCAACAAATTAATGTCAAGCTTAGGAAAGCCAAGGAAATAAGTCTGAGATCTGCCAAACAAGATAGTGTTAAAGCGACTGGAGTGTTCAGCAGATTAGGAAAAATATCTAAAGTTTGAAATTATATATCATTGAGAAAATGGTGACTTTAGGTTTTGTCATTGATTGATGAGAAATGAAGTGATGTCATAGCGTATAAATGGAGGATTGCAGAAAAACAACAAAAACTGGTTGTGGCAAAACTCTATAGACGCTTTTTAGACATTTTGCTCTAACCACTGACTAAAATTCTAGTTTTACTCATTCATGAGTACTATTGTTGCCTTTTTTTTTTTTTTACAGAGTTGCCTCCTCCTCCCCATCCCCTTCCAAATTTTGGCTTAAAAGTGAAAGTAGTAGTGTCACACAATGTTGATTCTGGACCTTGACTATTCCAAAGCACAACCTTACTGGATTTTATAAAGTCAAGGATATAATGGAAATTTCGTTTAAAAAAGAATTTAGCCTTGTGAACAGTACACTCCAGCACGGTTTCCTCAAACTCATTCGAATGTCCCAATTTTTTCCCCTTATTATCCTTTGGTATCTTTCCATTCCGTCCTCGAACAATTCTTTCCTTGATCTAATTTCTCTCAGCCAATGTAAAAAATAAATAAATAAAAATAATACTCATAAGGTTATTTTTAATGCACCAGGTAATTTCGACGACTGATGATATACTGTGACATTGACAGTAACGTATATATTTATCGAGGGTATCTATCTACACTGCAGACACACACAGCCATTCACACACTCCATTGCTGTTTTGCATAACCGACAACTCTCTACATATTCTTACCACTTTGCCATTCTTCCTAATTTTCAATATCAAGCGCCATTTTTGCACGTGGCTGTCTATGACGGTAAATGATTGTTGCGATAGAGCAACCATCCTCCTCCCCTCTCCACACACAAACACCAACACCAACAGATTATAACATCTCATGTATACAGTTATCTCCCTCAACATATCAAGTAGATAGACAATAAAGTTCCTTTTTTTGTCATTCTCAAGTGGAAATTTGTCTTGGGGTCTATTCTAAGGGAAGACTGAAATAACCCAGGTGTCAGCAGCAGCCCAGGCCGCAAATTGAGCTAGGAAGAGATGGCTTGTTGAAGGCCACATAACACGATGGATATTCGACCTAGGTATCTTTTGGGTGAATTTCAAAAGTCCATACTGACAGCTGAATCACACTGCCCCCTACCCCTTTTTCCCCTCCCCATCAAGTCATTATGGCAAGGACGGTTTCCTTGCAACGTTTTTACATGTCCTGAGGAGTTAGAGGAAACCGTGCTGGAGTGTATATGAGAAACAATAATTTTCGATTTTAGGGTTAGTATGGGATATAGTACATTTGGCTTATTGTGAGCTAAACATTATAAAATGTAACATCATAAGGGGGGGGGGGGGGGAGAAGGGGGTTAAACTGTTCTTGGTTTTTCAATATTTTTGGTTTAAAACAAATTTTTCTGTGTTTATAAAATCTGGTAATTCCTCCCATTTTGACTTATATATTAAAGACAAATATTCCTTTGTTTGCATTTCCGTGCATATATTTTAAAACCTGCTGTTTACCCCGATTTTTCTCTGATAATTCTTACTATCCCGATTGTCAGATCCTGATTTTTTAATAAAGATACAGTGCAACCCCGATGTAACGACATCCGTTATAGCGACATTCCCTGTATAACGACATGATACTCAGGTCCCATTTTATTTTACTATATATCATTAGTAATAAAAACCCCTCTATAGCGACGCACATTTCAGCAAAACCCCTGTATAACGACATTTCTGGTCCAACAAACCTTGAAGGTGTTTGTCTACCATGAAATTGTTCGTAACTATTACAAGTGGTATCTTCCATTCTATGTATGTTGTCTACTTGTAATAAGCCCAGAGCTAGTTCTTATTGTAGCCAATGAAAACGCTTCTTTTTCAGCCAATCAATAGTCACATTTGTACAACACCGCAGCCAATCAGAAGGCTCGCCTTTCACCAATCAGAAGGCTCGCCTTTCACCCAATGAATGCCTGTGACAGGTCAACACTGGGCTGTTTATAAATCCTTTGTCCACTCTCCATTCATTGCCGGTCCCAAGCCCGGATAAACTACAGAGGGAAAATGAAAAAGTATACATTCACTACACAAGACCCAAAACACCTCCTGATATACACACATAGGAAACCTCTCTGTAACGACACGTTTTCCCGGTCCGGACGATGTCGTTATATCGAGGTTGCACTGTATGCAGAGGCCCCTTCCGCTTTTCGCAGAATCATTCCGCTTAATCAATCTACATTGGGGGAGTCCGCAGTCAAGGCAAAAATTCAACGTTTCAATAGAGGGAAAGTTGTAAAAAATCATATCTAGTAAAAACATCAAGGTGGATATGGCTGATCAGTATCGTATTTTAGAACAGATTCTGATAACAAATAGGGAAAAACCAGATAAAATGTGCAAAATGGGGGTAAAAAATGTATAAAAAGTGTATTAAAGTCTAAATCATCCTCTATGGTTATTCAATACACGTTTGTGTGTCTGATTAGTCCCTTCAAAGTGTATGGAGTTGATGTCAGATAACATTATATTTTCATGGAGGTCAATGACCGAGATGTTTTATCCTACCTCCAGTTGGTAGCATTATTACTGTCTGCTACTCTCCCTATTTAATTTTGGCAGTGTGCATTTGTGTGTGATTGAGTGTGCATTGGAGGGAGGGGGGTCTTGTCAAGAAGTTTATTGACAATTTCCTAAATCCTGATTTTTGTCTCTAATTTGATCATGATTTTTTCTTTTTCTATTTTGGTACGTAGGCAGGTCTGTATTTTTTAATGAAATTATTTTGTTTACATTTCCATTGTAGAGAATGGGGGTCAATTTGTTTATCAGAACTTACTGTTATTTTTACATTTGATCAATCCCTGTCAGTAGTCGAATCTAGTTTTTGAAATTATTACAAATTTGATGAAAATGTTTTCTATAGGATAACTCCAGGTCTTGTAATCCAGAAGTGAAAAGTAGGGAGCCTTTTTCTTTGACCTTCAGGATTGTGATGTTATCTCATTTCTTTGTGAACCAATTAGTTTGTCAAGTTGGTTGCAAAAACATATTTAAATTTGTGCAATTGTAAATTTTCTCATGTTTTTATGATAATGAATAAATACTTGTTATTTTATAATTTCAAATCGTTTTCTTTGTCTTTATGTATGTCATCTAAAATAAATAAATGGGAGCTCTTATAATGAGCAATATCCACTTACAAAATATAACATGCCCAAAGCGCTTTTAAAGCAACATTGAAAATTTAGGATGCGGCATGCAGTTGTCAAGGGCTAATGATTTTTTAAAAAAAGAGAGAAATCCAGAGTAAAATGCCTTCTCCAAGGACCAAATATTTTCAATTTTGCACTACCCGCAGCCAATGCAAATCTTTGAACTGCAGGTCACGTGCCAAGTGTCAAAACCAGAGCTGCTGACTCCCATTTTCTTCCCCCCGAAATAATCTTGGCAGAATTTTTAAGATCCAGTTTATCCCTGATATTTAAAAAATATGATTTAGGGATGATTATTCACAAGAAATCCTGGATGCTTCCCACTTCTTGACTATCTTACCTTCAACATTGGAATTCTCATGGCAAAAAAAAAAATCAAATAATTTAAAATGTTGTTGTCAAAAGTTCATTCTCATTCCAGAATGCACTGGCCCTGCTTTTGGTCTTTCCCTGAGAAGTAGGCTGTCACAGTTATCTCTTTTTATTTTGGAGGGGAAATGATAATTTCTTTGTAAATATTCTCGTCATGGTGCATTGTTATTAATTTGTAATGTTGAAAGTGTAATTATTTGAAAACGTATCCCTTTTGACTAGATGAGGATTCAATGAATGCTTTTGTCAAGTTGACAAATTGTGGCTTTAGAAAAGGGATGTTTGAGTGATGCTATTTTGGTAGTGGAGGAGATGCTGTATTTAGTTTTTGATCTATTCCCTTTGCTATTTTTTTTTCCTGAACAGTCAAATTGTTACAGTTACGATTTTACTGCACCACTCTGCTTTTGGGGGTCATTTCTGTCCCTGTGTGAAGTAATCCATATCTTTCTTTTACGTTTATTTAACACTCTTAATCTTTAAAAAGGAAGAAAATGAGGTCGAAGAACATGGGATGGTAAAAATCCGAGATTTATATTTGTTAGCACATAAGAAAAAGTAAGACAAGGGATTTTTTCATAAATTGCTATTATCATCACATTTGACTTGTTTCCCTCTCAGCCAAGGATTTATACAAGGGAAAGGACAAAACCAAGTCGTGATCTCATTCCAATTCCAAGACAAAGAGAGAAAGCAAGTTGGAAAACATATAGTGGTATATTAAGACAAAGTAAGTGACCACCCTGCCCACAATGAGAGGTCAGAAACCCCACCCAGGGATGTGCATCTTTAAAGAGTCATACAACTAAAATATATAAATAGTAGTCCTTCAGAAATGTTTAACTCATTTTCCGTAGCGTTAATTAGACAGTAAAAAATGCTTGTTACCATTTAGACAAGGTGTTGGTTTTATGTATGCAGCATAATTTTCATCAGATTTTTATATTTTTTTAGACCAAAATAATTTTCACCAGATGTGACAAACCCAGGCGACCCAATCATTGCTGGGTGGACAGAGGGATCAGTTAAAAACCCGGACTGCACATTGAGGGGTGCAATTATAACGTCTGAGCTGGAATTTAGGAAGTAAATAGAATACGAAAAGACGGATTTGCTAGTGTTAACACGAAACGGAAAAGAATATCAGGGCCAGCAGGATTTGTGAGTTTGTTAAGAGGAAAAGGTTCCAATTGTTTTCACTTTTTCTAAAGTTTTGATTAAGCCTTCTTGGTTTAATCTTTTTTCAAAGTGGTTTGAAGAATGAGTTGATTCAAGCCACCTAGTTAAAGCACCATTGACCTACCCATGTTTTGATTAGGTTTTTATTTAGCTTAAACTTAAACAATTACCCCTATAAAAAATCATAAGGATTAAGGGAATTATTTCAAACAGGGAAAAGATGTTAAACATGGTCCTAAAATTGTCACACCCAGACAGATAATTTAAGAGAGAGAGAGAGAGAGAGAGAGAGAGAGAGGGGGGGGGGGGGGGGGGGGGGGGGTAACCTGCCTAAAATGGAACTTTAGATTTGACTGTTTTCCATTTGGCTATGAATCTCAACAAAAGGTAATGCAAACCCAAATAATATGATTCCAGGACAAGACCAGAAGGCCATGTGAAAAGGGAAAGGATACTGGGGGAATAGGAGAAACAGCGAGTGACTTTTCCCTTGGAATTGGAACCAAGGGATTGGATCCCCATTGAAAGGGAATCAATTAAATGGTTTCCAATACATATTTACACAGAAGGATGCCGTTTACAGGATTGAGACTTCACAAGACCAAATTCAGAGTAAAATTTTAATCAGATACTGCTGCGGAGGATAATCCTCTCTGCGCTGTTGGGAGCCTGAGGCAACAGCAAGCGATCGCCAATGTTCCCAGTCTTTCGCCGCATGGGTTTTGGCCTGTAGCCCGAGACCCTAAAAAAGTGTATGAAACAGTGCCAGACAAAGCAAGAAAGAAAAATATCCAGCCCAAAAAGTCGAGGCAGGCTGAATTTTTGTTGTTTGTTTTTAAGGATTTTACAGTGCTTGCGACACATAATATAGTTATAGGTCATTTCAGCATCAGTGAATAGGAAGAAAATGAATAGTCAAAATATTCTAGAATTACATTTAAAAGTAAAAGCAAATTGAGAAGCAAGACAAAGTGGAATGGTTGTCTATTTTTGTTTTTAATGGTTTTACAGCGATTTCAACACATTTCGGTCATATCAGCGCCAGTAAAAATGAGGAACATTGGATAGTAAAAACTTTCTAGAGGTAACAATTAAAAGGGCTTGAGGAAAGGGTAAGACAAAGGGGAATGGCTCAAATAGGGAACCGATGTAGATTCCAAGAGCACACTATCAGTGTACTTAGTTTGAGATCACCTAAACGTCTCACCCAGATACCAGCACAAGATTCCACTAAGAGGAATACACTCAAATGTTTACAAATCAAATGTAAAAAAAAAAAAGGGGAATGGTTCAAATATGGAACAGATGTAGATTCCAAGAGTACACTGCCCTACTAAGTTTGATAAGCTCATCCAAAAATAAGCACAGTATCCCAAGAGGAACACATTCCAATGTTTTTTCAAACCATTATATATAGGTATATTCAAAACAAAAACGGTATACACACATACCAGCCAGAGATGGTTTACATTAAAAAAAAAAGATCTTACAAAACTATAACTACATTTAATGTTTCCCTCCCACTCCCAGCCAAGGACAGGACAAAACTAAGTAATCTTCATCATCATCATCAATCCTATGATCTGACGATCTGCGGGTGGGGGGGATACACGGGATGCAGATCTCGCCACTTTCCGCCATTCTTCTCAATTGTTGGGCTTCTCCAGAGACGCCAACTTTAAATTTGGCTCACAGGAGTTTCAGACAACACTCGTAGGAATTTCAATGCCGAAAGAGGAATTTCCGCACACGAGAAAAAGAAATTCGAATGGTATTTGATATTGTGTTTACATAATGTATAGTTCTAAATAGATAACTGATTAGAATTATATTATGATAAATAAACACAATGCCAAATACAATCCCAGTTTCCTTATTTCAAATGAAGTAAAGCGCCAAAACCTAATTGTAGAGATTGTAGTACTGGTGGTAATGTGGTGTTGGTGGTTGTAGTAATGATGAAGATTATGTGTATGAGTGATGGGGTTGTTGTGTAGTAGTTGTAGTGATGTGATGATGTGGTGGTGGTTAGTGGTTGTAGTTGTGGTCGTGATGATAATGATGTGGTGGTGGTTGTAGTAGTGGTGGTAGTGTTGTTGATGTGGTGGTGATGGTGGTTGTAGTACAAATGGTAGTGATGATATTGTGGTAGTGGTGGTTGTTTGTTTTATGTTTTAAGGGTTTTACGGCACTTGCAACACATTTAGGTTATATCAGCGCCAGTAAAAAGGAAGAAAATGGGATAGTAAAAAGTTCTAGAATTACAATTAAAGCACCCAAGAGAAAGGAAGACAAAGGGGAACTGGGAACAAATAGGGATCAGATGCAGATTCCAAGAGCAAACCATCAATGTACTTAGTTTGAGATCACCTATAAGTCTCATCCGGACACAAGCACAAAATCCAACAAAGAGGAACACACTCAAATGCATACATTATACATTAAAAATAACAATAATACATTACAGAGAGATGATTTACAAGGAAAAAAATATCATCTCCCAAAACAATAACGATGCAGTTGACTGTTTCCCTCCCATCTAGGACTCAGGCCAGGGCCAGGACAAAACCAAGTAATCTCAGTCCAAGACAAAGACAGAAAGCAAGTTGGAAAACAGATATAGGGGATAGAAGACACAGCAAGTACCCCCCTGCCCACTATGGGAGGTCAGGAACCCCACCCAGGTAGTGGTGGTTGAAGTAGTAGTCGTGTTAGTGATGATAATGTGGTGGTGGTGGTGGTGGTTGTAGTAGTAGTAGTGGTAATGATGATGTGGTGGTGGTGGTTGTAGTAGTAGTGGTAGTGATGATGTGGTGGTTGAGGTAGTAGTGCTCGTGATGATGATGTGGTGCTGATGGTCGTAGTAGTAGTCGTAGTGATGATGATGTAGTGGTGGTTGTAGTAGTAGTAGTAGTTGTTGTAGTGATGATGATGTGGTTGTAGTAATAGTTGTAGTGATGATGATGTGTGGTGGTTTGGTAGTGATGAAGATAAAGTGGTAGAGGTGCTTGTAGTAGTAGTGGTAGTGATGATGTGGTGGTGGTGGTTGTTGTAGTAGTAGTGATAGTGATGATGTGGTGGTGGTTGTAGTAGTAGTGGTAGCGATGTTGTAGTGGTGGTTGTAGTAGTAGTGGTAGTTGATGTGGTGATGTGATGAGTGTGTGTGATGGTGGTGGTGGTTGTAGTAGTAGTGGTAATGATGAGGTGGTGGTGGTTGTAGTAGTAGTGGTATTGTATGTGTGTGGTGTGAGTGAGTGAGTGGTTGTAGTAGTAGTGTGTGTATGTGGTGTGGTTGTGGTGGTGGTGGTTTGTAGTAGTAGTGGTATTGATGTAGTGATGGGTTGTGTGGTAGGTGGTAGTGAGTAGTAGTGGTGTGATGATGTGGTGGTGTGTGTTATAGTAGGGTTGATGATGATGTGGTGTGGTGTTGTAGTGTATGTGTGTAGGTGGTTGTTAGTAGTAGTGGTATTGATGATGATGTGGTGTGGTGGTGGTTGTAGTAGTAGTAGTGTAGTGATGATGATGTGGTGTGGGGTGTGTAGTAGATAGTAGTGGTAGTGATGATGATGTGGTGTGGTGATGTGTAGTGGTATTGAGTGTGTGTAGGTGGTTGTAGTGTAGTGGTATTGATGATGATGTGGTGTGGTGGTTTTAGTAGGTGTTGTGTAGTGGTAGTGATGAGATTTGGTGGTGGTGGTTAGTAGTAGTGTGTGTATGTTTGTGTTGTAGTAGTTTATGTTGTAGTGATATTATGATGATGGTGGTGGTAAGAAATGTAGTAAAATTTATGAAGTTATTCAGTGATGATAGTGATGACATGGGTGGTGGTTAAGTAGTAAGATAGTAGATTAGGATATATGTGTATTATTGAGATATAAGTATGGGCTCGAACAGTCAGGTGCCCAGTTGAAGAGATAATTGGATGTTTAGTAGTATTAAGTTATAACGCTGAAAAAATAAGGTCATAATAGAGTGCAGTAACAAGAAATAATGGTGTAAAAAATTTAGAATTACATCAAGCTCCAATAAGGACAAAGGAATGTTCACAAGGAACAATGTAGATTCCAAGACACACTTCATGACTAAATTGAGACACTAAACTAAACACAACAGGTCATAAGAGGAATACACTCAAAGTTACAAAATTTAATCAATACATATAGTGCATCAAGGATAAGAAAAAACATTCAAGACTAACTATACTTCGACGTTTCCTCCCGCAAGAATCCAAGGTGCAAACTAGTATTCTTCCAAGACAATGACAGGAAACAATTGGAAAACGGGTATGGGGGATAGAAGACACAGCATGTACCTCCCTGCCCACTATGGAAGGTCAGGATCCCCACCCAGGTAGTTGTGGTACTGATGATGTGGTGGTGGTTGTAGTAGTAGTGGTAGTGATGATGATGTGGTGGTGGTTGCAGTAGTAGTGGTAGTGATGATGTTTGTAATACTAGTGGCAATGATGATGATGTGGTGGTTGGAGGGGGAGGGGGGTATCCTTGGAACAAATTGACCTCACCGGAATTTGACGGAAGTTGCCCGGAGCCCGGAATTTTTTGCTCCAGACCGGAGTTTTTTCTGGTGAAACCCGAGTCTTGGCATCACTGGCTTCTCCAAGAGTTCCTCCATCTTCATTCCCTGGGGGAACTCCAGCAGTAAGCGCAATCATTAATCTACCGGGGCACGACTGATCCGGCATGTCAAGTGTTGTGTTACTGTCTTCCATGTATCCTTTCGGTGGACTTGTATAGCTTGGTGGTGTCCATCTCCTCTCCGAGCTAGATAGACTAATCAATTCGGAAAACTGACGTAATTGAAACTGATTGTTTATGACTGTCACTACAAGGTAATGTATTATTGTAAGAGAATAGAGGATGCTACTGATTGTCGATAGCAAATAAACGCATTCGAACCGTTATGGAATAAATACGCAATGTTCATATTGTTTCAATTAAAATCAATTCACTTATTATATGTGTTCTTTATTATTTAACAATTTACATGGTCCTGGCTTCATGAACTTCGTCAAACAAATTACTGTAAACAGCTTTGAACAAAATAAGACAGCCATCATTAAACCGGAAATTAATCTTATTCCAAGACAAAGACAAAAAGCAAGTTGAAAAACAGATATATAGGGGATAGAAGACATGAAATAACCTCCCTGCCCACTATGGGAGGTAAAAAAAAAACAAATCCCACCCTGGCTCATTTTTTGGATGTTTTTTTTTCTTGTACCTGTATGTTTTCTTTTTCGCTTTGCCAGGCACTGTTTCATATACAATCTTTCAGATCTTTATCTCAAACCAGCTCCCTATTTAGTCAGGATGAAGCCCTGCGCTTTTAGATCTCTGTACAGTTCTTCTCCAAGTTTCCTTTGGTTTACATCAATTTCTTTTTCTTGTGGAGTCCAGTGTAGCCCTGTTCTTGGGATGTTGTCCACTGGCATCCTGCAGACATTACCGAGTCACCTCCGTGTGGTTCTGATAGTGTTTGTAATTGTGCCCACCCCAGTTTTCTATAAGAGATCCCCATGATTCATTTTTATGACTTTTGGCCAGAAGATTCTTAGAATTCTTCGCAGACATTTGGTCTGGACACGATCTAGAAGGTATTAATTTAGATTAAAATGTGCTCAATATCAATGCTAAAAAAAAGAATCCTTTCTGAGTACAGAATATCGCTAAAGAAGTGAGCATTGAAAAGAAAAAACAATCTAATCCTGTTTTAATAATAATTGTACTATGGCTACTTTCCTACCAGAACAGCCTTCTTCAAAAACTTGATCGCATTCATGTGTCAGCGCTTAGTCAGTTTATTGTTAAACTTCCCTGATCTTTCACAAGTCCTTAATGAGGCCCGAAAACACATATTTGATATACAAGGATTGAAAAACAATTTTTGAAGAATTCCAAAAATCTGAGGAAGAATCCCACATCTGCATTAAAAAAAAAAATCCTTACAGGCTGTCCAGGGAAATCCAAATTTAAAACTTCCTACCTAGAAGTGAAATTTCCTACCAGGCATTTTATCAATTATTGCCATCCCCAAAGTGTTCTAATACGCTTAAAAAAGACAATCCTACTTAGAATCGTCTACCTCAACACAATCTATATTTTAGAGGTGAAAATGAGTGGTCACTAAAAGGAGGAAATTTCTCAGAGCACAGATAATGACCCATTCATGCGACTACAATCTATAAATTTGAATTTCATTAAAATTTCCTAAGATTAGATGCAACTCAACATGTGTCTCGCACTGGCAGCAATTTTTGACATCATTCGGAGGAATTTCAAAAGTTTAAAAACTGATAGCAACATATAAAATCTAATCTACTATGAGAATGGTACCATGTGATTATACAATGCCAAAAGCCATAACCCACCCTCATTTTCACTTTTTTAAAAATACTCATATGATGTGTTGGTAGGTATGATGTGGTAGTAAGTTATAGTACTAGTGGTAGAGGATGATAGTGTAGTGGTAGTTGCTGTAATGGTTGTAGTAGTGGTGATTGTGATGATGGCAGGGATGATGATGTGGCAGTCGTGGTGGTGGTGGTAGGGATGATGATTTGATGGAAGTTGTAGTAGTGAAGTGGTGGTGGTGGTAGGGATGATGACGATGATATGGTGGTTGTAGTAATAGTGGTGGTTTTAGGGATAGTGATGTGATGGTTGTATAGTATAGCAGTGGTGATGCTGGTAGGCATGGTGATGTGTTAGTGGAGGTGGTAGGGATGATGATGTAGTGGTGGTTGTAGCAGTGTGCTGGTGATATTAGATGATGTAGTAGTAGTTGTAGCAATGGTGGTGTGGTGGTGGTAGGGATAATGATAATGTGGCGGTAGTTGTAGTAGTAGAGGTGGTGGTAGGGATAATGATGTGGTAGTAGCGTGACGGAATGTGGCAAATGGGCACAAGACAGAGACTTCTTCCGAAGGACTGTGTGGGAGGCTACGTCCAAGTGATATGCCACAGAGGTGAGAGAAGAGAGTGAGAGAGAGAGGAGAGAGACGAGAGATGAGATGAGGAGAGAGGAGAGAGAGAGGAGAGAGAGAGAGAGAGAGAGAGAGAGAGAGAGAGAGAGAGAGTAGCTGAAGTAGTGGTGGTGGGAGGTATGATGATGTGGTTGCATTTGTAGTAGTGGTGATGTGGATGATGATGTGGTGGTGGTTGCAGTAGTGGTGTGGTGTTGGTGATTGGGATGATGTGGTAGAGGTGATAAGGATGATGATGTGGTGGTGGTGGGTATGATTATGTGGTAGTCGTTGTAGTGATGGTATGGGATATGGTAGTAGTGGTGATGAGGATGATGCTGTGGTGGTGTTTGCATTAGTGAGTGGTGTTGGTGATAGGGATGATGATGTGTTAGTGGCAGGGATGATGTGGTGGCAGTTGTAGTAGTACAATAATAATAATTTTGTGCACAGCAGTTGTCCTTCGTACATTTTTGATATCGGATTTTAATTCCTAATTTTAAAGGAAATTTCACCCTCAATCCCATTATTTCTAACATTTCCAACCAAGTATGAAATTTCCGACCAATTTCCAACTTCCCTGGACACCCTGCCTTAACACACACGCACAAAAACACACAAAAAAACAAAACAAAACAACAAAACAAATAAACCTGGGTAAGGTTTTTTGAATTCCCAAACTGTCCCTCCAGGAATTCGCGGCGCTTGCGGCCGCGATTTTTCACAATTTTGACAACTGCCGCAATTTTTTGCAATTTTCCATGTTCTGGAGTCACATATAATCAGATAATGCTAAACATAGGAAAATACTACTGCCACCGTCACACAAAACTATTAAAGATGCTATTTAATAATAATTTTATTGCTAACATCAATCTATTATATATATTATATATATATATATATATATATATATATATATATATATATATATTATATATATATATATATATATATATATATATATATATATATATATATATATATATATATATATGTTTGTTTTTTAAAAAAATTAATTTTTTTTTTTTAAATTTTAATTATGGGTGCTTATTATATTACCATAAACATAGATTCATGTAACTCGGAAATAGAAAGTTTTTATGGTCGGTCCCCTCGACCTCGTTATTCCCGAGTTCCACTGTATTATTATGATGTATAGATGTACTTGGAAATATAATAATAATAATAATAATAATAATAATAATAATAATAATTTTAATAATAATAAGACTAATAATAATAATAATAATATTTTAAAAAATTTATGAGCTTTTCTACCACATAATTGTTAGGAATCCATGCATTTGTGTAAAAGTGTTGTTTTTTGGGTTTTTTTTCAAAATCTCCTGGTGGCATCCCCTGTATATACCTGCTATAACATTTCTTTTCTGAGTATGCAATGTCAATATCAATGTAAATTAATGTAATTTATGGACACAATACTGTATAAAACATAGCGACTAAAATTGGTGGACTGTGCTTGTCATAGAATTAAAGCAAGAATAAATTAATCTGCGATGTTTGTTGAAAACAATGTCTTAAATTTGCAATTTTTTCTTGCAATTTTGGCATTTTTTGCATGCAATTTTTTGAATTTTGGCTGCAATTTTTGGGGTTTTCATTTGCAATTTTCCGCGAGGACAGCCCAAAGCGGGCTGGAAGTCACTTGCTTTGTCTTCTATCCCGCTATATCTGTTTTTTGTCCTTGTCTTGGAATGGGTTTACTTAATCTTGTCTTGGCCCTGGGAGGAAAACAGTCAAGTAGTTTTGGGAGATATTTTTTCCCTTGTAAATCATCTCTCTGTTGTGTACTGTTACATTTTTTGTATTGCATTTACTGTATAATGGTTTGTAAAGTATGTTTTACTCTTAGTTGTGCTAGTGTCTGGGTGATCTTTAAGCACATTGATAGTGTGCTATTAGAATCTTCATCTGTTCCATATTTGAACAATTCCCCTTTGTCTCACTTTTTTTGGTTAGCTTTTAATGGTGAATTTAGAATTTATTCTTAATTTTACTTGCGCTTAAATGACATGTGTTGCAAGTGCCATAAAAATATTAAAAACTAACAAAAGCATTAACGCATCAGAACACCTCCCTCATAGTACGGGCCAGGAAAAAAACCCCCGGCTCATTACAGAAAAGTAGTCCTTCAGAGCCATTAGGTCTATGGAGCTTATACTTATTCCAGTTTCAATAGTGTGAAACGGACAATATAATTTTATTGTTACCCTTTCGGATAGGACACGAGTCGATCATAGTTTTTGCCACATTTAATAGATCAGTTAACCTATCATTTTCGGGTGAACAAGGAGGATGGGTTAGAAAAAAAATCTCCCGGGATCAATCTCCATCCCTTGCCTGTGAAGCGAGTTAGCGACCAACTGAGCTATCGAAACAACCCAAATACAGAAAGCCTAGTTAAAAAGGACACATAATTAAGGGACCTGCTCATATCCTAGTCAGCACACTGCTCCTTCTTCCAAAATATCATATCATTAAGGACATAAACACAATACTGAATACAAAGACTAAGATAGAACCACAAATCAAAAACAGCAAAATATCAAAATAAATAAATAAACAATTACGGTATTGTAATTTTAATGACTTGTTCATCTTCACATATTCAAACAAATTTTTACATATTATGTTATATTATGATATGAAATACAACTATAAAATATGCAAAATCACTTTCATTTTTTCAGTGATATCAAGACTAAAAAAAAATGTAAATCACTAACTGCCTATTTCATAGTAACGTTTGTTGTTATGTCCTCAATGAGGGGTTTAAGAAAAAAACAAAACAAAAAAAAAAAAAAAAAACCAACTAAAGAGGTCTTTCATAAATTATATATATATAATGGCTATAGATATGAATATGTGGAGTGGTAAAATTGGTAAAATACATATTTTACAACCCAACCAAGGTGATTATTCATTATTATACTATTATTACTATCAATGAAATCATCGTCACATTTGAAATATACAAAATCATTGTAGACATGACTTGTTTGAACAAGGCTTCAATAAAAACATCCTGGACACGAATTGAGAAAAAAAAACACCCACAAAATCTGTTCCCTCCGAAAAGGGAGGGGACAAAAAAAAAGAAGAAAAAAGTTACAGCTTGTGTGTTAACTTGGGGGGATGGGAAATGAATAATTCACCTTACAACTGCAGTTTAATCTCATTTTTTTTGTTCTCACCATAATAAATTTAGATAATATCACACTATATTGTCCATTTGAAAAATAGAATACCTATGTCTATGCGACAAAACTTAATTTACAATAACATATCAAATTTTTTTTTTAAATGAAAAGGATGAAGAAGAAGAAGAATATGAAACATTACTTCATACTCCATGTTGCCACTCATTTATTATCAGACAAATGAGAAAAAAAAAGGCAACTCAAAATTGAAAAAAATATCATTTACTGAGGCCTAGCACAAACACACTTTTCACAATCATGTACACATATAAAATACATATTCATGCATTTGTACCCGCTAAAAAGGCTTACTCTGATTTTGTCAAGGGTGAAGTGCTACCAGCTATTAACTAATTTAATTAAATTTCAGTATTAGTAGATATAAGACATCTAACATAGCTAGCTACAATTTAAAAATTCAAGATTAGCAATTTTCATTCTTGCATCACCCTAAACGAAACATCACCTGTACCAGTGGTAGTTTCTAATGAATTTGCTTAGGAAAACTACCAGTATTTTTCGCCATATATATTCTATGGTTTTTACACTAGGAATTCATTTCATGCATTGCAAACTTAGAAAACACAACCAACTGACATTTAAAAATTAATAAAACGATGTCTAAAAATAAAAAGCAAAACAATCTAATTCAGGATTTGAAGATTTCCCTTTTCAAAACATCGTCAAAATAATCCAGCCTTCCAGGTATAATAATACACATAATTGAGGGTGGAATGTATGAGAGAAGCTAAACAGTTGCTCCTGAAGCAGTCAAACATGCACTTTTTGCTTTCCCTGTTGAATACTAATCAAAAAGGGGTAAATGCCAAAATAATTAAAAATCAACATTTTGATTGGTAATATGAAAGTAGAACAATCGCCACAGAGACTGTGTTCCTATATGATCTGTCTGCATGTTATGCCTAATGCATTGTAAACTGAAAACAGAAAATGTACTGTGTGAAACACAACAGATTTCCATTTCCAATTGAACATAACCAGACCCCCCCCCCCCCCCCCCCAACAAAAAAAAAAAAAATAAAATAAAAAAAAAATTCAGTTTGGTAACACCACAAGATCCATTCTTTGTTAATCAACCTGAAATCTACGTATGTAACTTCTCATATTACACCTCAAACTTGAAAAGAGAGTTTATGTAACCACCCATTAAACTGTCTCAATACAAAGATAGGTAATTGATAAAATATCTGTATACAAAATGTATAAATAGGAACAAATTTAACTTTGTGGATCAATTCCTTGAATGGAGTTTGATAAGCAAAGATCATTTGTGATTGTTGTAAAGTTTGATCGATTCTCAAAAGTGGTCTCGGCTTAAAACTTCAGTATTGTGATATGGAAAAAAAAGAAAAATGGCTGGAAAATTTGACGATGCACATACACACCAACCCATTGAATAACTATTTTCCCCACAAAAATTATATTTTCAGCAGGTGGTAAGATATCAATAATTTTAATTTACGGTACTTTAACTATGAAAATGATTGCAGAGTTTTCTCCCTTGACTTTATAGTGTTCTCAAATAATTAAAAATAAAAATGAAATATTATTTTTTGCTGCTGATTCATTGAGATCATATAGAGTCTTGAAATGATTTACCAACAAAATCAAAACAACAAAACAAAAACGACCTTACAAGTCAAAAACCACATCACATCAATTTTTAGGGGATGATTTTATAGATGCCATTAAACAATACATACCTTTATGGATTTATAGGTTTTGGATTCTGATACAATTAAAACATATCTGTTTTAGGGGTTCATTTGCCTACATCTAAAGATTACCTAAATGCAAATAAGCTATTTTAATTAATGTTTGGTGAGATTTCCAACACACTATTTGCTCTTCATTCCAAAGTAAAATTTTCCAACTAGAAAGGCCATGACAAAAAAAAGAAAAAAGAAAGGAAAAAAGATAGCAAAATTTCAAAGAAAAGATTAAGATAAATACAGGAATAAAACATACTTCAATAGAAGATAACACCAACTGGAAGAAACAAAAAGAATTATGAACTTCAACATTAAATATCACAACAAAAAGCGGAATGAACTTAGCAATGCAATTCAGTTCCTATAAATTACTTGAGCTATTATTATAATTTCATTTGAGTGACGAAACAGCTGGCACAAATGTGATCATACTCCACTCACACTTCAATCAGTGATAATATTTCATATGGCCAAAGATTGGTCTCAGATTCCTTTAACACTGTCCCATTAAAATTAAAATGCAACGCAAACATAATAAATATTTTAAAAAAGAACAACAATATATAAGTAATAATAGAAATGTAATGTAAAGGGAAAACATTAAATTTCTGACAAAAAAAGTAATGGAAAATTCATTTGTAAACTTCAAATTATGTATAAATAACAAGATGATAAAATGAATTTTAAAAATTATAATAACAAAGTCCAAGTCCATTACATGTGATGGTAATAGCTTTAATGATGTTAAAGAGGAACAAATTATTGTATTACGCAACATTATGAGATACATACAATGGTGCATGAGTCAATCAAAAAAAAAATTGTTTTTCATGTAAAGAGGCTGTAAGAAGAACCCAGCTTCACATTTATTTTTTTTTGACCACCCATGATCCTTTAATCTTACCCACTTGGTGAACTTAATCAAAAATACTTTTGATTTTGTTGTATTATTTTAAGTTTCAAATATCAAGAGCAGGCTTCAGAACTTCAAAAATTGTTACGTTATGAACATAACTTATGCAGTTGACAAATTTGTATATATATATACCTTCCTGCTATTGAAGACTATATGACCATCTCAAAAACATATTGTCTAAATAGACTGTTTAATTTTTTTCATCCATTTATCTCAGATTGAGAGATTCATTATTCAATTCATTTTAATTTCATGTAGGACTTTACTTGTCAATCATAATCATTCATAAATTGTATAAATAATACAATATCTGATGGTGACTTTATGCCAACTCTGATGTTCACCAGTGGTTTTATGATTTAGGTCACTTCATTGCACAAAATAAGGATCCATATATATTCTTTTATAAAATAGTTGTTGAAAAGATAATTAAACTCACTCTATACCCATCATAGCAACTGATACTTATCTATAAAATGTGAAATCTTGTAAAATGTATCAAAATCAAACCTAAAAAAGGTGGCACAGTCTCCTATCATGAAAATAAAATGGAAAACTTAAAACAAAAGACACAAAAAGTTTTGGCGGTGAGCATGGATACTAATAATATATTGAATACTAAATATACAACCCAACCCCTCCCTGGAATTTTGCCACCAAACTCATTTTTTCTTGCTCAAATAGAAGCCGACACCTGCAGCAGCAGCAATACCTAGAAGTACGATGACAATAATTAAACCACCACTGCCCTTCTTCCTTCCTTCCAAGATTTTCTGTGGATAAAAAAACAAACAAACAAGAAAATTAAAAACCCAAAACAGTATAAGTATAAGCAATTAAAAACATGAAGATTAAGTAGGAAAAATATAATTTACTAAGAAACCAATTCCCCATTTCAAACACTTCAGATCACCTTTTGGGTGCCATATACTGTAATCATAGGTGGAAATTGAAAATCATGAGGGCTTGTTCCTCCACCAAAATTCAGAAAATATGACCCAAAGACATTCTTGGCATACTCTGGGCTATTTATAAGCATATCCTATTATGATAATATCAATTCCACAGCCACCTTGATGTCTTGTGTAGTGAAATAAGTGCACTGCCTCTTCATTCTCAAATCAGAAGAGGGGTGATATTGACAAATAAACAAATGATTAAGAAACTGAGGGAATGCACCAAAACCAGAGCATGCAGGGGGAGTTTCTAAAAAAGTGATTTTTAAGAGTTGACAGTCAGTCGCAAGTTAAGGAGGACAGAGAGCAAGAATAAATATATCAATTTTAACCACCTATCCAAAATCATTTTAATGAGATTATGCATTAATCAATCCGTATGCAAATAATCATCTTAATGGTTTCTAATGTCATTATAATAATGAAATAATCTTGTCCTCTATTCAAATATAACAAGCAAATTCCATTCTGGAACAGCCAGATATTTCTGATTGTAGTGAATGCACCAGTAAACATTATACATTAAAATGTGAGACATTTATTCTTCCATCAGGTCACCAAATATTGTTCCCTTGCTATTTCTTGTATTTAAATTATCTTATTTGAAAGTAGAACCCCTATTCAAACATGTCGGTCAAAGAAATCACATAAAAGGAATTAAGCATCAAAGAGCTGTCTGTAATCGATTTCCTTACTGCAGAGAGATTTGTGCCCGTAAACATTCATAAATGGCTGAAACTTGCTTGTGATGACTCGTGTGTCGACATTCGAACAGTTCAGAGGTGGGTTAAGTGGTTTACTGGAATGATGCCGTCTCCATGAACATTAATGACCAGGCGTTTATGATTACTCGTGTGTCGGCATTCGAACAGTTCACAGGTGGGTTAAGTGGTCTACTGGAATGATGCCGTCTCCATGAACATTAATGACCAGGCTTACAGTGGCCGTTCACAAGCTGCAGCGATTGCAGCAAATCATAAAAATAATTGGCATTGTTATCCGAGCTAATGCATTCAGAAACTTTGTAAAGTCTTGGAATATCAAAGGGAATAGTTGAATATATTAATTGAGAAATCCTAGCTTACAGACAGGAATGTGTCCTTTGGATACAGAGAATGCTCACACAAACGCATGATCACATTGAAAGAAGCTGTTTTCATGAAGCAGTAGAACACTCCCTTAGAGTCCTGACTTAAAAGACAACTCAAAGGGGACAATTTTTGGCAAAGATGGCTAGGTGCAGGTGCATGCGACTCAATTGTGTCGAAGTATGACACATGAATTCCTCTTCGAGCGATGCAACAACTGATGTGCCGCTGTTGCCTCTGTGAGGATGAAAATGGTGACTATGTTGAAATTTAAAATGATAAACGAAAAGGAAATGAACTAAGCTTTGTACAATTTCATATCTTTTAAGAGATTTGAAAATACCAGGGAGGCGTCAAAACTTTTCTACTCGACTTATTTACTCATGGTGTAAAAGACTATTTTAGTAATATTACTTTACAGTTTTACTCATCCAAATCGCTTAACTCTCTTGTGTTAAAATAAATGACAAAGCCAACAAATATTTTCAAATTCCATTCATGCTCATGTTAGTGATAAATTCCAAATGTCACAGGTTGAAAATAATCTGCATAACTGCTTTTCAGGTAAAGACATGTTTGGCTTAATAGAGATCTAAAGAAAATGTGTGGCCATGTGGTTTAGTGATATGACATTCGCCTTCAGATAGGAAGATCCTGTGTTTGAGTCCAGTTCTGAGTGTTGCATAGTCGAGCCCTTGGAAAAGGCTCTATACTCACATTCTCTCACCGTACTCAGGTGTAAAATGAGTACCTGATTGTTATCAGCATTGTCTTTGTCAGAAAAAATTGTAATATCGCATAAATGTCTCTTTCTACTTGTTAAGTGCTGCTGTTGGTCAGGGATCCTTTGTAAAGTGCTATGAGCATGTTTCGTCGATATTGCTCTAAATAAAAGCTCAATTATTATTATTATTTTTTTAATAACACTTACCAAGACATGAGCTTCTGCCCCATGTTGAACTTTCATAGTTACAACTTCACCAGCTGTGATGAAAACTTGGACGGCTTCATTATGTGTAAGGGATTGGATGTTTGTGCCATTTACCTATAAGATTGAAAAAGTTTGTGAACAACATTGAAGTTGCATTAAAAAGAAAAAGGAGTGGATTCAAATTAAAGTCCTGACTTTATTTATACATTTCACAATATACTGCAAAGTTAACAAAGTCAAAATAAGGGACATCTTTGATGTGACAGAATTGGCAACGATAATGAAAGGAACTAAACATGCAATACTTATGCTGTCATGTATGATGGTAACCCACTGCACAAATTAAAAGATGTATGTGTATATTTTCCAGAAGAAAAATAGAGTAGGTCATCAGCAAATTTTAATATACAAAGAAATAAAATCTACCCCTTCCCAAAGAAACAAAAAAACCCATCTGAAATAGAGAATAAGAGGAACATATTTTATTCTTGACTTAAAAAAATAAAAAATAAACAATGGACAACAATACACATAGATAAGATATATTTCTTCCTGACTTTTTGGACATATGTTTATTGATACATTATTTATTTGAATGAATGAAGTTATGCTTTATCAAATTTTGTCTAGCATTCTCATATGCCTGTAAACAAACAAAGAATCAATTTCGATTAGAAAATGACAACTTTCAATCCTCAAAGATTTCAAAATCCCACAGGAGTGGTGAATGTTTGTTGTAGCTATTTGCATTTCATATGCAGTCACCAAAGGAGACAAAATATTGCATAAAGAGAAACTGCTTTGTGACCAGTTTATCAACAGCCATGTAATGTAGATCAGAATATATATAGCAACCTACCTCTATAATTTTATCTCCCTCTTTTAAACGTCTGTCTCTATATGCAGCTCCAGCTTCTTTAAGCTTAGTAACGAAAATTCCAGTGTCCTCTTTGAAGTTTGGAAGATCTGTGCCTCCTCTGATATTAAAACCTAAACCTGAAGGGGGAAGAAAAAAATATATTATAGCGCTTGTGTGTCTACCTTAATGTTTCCAGATGTTCTTGATGCTGTGTCTTTCCTTTGCACAGAGGAATCTATGACCTGCATGATAAAAATCACTGGATTGTTTTTTTTTTTTTTTTTTTTTTGCGCTTGTTGAGTAAATATAGATCTCTCTCTCTCTCTCTCTAAAAAATAAATAAATTAATAAATGAAAGCTAAATGGAAGGTGAAGACTGAGTAGTTATGTCCATCTTTGCTGGTTCATTTGCAGACCAATCCAGTTGACGTTTAATTAATTTAATGCAAAGTCTTGAGATGGGACAGCTGCGATAATCTTATCTACCATTCTGCAATGATGCTTCCTCAAGATAAAATCCATATCTAAAGGAATGGATATCATAAGATTGCTTTAATAAACTAGACAACGAGTTTGTTTGTATCATAGATAGATTCATCTAAGATTTTTTCCTACACAAATTTATTTCTATTTCATCCTTAGTCAATTTCATAAAGTTTTTTTAAAAGCCAGAGCATGAGAATGCAATCATTTCATTGTTTTACTTAACAGTTCAGTATTTACTAGTCCTTAAGCATTGCCATCAAAGTTGAAGCTACCCCCCCAAAAAAAAAACCCAAACAAACAAAAAGAACAAAAATCAAACAACCAACCAACCAAAAAAAACAAACCCACAAAACTATAACAGAGACATGAGTTGCTCAAAATGAAGTTAGCTCATAAATCATCCTTGATAAGAAAAGCAACAATAATAATCCTTGCAAATCGTTAAATTTTTAAAGGTGGAAATTGTTCAAGCTTTCAGGCAGCAAGCTTTGTACATGTATTAAGACTTAGATAATGTCCTCTTACCGTCATTTATCTATTTAAAACGAAAATCAAAGCAAAAGAAAATACACACTGACTTAATGAAGACACAAGCAATTTCCATTTTTACTGTATTTGTTTTTCTTGACTCTATGAATCCTTGATTTGGCTATGAATAATTATTATTGTTATTATTCTTTTTTTTTTTTTTTTCACTTAAAATTGATATTTATATTGTAAAGTGCCCAGAGCTTGTGTTTTACACGAGAATGAGTGCTATATAAATGTGTATTATTATTATTATTATTATTATTATTACATTGCAAACCTGATCCTGTACGTGTCGAGTGAGATATGCACTTAGATCTTTGTTAATTCATAACAAATCTTGTCTCCCGAAATGGTGAAACCCTCATTGACATAATGAGAACATCATTCTAATCAAACAGTGTTAAAATAAACAAAACAACGGAACACCTCCAATTATGCAAGTTGCCTTCATTATTGGTAGAAGAGCCTATTAAGACTACACAATTAGTAACTGTAGTAGCATTTGTAAAAGTAAGTGAGGGATACTGTGCCTCCATTCAGTTGATTGCCTAAATGTTGCCTTCTGATTTTCATAAAATTCATCGTTATATGACCACAAATGTAAAGAGAATGAGAGACCAAGCCTGAAAGGAACAGTCATTAAACTTAAAATCCTCGGGCACTGAATATAAATCAAAGACACATAAAATTTGTTCCACCACAGTCTACAGTACATTTCATCCAATAATGCTCATCAAGAGTAAATATCTATTTTACATCTATATCTGAAATAATATAAATTATTTGTTCCTCCTCAAGACGCTCAATTTGTGAAGTCTAAGAAACAAGAGATTGTAATTGACTCAATCGCACGGGAGACATTCTATAATAATAAATTATACTGAGTTGCTCATCTGAAGTTAAAATGAGTTTGATTTATCCAAAGAAAGAAACTGGCCTGGTAAGATTAATATTAAACAGATAAATTTTTTGTTAACAATTAGGGTCTTTATTGGAATGCCAGGGACTCTCAAGCACAACTGATAACTAACCAAGAAGGCAGCAGCTTTTAACTAATGGTATCACACTACTATATCATGATGGCTTATCCAGGCAGCGAATTCGTTGCTGCATTTGTGTACAGTCGCAAACCCACTAGATATCTTAGTCATAACAAAATGCTTGACTAAATGCGCTGTGATTTCAGGTTCTTTTGCATTAAAATTATGAATTGTCAATGAAGTGGCTTGACAGAGGTAAATTTGTTTCTTTCTTTGCTAAAGAAAACTATTTCAAGGTGAGCAACTCTATTTTCTATTAGTCATTGAAGTGGAATTTCTCCCAATGGTACTGTTGACTGTTATCATGCAATAATGCCATTACATTACAGTCCAGTTCGGATAATCGCAAAATTTCCCAAGAAACGTAATTAATTCTATATTAAAGTCACTGGTTAATTGTAACAAAATTCAGTTAATCGCAACAAAGTTTCGAACTCAAAAAGTGGCAAATTCAAGAAATCAATCAAACAAAATTTCATGATTAAATTTCATCACTTGTCATGAAGTTGAAGAATAGAGAGTGAGCGAGGTTTAATGCGACAGTAGTGTGTCGTCACTCTTATTTTATCGAGACAAAAGACAGCAGAGCTTTTCAGTCTGGGTTTGAGCAACCATTTATGTGACCATTAGATATGAGGCAAGCGGGCTGGGCATGGTCTTGACAACAGGTAGACAATGGAGTTGAAAGGAGAGAATGAGCGATGATATAGATTATTTTAAGATTGACAAATGCGCATAATGACCAACGGGTTTGGTGAGAGCTTATTGTCTCTCATCACGGCTAATCTCTTTTGACTCTTAAAAATGTTGAGAACAAAAGAGAGAAAGTTAACCCAATCTGAATAAGCTGCTTTTCCTTGTCAAAAGCTATACAGGACTGCCATATGGTTTTTGCTTCAATCAAATTGCACAGTCTCTGGTGGACTAAGAACAATGTTTACAACAACAATGTGTAAAAAGTTGCAATCACAGACAGGAGACTCATCTTTGGTTAATCGCAAGTTTGGTTAATTGCAACATTTTCACTGATCCCAAGGTGTTGCAAATATCTGGAGTGGACTGTACTATCATTATTGCTCTGAAACAACACATTTTGTTTCTGATAAATGTTTAAAAATGGCAAGAAAAGGATTACGAAGCTTTAAAAATCATTCCAATTAACTGGTACAGATTCCATTAAAATCTACCAGAAAATTATATAGAACAAAGTCTGTCACTGACAGATCATTCCAATTACAGACTTCTAATGCTAGATATGATTTCATTGCTTGAATATCATAAAATTGTAAAATTGCCATGTTTGAAGAGATGCACAACATTTTTGGGGAGGATACCTGAATACCAAAACGTGTGTGGCTATTTCTCTAACAAGATTAAGATATAGTATAGCTCTTGACCCAATATATCAGGTTTAAGATACAGTGAGCTGGCTAAGTATAGCTAGCTATTTCTCTTTCAGCTCAACGCTAAACTCCCACTCCAATCTATTTTTGTGTGTCAAGTGCTAGATTCATTGTTGCTGCAACAGTTAAATCTTAAATACTTTTTCCTGGCTGCTCCCTGAAAAGCAAACATTTGAATATTACAGCTTTTCCAGTCATTCACTGCACAGTTTATTATGCTGAGCAATGAAAGTTATTGAAAAGGTAAGTTATAATGGATTTTAGATTCAAAATGACATGCCTTCTATTCCTATTTCATGATCGACAATGGATGAAGCAATCATGATGACCATGATAATGACGTTTCCAATTTAATCTTGGAATAATCAGAGTTCAGAATTATCAACTTCAGAAGATGGAACATAATGTAATGTATACAGTACACAGTATCTATACTATACAGGAGTAATTTAAATACCCTCAGCAACCAAGTTACTTTATTGGGAAAGAGGGGGGAGGGGGGGGGGGGTGAGAGAAATGAGAAGTATATTAGAGAACCACCGAGGCTAGGTGGTTCTCTAATATACTTCTCAAAATAGGTCCTACTAGCAATGACAAGTTCAAGTTCAAGTACAACTTGAAGTACAAGTAGTACAAGTACCTTGCAATGTAATAAACCTGGCCTAGCAATCAAGACGCTCAGGACTGATTTGTGTTCAGTTTAGAATTTAGATTTTGACGGCCTTAATTTTATTATGGTCGGGCAAACGCCGCACTGATACGTTAATGAGTTTTCCGGAGCTATACACCTCATCTTCAACCGTAATTTTCATCCCTTGCCCACACTTTCTTGGCAACAGGGAAATACAGCAGCGATCGACGTTACCATCCTTTACACTCATTATAAAATGTTTCAATATTCAAATTCCAATTAACAAAGCACATCCGTACCCTGTGTGGAAGAAACTATCACTATCTTTCAATGTATTCAACACCGACTACTTTTCTGAAAGTGCTTGGTGTGTGGCAAAAACACACAGGGTCAGGTTTATAAAATGCAAACTGAAATGAGTGTCTAACAAATGTAAAGCTAACTATTGGGGTGAAAGTCAGAAATTGCTACTCTAGCTCAGTTTTTAAATAATTAATGAGACTCACCTGTGTCCCCGCGGTGCAATGTTATTTCGGATACTGGGAGGTCTGCAGTCAAATTTAACACTTGACCCGGCATCTTGACGCTGTTTCTAACAAATCTTGGATCGGTCACTGGAGAACGACATGTAAGGTTACTATTTACCCGTTGACTTGATGGTTTCCGCTATTTTCAGAACAGGTGTACGAATAGAACACATCAACAAAATTACCTTGAGACCGGTTTTCAACCGGTGTATTTATGATAGTTCCTCTATATTTATTTATTTATTTATGTATAATAAATAAATAAAACTTTTAAGTTAAAGATGTCGGCGCAAAACAAACGACCTCCAAATATTGTTGTTGGGATATCATGACGTCACCATGTTCACCAATGATGCAAAAAAATTGCAAGTTATGGCGTGCAATTATGAAAGTTAATTTAAAAATGATGACTGAGTGACAGAAATGAAGGAATAAATAAACACACACACGCACTCGCAAACACACACACACACACACACACACACACACACACACGTACACACAAACAAACGCGCTTTGTCAGATTTTAGTGAACTTCACGAAATCCATAGTTGTCTTAATTTATAAACACGGGTTATGAACAGGAATAGCTACAACTTACTCTCGGAGCGCAAAACATAATTCATTGCCCTTTCTAAGTTTACCTCTTCAAATGCACGCTCAATCAAGAGACTAGGCTTATGAGCATGCCCATTCTCCTCCTCCTCCTCCTCCTCCTCCTCCTCCTCTTCCTTCTTCTTCTTCTTCTTCTTCTTCTTCTTCTTCTTCTTCTTCTTCTTCTTCTTCTTCTTCTTCTTCTTCTTCTTCTTCTTCTTCTTCTTCTTCTTCTTTGTCGTCTTCATCGTCGTCGTCAACGCCGAGGTAGTCTTTTCCTCCTCCTCCCCCCCTCCTCCTCCAGTCGAAATATTGTCACAAAAATATATGACCTACCGCCTCGATTTGGTATTATGTCGATGTGAATCAGATAATAATAATAATAATAATAATAATAATAATAATAATAATAATAATAATAATATAATATAATAATAATAATAATAATAATAATAATACATGACATTTATAACGCGCATTTTCATCACTGGGTGATGCTCAATGCGCGAAACAATAATATAGTGACATTATTATACAAAGGAAACATTATACATACTACATCAACATAATATTATCATATTACAACAATGTAATAACTAAACATAAAGTCATTAATACAAGATATGTTATAATACATCCACATGCTATGTCAAATACGGAAATAATATAAAATAATGATATAATAACATAAACTAAATTAACATTCATATTGGGGTCAAATTACAAAGATGCATTAATCAAGATGTGTTTTAACAAAGAGATGGTGTTTTAACTTTGATTTAAATATTGATAAGGACTTTGCTTCTCTTATTCTTTTAGGAAGAGAGTTCCAGATGGACGGTCCGACGTGACTGAACGATCTGCCGCCGTAAAATTTATATTTATATTTATTTGAAACAATTCATTTTGTAGAGTCTAGTGCAGAACGTTGACTCCTCGTTGGCTTATAAGTTTCTAAAAATTCAGTAATAAACAATGGTGCTTGATCATTAAGGCACTTATAGCACAATACTGCTAGTTTGAATTCGATAATATCCAAAAGTGAATTTAAAATTGAAATGATCAGATGTATTTAATTTAAAGCTTTCTGCGAGGTAACAAGGTCATTCTCACTAATAAAACAAATAAAATGAACTCAAATTTAATAATTTTTACCATAAATTCTATTTTCTGCGTATAAACCAACCCGACATAAATACCTACCATTTTTTTGCGGGGGTCCCATGGTATAGATTATAATCTCTCTATTATTAGAAAGGGAGAAGCAGATAAGCATAGAATAACAAAAAAACCTCCCTCCCAAACAAACAAACATACAAACAAAAAGAACAAAACAACCCTCCTCCCCTCCAATAAAAAAAAATAGAAAAAAGAAAAAGATAAACAAAAACAAACAAACAAACATCATTCGAATTTATGTTAATTTTATCTCAATGAATGAAATGTGGGCAACTGTGTTAGTATGGTATTATGAAGGAATAAACTAAAGAGAAAATTACAAAAAAAATAATAATAAGAAAAATAAATGAATTTTAAGTAAAAATGATAGGAATTAGGAAATAATACTGTTTAGAAGTTCAAGGTACAAAAATGGCTGTCCTCGATGGAGGCATTTGTTTTGATTCAATTTTATCGGCGTCGAGGTTAGGATGTTCAAGTTGTCAAATTCTTAAATAAATAAATAAATTGGACAAGAATACGAATCGGTAACCCTTTTTTCGATTCAAACGGATTTCACCTACGCGTTACCTCCTCTAAGCTTGGTGAGAAGTTGCCAGGCTTTGATACCAGTAAGAGGAGGCACTGGGTGACGGCGAATCGGCTTCGGACGAGGAGCTGCCTCACGGCCAGTGCGCTTCATCGGTGGGGTCTTTCTGACTGTCCAACATATACCCGCTGTGGGCAAGAACCTGAGACGGCAGAGCATCTAGTCGAACGGTGTGTTGTGACGATGCTACCCGGCGGGTTTGCGACGGTGCACGAGTGCGGACCGGACTTTGCTGATTGGGTCGATCGTCATAACATAGTAGTGTGAGAACCATAAGAGGCTGCTGCTACCTACGCGCGCATGAGTTGCAGAGGTCTGATAAATGAAAGCAATAAGGAGAGGCTTGATACAACACTGTTGTTTTGTACCTACTGGAATTTATCGTCGGTTTGAGAGTATCTACACATTTCTATTATAAAAATGAGTTATAACTCGTAAAAACTTGGGTTATCAGACCTTATAATGAATAGACTATACGTCGATTTTCACTGACGTACATATGTTTTCATTGTATTCACCTAAAAACAAAACGAACTAAAAAAACAAAACAAAAAAACAAAACAAAACAGCAACAAAAATAATTTTAAAATGAATAGAAAGGAAAAAAAAGAAACAAACAAAACAAAAAACAAAACAAAACAAAACAATAACAAACCAACCCCCTCTCCAACCCCCGCCTCACCATAAGCAGCTTAACACCCCACCCAAAAAACAAAAAGAAAAACCAAAAACAAACAAAAAAAAAAACAACAAAAAAAAAAAACAAAAAAAAAAAACAAAAAAAAACAAACAAACAAAAACAAAAAACAAAACAAAAAAAAAAAACAACAAAAAACAAAAAAAACCAACAAGATCAACCCAATAAAATAAAAAAAAAAAACAAACCAAAAAACAAAAACAAAAAAAACAAAAAAAAAAAACAACAACAAAAGACAAAAAGACAAAACAAAACAAATAACAAAACAAAACAAAACAAAAAAAAATTTAAAAAAAAGAAACAAACCAATACCAAACAAACGAATTAAACAAATCAAATAAAAATAGTAATTCATTAGTAGCTAGATAAGAGATTCAATTTATTCGACGAAGATGTTGGTCTTGAATTCCTAGTCTTCTTTGTTGACAAAGAGAAACCCAAAAGCCCACATTATTTATCTTTGTTAATTATTGACTTAAAGCTTTCCTTCCACTTCTTCATTGTTTTACTTGTTTTTTTTTTTTTCAGCACATTAAAAAAAAATACTGTATAAAAGGCTGCACTTCTGCTTTAAAAAGACATTCTGCGATGGAACAATATGGACAGAACCGAAGCCAAAAGAAAAAAACATCAGTATCTCAATTGGGATTCGAATCCTAACCATCGATACCACGATGCCAATATTTACTGGCTTTTAAGAAATTAAGGAGCAATATAAAGGCGAACCAGTGGTTTTGAATAATACTTCCCACAACACAATTCATGAATGATAATATCTAAGACCAAAAACAAAAACAAAAAAACCAAACAAACAAAACAAAAAAAAAAAAAAACAAAAAAAAAAAAAAAAAAAAAAATAAAATTAAAAAAAATAAAAAAAAAAAGAAAGAAAAAAGAAAAAAAGAAGGTAGTTGTGATAAAACTGCTGTAACATTTCATTGTCAATTTATAACTAGAGTAGAGATTTTGATCGAAGTCACTTTCCCTTTCTTTTCAGCAAGCGATTAGATTAATAGAATTGTCAACGCGCCCTCACATGTCCCTCAGAGTACATGTTCTAGTAACGTTACTCATACGCTTGTTTTTGGATTTATTGTCACGTATTGTTTTGCTAGCTATAATTGTGAACATTTGACCTATTCAATAGTGTTCAGTTCAGTCATGCATGCCAACCCACAGGCAAAGTCTAGAATGTTGCAGTATTGCCATGATAGTCAAACGCTCAGGTGAGCTAAACAATACCGATTTTCGGACGCTATTGCGCATAACTATACGAAACATTAGTTTCTTATGTTAATTAAATCGAATGTGACGAGAACTGTCAAAATCGATCAATATAGGGAATACAAGTTTGGTGGCCCTAACAAGCTGTAAAGAGGATTTTTTACAAGTTGGGGGAACCAATGGAATCGATCAAAATAGAGAATAGATACAAGTTTCCTGAGAGGCCAAATATAAAGAAAAGATAAAAAAAAAAAAACAACAAAAAACAAAAAAAAAAAAAAAAACAAAAAAAAAACAAAAACAACAACAACAAAAAACTAACAAAAATACAAAAACAAAACAAACAAAACAAAACAAAATCAAAACCAACCAAACAAACAAAAAAAAAACAAAAAAAAAAAAAACAAAACAAGAAACAACCCCCCCTCCAAAAAAAAAAACACCAAGAAAAACAAAACAAAAAACAAACAAACAAACAAACAAACAAAACAAACAAAACCAAACCAAACCAAACAAACACCACAACCAACAACAAGAAAAAACCAACAAACAAAAGATAAGCAAGCAATTCCTGTCTCTCCAACGTTACAGACATTGAGATTAACTCCGGCACTAAGGCCCCAATAGCGCCGAAGGACCGCTTTATGTGGCGTCCGTGGCTCAATAATATGATGTGCGTGTCTTGTCTTGTGCGGGATCGGTGATGGATTAATGGCAATGTTCGCAAAGTTCTAGATCCTTGATGTCGTGTCAGTTCACTCAAATCATCCAACTCAGTTGTGAATGAGTACCTAGCTACAAGAAATGATGGATCTTAATGATAATAATAATAATATAATAATAATATAATAATAATAATAATAATAATAATAATAATAAAATAATAATAATAATAAAATATATAATAATAATAATAATAATAATAATAATAATAATAATAATAATAATAATAAAATAATAATAATAATAATATAATAATAATAATAATAATAATAATAATAATAATAATAATAATAATAATAATAATAATGATTAATAATAATATAATAATAATAATAAAAAATTAATAATAATATAATAATAATAATAATAATATATAATAATAATAATAATAATAATAATAATAATAATAATAATAATAATAATAATAATAATAATAATAATAATAATAATAATAATAAATAATAATAATAATAATATAAAATGATAATAATAATAATAATGATAATAATAATAATAATAATAATAATAATAATAATAATAATAATAATAATAATAATAATAATAATAATAGTAATAAAGCTTTATTTTCCATATATATGGCAATTTGTCATTTACAACGTGTACATACATGGAGGTCTGACATCCGAAAGCTATTATGTACCTAGTTTAACAGTGTTGTAATGGACAATAGTTTGCTTCATTTTTTGAGATTTCCATTACAACAATGATCCCACAATGATTTGGTTTATCAGATCTGCAAACAAGTGCAAGTCGGTAATTTAGTTACACTTGTTATAAGATTGCAATAGTTTGCTTCATTTTTTGAGATTTCCATTACAAAAATGATCCCATAATGATTTGGTTTATGAGATCTGCAAACAAGTGCAAGTCGGTAATTTAGTTACACTTGTTATAAGATTGCAATAGTTTGCTTCATTTTTTGAGATTTCCATTACAAAAATGATCCCATAATGATTTGGTT
The DNA here is from genome assembly GCF_034508935.2 of Berghia stephanieae. Classification (NCBI taxonomy): domain Eukaryota; kingdom Metazoa; phylum Mollusca; class Gastropoda; order Nudibranchia; family Aeolidiidae; genus Berghia; species Berghia stephanieae. The sequence continues at coordinate 90,611,373 of NC_088360.1, read as the reverse complement.
TATCAGATCTGCAAACAAGTGCAAATCGGTTATTTAGTTACACTTGTTATAAGATTACATGATAACAATTAAATATGCATGAAGAAATGCATCACACAGACATTTCTCATCTTAATATGCTCTCTCTCTCTCTCACTCTCTCTCCTCTCTCTCTCTCTCTCTCTCTCTCTCTCTCTCTCTCTCTCTCTCTCTCTCCATCTCTGGTAAGAGTTCTAGTACAAAAAGAGACGTTACAGGCGACTTGTACGGTATGAAAATGGAAACCTGATTTCATACGTCATATTGAAAGAAAATAGATAAAAGATTGTGAAGCACATTTAGCATTGGGAAACCATAATATAGAAATGTGATTTATAAATGTGTATAGTTAACACTATTTTGACGCAAACTTAGAAAAAAGAAAAAAACGGAAAAAAGAACACAACTCCCCCCCCCACCCCAAACAAAGAACAAACAAAAGCAAAACAAAAACAAACCAGAAACAAAATAACTAACAAATAACAAACAAACAAATGAACAACAAAAAACAAAAAAACAAAACAAAAAAAAAAAAAAAAAACAATAAAAAAAAACAACACAAAAAAACAAAACAACAGCAACAAAAAAACAAAACAAAACAAAAAAAAAACAAAGACAAAAACAAAAACAAAATAACGCAAAGAAAATTAAAAAAAAAAATCAAGTAAAAATTTACAAAAAAAACCACACAAAAAAACCAAACAAACAACCCCCCTCCCCCCCTAGATTACCAATAAATAAAAGCACACCACAAACCGAAGAAACAAAAAACAAGAAAAACAAATGAAATACAAAACAAAACTAAAAAAACAAAACAAACAACAACAAAACCCCCAACAACCGCCCCCTCCCCTCCCCCCAAAAGACTCAACAAAACAAAACAAAGCAAAACATCCAACCAATTAAAAAAAAAACCCCCAAAAAACAAAACAACCAACCAAAAAAAAAAAAAAAAAAAACCCAAAAAAAAAACAAAACAAAACAAAACAAAAAGTCCCAAATAAACCAAAAAAAAAAAACAAACAACCTCCTCCCCTAAAGAAAAAGAAACCCCACCTTAACAAACAAACAAACAAACAAACAATCAAACAAACTAAAAACATTAAAAAAAAAAAAACAACTAATACACAACAATAACAACAACAAAAAGCAACAAACAAGCAAACAAACAAACAAAAAAAAAAAAAAACAACCACAAAACAAAGCAAAACAAAAACACACACAAAAAATAACAAAACAAAAACAAAACAAATAGCAAACAAACAAACAAAACAAAAAAACAACAAAAAACAAAACAAAACAAAAAAACACAAAAAACAAAAACAAAACAAAAGAAAAACAACTACCAACCCCCCCCCCCCCCCCCAACAACAAAACTATCTTTCTAGCTGTAAAACAAAACAAACAAATGATACACTAAATTGTGCGACCTTTTTTGATTCGATAAATAAGCAATTTTTAATGACGTCATTTTATGAATATAGGTGTAACCAATTATCATAACCTGAATCTTTGTAACAATCACGGGGCTTTTATTTCGAAGTTTTTAGAAAGCTCATGTTTCAAATTTTGTCGCTCTGTATCTGCTAAAGATTACAATTTCACTAAAAGCCATTATTTACCTTATAACGAATGAACTTACAAGGGATTGCTGTTTAAAAAATACTCAAGATCAAGAGTAGCCTACATTAATTAATTTTTTTTTCCGGTTTTGTTTTATTCAAGGGAAGTAACCATTTCAAAATAGATCATTGTATCAATTACCGCAGTTATCTCCTTTGAACATGCTTGTGTAGTAAGCTCAAAATGCAAGAAGCTGAGACAATAATGATTAGATATTATATTAGAGAT
>NC_088360.1:90597004-90602004 GCF_034508935.2 Berghia stephanieae | reverse complement strand
TCGACCCAATAACTCGCTTCGTCACAGTCGTGACTAGCTTATTATTGTAAGGACAAATGTTTGTTTGGCTATATTAAAAAAAAACAAATTTAGTTAAGACTGCATTTATTAATTTCTTTTTAAAATTATCTGGAATCACATCTCCGAACAAGAGATAAAAACGAATATGTATTCCTTTGGAGATACAAGCACCAAGGAGCTAGAGTTTATCGTAGTATTTGAAATACTAAACAATTGCTTGCCATACTTTTGATTAAAAAACAAAAACAAACTAAACTTGAGCTTTTAAATAGCAATATCCACTAAACGTGCTCAAAGCGCTTTACAAAGGGACCCTGAAAGCAGCAACACTTAACATGTAGAACGAGACAGGCGAGTTAGGCGATATTACATTTTTTCCCGATAGGGACAACGCTGTTAACGGACAGGTACTCATTTTACACCTGAGTACGGTGGGATAATGTGAGTAAAGAGCCTTTTCAAAGGACTCAACTATGCGCCGAGCGTGACTTGAACTAGGACCTTCTGATCGGAAAGCGAGTGTCATACCACTAGAACACATAGCCTTTGGTCTATCATTAAGAGCCTAACCCCAGATCTAAGTTACACCCATCAATCATTACTGAATGGACAGTGGGTCACATAAATCTGACTTCGAATATTCGAAACAGAGCCGGTGGTAGATGAATCGAGAACTTCATCAATGAATCGTTACTGAGACCACTTAGTCAAAATGTTGAGTAAAAGGGTCTCCTGTTGTGATTTTGAATATCAAGCAAGCGGTATTTGGATCGATCATAATTATTTATGCGACTTACTTGATGAATGTCGTAAAATCGAGTGACCCCTCATTTAAAAAAAAAGACTTCTTATTCTGTGTCACGCAATTCCACCTGACTACTAAGTTAAAATCAATAAAAGGTTAAAAAAACAAAAAAAAACAAAAAACAAAAACAAACAAACAAAAAACAAACAAACAAAACAAAACAGACTTACTCAATTTTAAGACATTCAGCACTCTAATTTGTTGGTTAACCAAACGTACTTTTACCGCTTATTGTGAAGGGTATTTTCTTTCAACCCACACCCTGGCAATGGCATAGTTTCATGTGTCCTTTCTCAAAACTTAAATAATTTACAAAGTTGTCAAGAGGTGATAACAACATGGCTGTCATTGAAAAAAAAAAGGAAAAGGAAAAGAAGAAAAAAAAAAAGAAAAAAAGAAAGAACCTCCCAACCCCTTCCCCACCCGTTATGTCCTATGATGACGAAGACTGATAAAAGCATTTTCGTGTTTTCTACTAACTGATCAAACTTGCCCTCATAGATATAAAAACTTGAACGTGAACAGTCTATAGAAATCGATTTTTATCAAGGTTTGAATAGTTTGTTCTCTGGGACTCACGAACAGTCCATGCAATAGCCCCACCTCTTTTTGTTTTAACGATGTGTTGTACTCAAGAGGTTAATTCAATACAAGAAATACAATTCAAGCGGAAATTAAATAAAGAACTACATATTTAGGGGGCGTCATTAATATTAAGAATCTGAGGGCACAATCAATTGATAATAATAAAAAAAATAATTCCTTTAATAAAAAGTTCCGCTTAGTATAATTAATCTTGAATTTATTTTTATTTAATTTATACGCAGTCCCAGGTTTGAGAGTTTCTGCCAAGGCGAAGGCCATTTAAATCGATCGATATTTGACAGACTTATTTTCTGACCAAGTTTTTAATGATATTGTATTTCAGAGTACGACAGTTAACGGGTTAAACTTTTGATTTGTAAAAAGGTAATCGAAAATGTGTGATGAAAATACAAACATCTTAGATTTGGTGTCTGATTTAATGCCACTAATAAAATAACGAGAATTAAAAAAATATATAATTCCAATAATCAATTACAATCTCTGGGTTAGACACATTTGTTTAATTGGTCAAGAACATTTGGTCATTTAAAAATGTGATGCATATTTTAAAATCCAAAATGTCATTTCACTACTACAAATCATGTATCGATTTTTTTCTGTACTTTTAACGTTCTTTGCAATGCGGTAACGTTATCTTAGCATCATCATCATCATCATCATCATCATCATCATCATCATCATCATCATCATCATCATCATCATCATCAACAACAACAATAATAATGATAATAATAATAATAATAATAATAATAATAATAATAATAATAATAATAATAATAATAATAATAATAATAATAATAATAATAATAATAATAATAATAATGATGGTGTTAAAAAAATGGAAAGTCACGAAATGTAAAATCTCTTTCAACATTAGAACGTTTAATTCACAGAGAAAATTTTCAAGTCCTAATAAATTTTAGTTTTTATTTAGAATAAACATACGTCATCAAAAGATGGGTTGTCAACTTAATGATGAAAATGAATATTTAGAATCATTAAACTTTGATTTGTTATTGGGTCGACACGTACTTATTTACAGGGTTGATAAACCCAATTGTTATGGGCTCATTGATGTTGAATGGAATCGATCTCAAACCAACGCAAATAAATATGCTCCACTACAACAATGTTATATCAATCCTATAATTACGATAGGTTGTCAGACTTGTAAGTTTGTGCCCTTTGGATTGGGTACATTGTTTAAGAATCATTGGTTCTATTGATGAGTGGTCGGGTTTATTTCTCGAGACGTTAATATCACAACAAAGATGATTTAGTCACGGTCTGAAAAAAGGACCCCTCATGAATGTGTTATTAAAAGAAAAATCAGCTGATCCTACCTCCATACTTCCATCGAGTGTCTCGCTTTGAAATACCAAGTAAATAAGAAATCAATGAGAATTTTCATTGAGGGGAATTTATTTGGCGTCCCTATATTGGCGCGTTGCTATGAAGCAGTGAGAGTAACAAACGGTCCTTCCCTCCACGCTGATGGCAGCTTATTGGATTCTCTTCCGGTAATTCGGCGACGTAGCGAGAATGGAAATTATTTCACGTTTAAGTCCGCGACGTTCCCGTGAATTACTTAACATTCACATGGGAATAATGATTGATTCTGCTCAAAGAAAAGAAAAAAAAAATCAAATGGTGGAATTGATTTGGATTTTCTCGATGTGTGTTACTGCCAACAGTTGCTAAAATCACATGGTTAAACGATGAATTGTGGAGATATTCATAGACTGTGGGCCGTTTAAACCAGTTAACTGCTGTACTCTGGAAATATGGTTTTAAAAAGGTTGCCAGAAAACTCACCCTTCAAATATCGATCGATTTAAATGACCCTTATCCTGACAAGAACTCTCAAACCTGGGACTTCGCAATCAATTTTGAAGGACGAGTTTTCTGACCAAATGTTTAAATCCAGATTTTCCAGAGTAGAACAGTTACTGGTTAATTGTGATTTAATAGGGTAAAGTTTTTGGTTGACTGTGATATGTTCGTATGCGTACCAAAAGGATTGTAATTCTCCAGAGAATAAATTAAAAAGATTAAATAAGACAATTTATGTGATATCAATTACTTCAAATACTTTGTTCATTACAAAATGACCAATGAGATGAATGCATTTTGTACTTTGAGTACACAAGATCACTTAAATTTTGTTCTGAAATTTGTGAAGCTATTAAGTGTTATGAGTGGTGTTGATTATAAAATTTAAAATTTGCATTCTGAAAATTAGACTAGGATGTCTGGCTCAAAAATAGTTTATTGACTAAGGCTAGCCATAGAAAAATGAAGATTTTTCTTATTTCATTAGAAATATGTAAGGATTAATGAGTTAAAAACTAAGTTTTAGAGGTAAATTTATTTGTTGTTAACTTTTCACAAATCCGTTATTTTAAAATATGACTACAATAGAATAAAAATATTTCTGACAGAATCAATTTCATTGTACGAAGGATATATTTTGGTGATAAAACTGTTATTCAAATATTATTATATACTTTAGATGTCAGGGTAGGGTATAAAACCATTTAATTATCTATCCCACAACTGTAGATATTTCCTATTTACGAACAACCTTTCGTATACTATTGGCCATGTTGATTTTCGAAACATCCGCCTGACCTTGAAGTGACCATCGTGCAAAATCAATTACAGATTTAGCTTATATATATATATATATATATATATATATATATATATATATATATATATATATATATATATATATATATATATGGTGAGAGTGGGGATAAGTGGGCTACCAAAATCAATTTTCTGACCATTTTCCGCCATGAAAAGAGATAAATAAAATCTTGTCTGTACAGCTTTTATTTATGAGAAAAAAAATCGTCTAGAAACAAATGTAATCGAAATACAAAATGAACACGAAAAAGGATTTTTCTTCGATTCATTTAAATTGGGGAGAAATGGACATGGGATTGGGAGAAGTGGGCCCTCCGGCGGTGGAGAAGTGGGCCATGCAGAATGCGTATTCAATTGCTAAGTTTTCTCAAAAAATGATCTTCTTTATCAATATTGATAATAAACCAATGAAATTGGAACAAAACTTTAAACCAAATAGAGACATATAAAGGTTTTGAATATAAAAAGAAAGTAAATGATTCATCAACAGAGGAACGATTTTGCTCGGTCAGATCAATACCAACAAAATTAATATAGAAGATTAAATATTGTTTTGTCTAAATAGTTATTCCCGTGAACACAAGGGAATGTGTAATATTGTTTTTATGTTATCTATACGAATATTTGCTATCCATCCTCATCCGCTGGCTTTACAAATTGTGGGTATTTGTTACCCTTGCGACTAAACATTATCTCTGAAAATGATTTTTCTTGGCAAACTCCAAGAAGACTTTGTTATTGTGATTGTTGTAATGACAACAACAATGACAATACCAGAAATTTGAGCAGAAATATCGTAACCTCTGTCTGTCATATTTAATTAATCCATTTTTTGGGGAATGATCCCAGAAGACTGGAAATTAGCCAATATTACGTCTATTTTCTGAAAAGGAAATTGGAACATTGCTCAAAATCA
>NC_088360.1:90569504-90587004 GCF_034508935.2 Berghia stephanieae | reverse complement strand
AATTATCAATGGCCCTTTTATGAATATAACGGTCTGAGTCCATAAAAGACTTTTATCTTGTTTTGTTTCGCTTTACATTGACAAAACACTTCTTTCCCATTTTAGTAAAAGAAAAACCCCAACAAACTTTTACTTCTTATCGACCAATTATAATAACCATCAACTCAACCAAAGGAATGAACGTCGTTGACAGGCAGCTAAGGTTTAAGACTCTTCAACAAGTTGGGAAATACTTTAGCTTATTGATGTATGAAGTTGAAGTGTTCTGTCGAACATGAGAGAATGGGGAGAAAAGTTTCGAGCAGGGTAGCCACAGAGCTTGTTCCATTAACATTTCATTTGTTCCCTTGTTTAAATAACGTTATATTGATTGCGTTGTCTGGAATGATAGATGGGATGCAATTTGATTCACTTGATTAGTCTGAACTAAGCCTCGTCTCGAAACAAAGTCGAGCGATGTTTAGAATGGTCAGTGATAGGATGGGTGACAGCGATCGCAAAGTTTAGGTCCAAGAGTTGAGCCAGTAGGTACAACATTTTTCACACATTACACTTGATTCAAATGAGAATCAGTTCCGGGTTATACCATGTGACAGATATTGAATATTATTGTAAGACCGCTAGTGCAAAATTGGCCGGTTAGCATATGACCGGTGAATTCTGTAAGAAATGCAGGTGTAGTTCCTTTCGTATGTCACTCTGATGGTTTTATATTAGAAAGTTCTAAGGGATTTTGGTATTATAAAGCCATGGAAATGAGCTACATTATAGTGCATATCTAATTAATTCATCAATTATTTTCACTGTTTAAATGATCCTGTGAATTATGCAGAAAAAGAAACGATCAAGCGTGTAGCATTGCGGACGAACGAATGCAATGAGATCATATCGACCTTGATTGGATGCGAGATGAAACATGGAAAACAAAATAGGCTGATTTTCCTGAAAGTGATCCAAACGAAACGCAAAAGTTTTTGTTGAATAGAAATTGAAGCTTAATCACGCAAGGTTTTATCTGAGGAAAATTGATGCCTTGAATTAAATGTTGCTGATGGTTTACACTGACTGAACACATTCCCCCCCCCTCATTTTGGTCATGTCGTTTTTTTTTTGTAACTTTGCGTGATTGGATTGTTGATATTTTTTGATATGGTTCACAAAATATTCATCAAACATACATTTTTCACAATTTTATATATCTATTTCTATTACATAACATCATTACAAAGGTCGCAAATTGAAAAGACCTTTGTAAACCCCTATGACGGAAGAAAATACATTTTAAAATTCCCTGATATGATCATAACATTTTCAGTGTCAAAAATCAGAAGTATAATTTGATTGACACTTTATTGATCAATTCTTGTTTTCTGTTTGATCTTCTGTTCATTCAATTTTGCCGCAATTTTCCTCATCCTAGACAGTTTGTTAGAATTTTATGGCAGGGCCCACGTGAAATTTCAAATTCAATACAAATTTTGTCAATGGTTTGGCGACAATCGTTACGAATACTGGGCCCGATTTTATGGGAACGTACTAGATTTAGTTCTTTTTGGTCTAGTAAATGACTTGCTAGCCTTAAGCCTAAGCGAAGAAATGACTAAATAATTGGATTTTATGAACGTTTTCTAGTCTCTGATTTTTTAGGCTCTTGCCTAGAAGGGGGCGTTGTAAGAATGTCGACTAATTCGGTTATTTTGTGCTGGTAACATCAAGCTCTCTAGTGCACGATGGCATGTCAGATACCAGTCCACAATTTCAACGCAAAAGATTTCCAAAGAGGAAAGTAGCAACACATCCGGTATAGCTATATTTAGTTCCGTTTCATATTTGAACTTACTTTTGCTATGGTGAATCGGATTGCTTGATATTGACTGTCGACTGATCAGACGACAATGAGGTCAATAGTCGACTGTTTAATTGAAACTCGAACAAATTGAACAAAAAAAAATTGTGTTCTGATCAATAACATAATTTCAGTCAGTTACAATGCCAGCAGAATAACTTTTGTCTCCACTATATTTTCTAATCGTTTTTTATGGGGTGTACTTTGAAGAGAACCCTTCGACTTTGAGTCTCCGTTCACTCACAACTCGCGAGCCCGGTTAGATTCGGATTTTAAAAAAGTTTTTACTCACAACATGTGTACTTTTAACGATCTGCACTTATCTTACATTTTAAAAAAAGCCATTGTCAATAGCAACAGGACACTTTTTGCCTCTGTCATTCGTAACCGATGAATTTTCCCTCCGAATCGAAGCTCTCTCAATTTAAAAATAGTTGCTATCTTGTCGACGCTATGATATATCCGAGTAACTAGTCTCAGTCTAAAATTGAAATCAGGCCTCAGCAGAGGACCAAAACTAGGCCGAACTTAGTCCGAAGGTCTTGGACTTGCTTTGTCCGCTCACATAAAATCCGATGTTTTCAAGTCGGAGACGAAGTGTTAGTCCGCATTTCTAAAAACGGGCCCTGGTAGAAACTTTCTGTGCTGTTTGGTCGGTCACAGTAGCTTTAACTGACTCTTCTGGGGTTGTCATCGACAGGCATACCACAAACCATAAACTTAGCATTCAAATCACTGAGTCCGGGGCATGCAGCCATATGTAATTGTTAGCACATCGAGGGATTCCTTTTTTAACCAATGGAAAACAAAATTTTAGATTTAAACATTGTTTAGTGAATGAGTCCATGCTCACCTCCGATGCAAAATTGTTAAAAAGAGTGTTTTTGAGAGATTATGAGAGTTTAACTGTTTAAAATCAACCATTAGTGAATGGAAGATTGGAAAATATTGTGCTTTCAAAAATTCACAAAACGTCCTTGACTGACTGTCTTGAAATTGCTGTCAGGAACGAAAGGTTAAGTTATCGAGTTCTGAATCAAACCGGAAACAGCCCAGTCGGAAATTATTGACTACAGGAATATTTTATACACTTCATTTCTTTAACAGTCGTTCAAGAAATCTAATTTACTGCATTTCATGCGGATATATTACTTGTTTTTGTCACTGACAAGTCGATGCAGAGACTTACAGGATGCATTCCACCTTTTTTGATCTCGTCTTCTTCTGCCATTCATAATATTTGTTTTAATCTACTTGAATAAAAACTTCCGTAACGACCGATAAAAAGCACTGAGAAATAGAAACATCTTCTTTTTGAAAATTTGGTTTTGAAAAAGCTCAATGACGACTGCAATATATGAAAAATTGTGATAGGAGGAAATCTCAGCACTCAAGCAACAATGCATATCTATGTAAGAGCCAGCAAATGGGGTTTTAATTGAAACTATGAAAATTGCTTGACCGAGTAGTTAAATAGAAGAAACATATTGATTAAGAGTTATATTGAGATCATTGAGAGATTAATAAGATAACCGATTTAAGTTGGAGAAAAAAAGGTCATCACAGAGAAGGGAGAATCGACTAATGACATAAATTGTCTGGATGTAATATTTATTTTTCTATTCTGAAATGTTGACATTGCCCCGCTTAACTGGACATTTTCTCTGTGTATTCAATGTACAGTCAGTAAATAATGCCACAAATAGCTGCAATTTCTATATTTATTGGTTTTAAAATAATGAATTTCATTAGGCTTTCCAAACTTTTATTTTGTTTCACCAGGCAACAGGCTACACATCACTGATTCTGGCGGTACAAGAAAATAAGTTGAGCATCATCATCGGACTGACCGAGTGTGGCGCTGATGTCAACGAAGAACTAGGGGTAAGTTATAGAACTGTGTCAATGTTGTCAACTCCCATTGTGTATGTGCATCGGTAAGTCATAGATTTGTGTCGAAGATGTCTACATTTATTGTGTTGTGATGTGGTAAGTCACAGATTTGAGTCGATGATGTCTACATTTATTGTGTATGTGATGTGGTAAATCATAGATTTGAGTCGATGGTGTCTACATTTATTGTGTATGTGATGTGGTAAGTCATAGATTTGAGTCGATGATCTCTACATTTATTGTGTATGTGATGTGGTAAGTCATAGATTTGAGTCGATGATGTCTACATTTATTGTGTATGTGATGTGGTAAGTCATAGATTTGAGTCGATGATGTCTACATTTATTGTGTATGTGATGTGGTAAGTCATAGATTTGAGTCGATGATGTCTACATCAATTGTGTATGTGATGCGGTAAGTAATATATTTATGTCAAAGGCCTTGTCTTGTCATTAAATCGAAACTCCGTGCTTTGAAGATAATTGAGACTGTCTGCATATATTATTGTGTATGTGATGTGGTAAGTCATAGATTTGTGTCAAAGATGTCTACATCTATTGTGTATGTGAGGGATTTTTTCTTCTTGGAAATGGTTGTTTGATATGATAAATGTATTATGTTGTAAACAAAATTAGTTACAAAAACTGTCGGAAACTGGCAAAACTGCTTTGTCAAGAAATTGTTTCTTTCATATATGGTTCGAATAAAACGACGAAAAATATCAACAACACGACACAACATCAAAAACCTTAAACTACAAACTTCAGTTTGAAATAACGGTTTTAAGAATGTTCTTTTTTGAAGTCTTAAGTTCGAGACTTTGATAAATTTTCATCAATGTTTGAGCTGAAAAATGTTTGGACAAAATTTATGTAATTGTGTGTTGTCACATTACACCGGTGTAAATTATTAGTTTGGTGACAACAACTAGAAATGAAGAGCTACAATCACAAATGACAACCGGTAAACACATGATGATGCTGATGATGATGATGGTGATGATGCTGATGATGATGATGATGATGATGATGATGATGATGATGATGATTACGATGATGATTAGGATATTGGTGATGATGAGGAGGATGACGATGAAGGTAATGATGATGAAGATGATGATGATTATGATCATGATTATGATGAATATTAGGATAGTCATGATGAAAATGATGATGATGATGATGATGATGATGATGATGATGATGTGATGATGATTGGGATAGTAATGATGATGATGACGATGATGATAATGATGATAATGATGATGATGATTAAAATGATTGCTATTCGTGAACAAAAACATTGCCGAAAATTACTAGCCAAAGATTATGACAAACACAAAACATAAGCGTAATTCTAATTTGCGATCAAACGGAAGTTTGATGCCACCGCAGACTCAATAAGCCTGTTTGAAAGAGTCACTCCCTGTAAATTACACGTTCTGTGAACAGTCAATCTCTATTTCCACCCTTCTACTTCAAAGAACAAAATTTCATTTCGATTGCTCGTCGCATTTGGTGTCAAGGCTTATACTATTAAATAGTTAAAACGTTGAATCAAAGCGACCTTGGTTTTTGAAAAATAAGCATCAAATTATAAATTACGAAGTGCTAAGGCATAAAATGGATTGGAATTGTTTTTTAAATGGATGCACGTACCCCATCATTGGAAACTAAATTATGATGTAGATATTTATCTACATCTTAGTAATTTGCATGCAGGAAAAAAAAACACACAAAAAAACTTCTTGTGCTGAATCTTGCTAGTACCAGTTTAAGGTTTAACTATCAATTAAGATGGGGTATATACTCGAGTTTTTATAGAGAGCAATAACATCTTAATGTGCTGAAACGCTTTTCAGGGGTTCCTAAACACATACTATGCTCTGTCCTCTCTAAACATATGGTCGGTCCCAACACTGACCATGTGAAGCGCTATTTTGCAATTTTTCGACAGACAACGGTTTTACCGCCGAGAAACTCATTTTACACATGAATTTGGTGAAAAACTGTGAATAAAGAACTTTTCCCAAGGACTCAACTTTTAGTCACCCACAGAGGGACTCGCTGCAGAGACCTACATGTCCGAAGGCAAGTGCCGTACCACTAGACCACAACACCTTAGATGAAGCACATGGACCTGAAATCCCGACTAAGATGCTTATTCTGTGACATGCCGAATGGAGATAAAAACAAAAAAGGACAAAACAATAAAAACAACAAAACAAAGCAAAAAAAAAAAAAAACAACAAAAAAAACCCAAAACAAAAAAAAAAAAAAAAAAACAACAAAAAAACCCCAAAAACAACAAAGAACAACAGCAAACAAACAAAAGACAAAACAAAAAATCAAACCACCAACAAAAAACAACAACAACAACAAAAACAACAAAAACAAGGACAACAACAACAACAACAACAACAACAACAACAACAACAACAACAACAACAACACTACCAACAAAATATTCAAAAAAGAAAAAGACCCCCGCACACAAAACAACAACAACAACAACAACAACAACAACAATAACAACAACAACAACAACAACTCAAAGTGTGTTCGTTACCAAAAAAATCATTGACTGGTTTCGCTATATCACCCATGACAACAAACAAGACCCCCTAATGTTGTTTACTGGCTGGTGGTTCACACATTGAAACGGCGAGGCGATCACATCGAATAAATCACGCACTTTCAGGCTAGATCGATACTTTCGATTTTTGTTGAGTTAATGATAAAATCATGTCATAATGCTTTGACTGATGGGCCTAATCGTGCGAGAAAAGGACATTTCATGCTCTGCTGGACCCCAAGGCTGATTTTATTAGTCAAGAGAAAGTTTACACCCTTTCATTGCGGCATATTGTAGTGTTCTTTTACATGGTTTACGTCAAAATGTATAACACCGAAAGGCTAACGCAGGGCACACATAGAGACTCTATAATAACAGCAATATCAAATTAGGTCCCTGCGTTTTCGAAGTCGTAGACATGCTGTCATTATTATTATTATTATTATTATTATTATTATTATTATTATTATTATTATTATATTATTATTATTATTATTATTATTAGATTTTATTATTATTATTATTATTATTATTATTATTATTATTATTATTATTATTATTATTATTATTATTATTATTATTATTATTATTATTATTATTATCATTATCATTATATTATATATTATTATTATTATTATTATTATTATTATTATTATTATTATTATTATCATCATCATCATCATCATCATCATTATTATTATTATTATTATTATTATTATTTTATTATTATTATTATTATTATTATTATTATTATTATTATCATCATCATCATCTCATATCATTATTATTATTATTATTATTATTATTATTATTATTATTATTATTATTATTATTATTATATTATTATTATTATTATTATTATTAATTATTATTTACCTGGGACCTGGTTCAATTGAATCGTACATTCGTTTCATCATAAAAGACCATAGTGTAAGACGACCAATATCAAATACGCCTTTACACCCACAAGACGCCAAGCATCGTTTCAGTTAACTCCTTTGGTTTTAGATTAATTTTAAAAAATATGTTTAAAAAAATGATATGCTTGATTTAATGAGATATTTGAAACTAGCACTTGATCTCAGTTCAGGTGAGGAGTTAGGCAATTCAAAAATGGATAGAGTAACAACAATTTGCGTTTAATTTCCATGTAAAACACAACATGAGGCGATGCCTCTGATTTGAAACTTTAACACGAAGGGATTGGGGGTTGAGGGCTGATTGAATTCTTAGTACGTAGTGGTCGTATCATTTTTAGCCAGAGGTTTTTCCAGGGCGTGGTTGTTAATAGTTGAAACCATCCATAATGTCACCGCCCCCCCCCCCCCCCATTATTTGATTTATCCTCTAGTTGTTCTTGCATACTTCACCGTTTTTCACGGTAATGTCATCAATGCGACTCGGGGTTCAATGATGTTGCCATTATTCCCCTCTTTGTGAAGACGTTAAAATATTATGATGCAAGGGTATAGTCAAATCGAAACCCTCCTGTAAAAGATTAAAGTCTAAATGATACAATTGAACCTTTGGAGTTATGAGGTCTCAAAATAAAGCAGATTGAATAGATATTGCGCTGTACACAACATTAAGTTGTTTTAATATGACTTATACTTACAATCACTTGTTCTATATGTCACGTGTTGCTGTTGGTCAGGGACCTTTTGTAAAAGCGAGCAAATTCAGTGGATATTGCCCTATATAATATAAGCTCAAGACTTTTCAAGGTACATATCACCTGGTCAGGAAAAACTTTCCCTTTTTATTATTTACTGTTAATCCTTTTGTCATGCAAATGCTAACACAATATGTTTAATCTTATGAGGAGACTACACTGATGGCAACAGCGAATAAGGAGTGATCTTTTCATACTACATTCCAATTTAATGATGGAATTGTATTTTCTTTCCTTACTCTTTTAATGACCAGGATGGCAGAACAGCTTTGCACTTCTCAGCGGCCTTTTCTAGAGACGATGTCCTCCGTACTCTGTTGGAGAAAGGGGCAAATCCGATGAAAACTGGAGGGGTGAGAACACCTTTTATCAACAATTCAATTGACCATTTCTAACTTTATTAACTTCTCAATCCAGTGTAAACCTATTTTAAATAAATTGTAGAGCAATTGCATATTCTCGTCGCATCCATTTCAACAAATTCATGACAAAAATAGACGCTTCTTTCCTAAATTAAATATAAAAATAGACAAAACTATTCAGAATTGAAGAAAAGTCTTTCATTTGTTTTAAATCTGCTAGCTTTATGTACCTATGTTGACGAGAATCTGATATTGCCCCTGAATGAAAGAAATTCTAAAATCATTGTGTCACATGTCTCTATCAGCAGTCTAGTGAAGGATAATTGAATTCGAATTGTCTGAGGGCTTGCCACAGGATCTCTGTGTTTCACAAAGACCATTCACTAAACTCCTCAAATACAGCATTGAAATCTGTCCTATTCTGTGTATGACATGCCAAATGGTTGACAATTTATCAAGTTAAGACTGAATTTCTGTCAAATTATAACTTCTCTATTTTTCGATAGGATAAAGCTGCAATGGTCAGCCGTTTTTACCAAGAGAACAGCAACAGCGACGCTCATCATGCTTCAATCGAGTTGCTGTCACTGGTCTTTTGTTTGAAGAAAACGCTTGGATCTGACCCAAGGTTACACATATAAAAGTAGCTTCGATCTGACGTGACGATAGAGTAAATTTGCACCACACCCTGAAGGGTTAAATCAACAAGATTCTCCAACCCTGCTCATTTCCTTATATATTTTACAGCCCCTCCAGCACTACCCCATCCATCTAGCATGCGCCAGAAGTTCCGGAGCTCTGGTCTCAGCTAAACTACTTCTATCAGCCATGGGCAAGGATGGCAGATTGGTCAAGGATAAGGTATGAGTACTGTCATCATCATCGTCTTGCCGCCATCGCTAACACAAAACACGTTCACATGAAAAACCACGACCAACAACACCAATCCACAACGCTATCAACTCACCAGTATGCTCATTTAACTTATTTCCCCCCTATATACCAAGCTCTTACTCCTCCTCCTCCTTAACCACTACATCTCCTCCTCCTCCATCTCCTCCTTCTCTTCCTACTCATGTTATAAATCTTGTTTAGCTTACTGCCTTTACTACTTCTACTACTACTACTACTACTACTACTACTACTACTACTACTACTACTACTACTACTACTACTACTACTACAACTCCTACTCCTACGACTACGACGACGACGACGACGACGACGAAGACGATTAATATCCTGATGTTTTCAAACATCTTTTCCGCTGTCCTTGGCTTTCGCCGTGCACACTTTCAAGAATGGCGCAAAGACTCATTATTATCCTTTCTACACTTTCGGCACCACGATATTTAGGATTCCTTTCCACTCTATTTTCCGGAGTCCAGCCTACAAAACAATTATTCCTTTCTCTGTCTTCAAAATATATCAAATCCAATTCCATAATATCTTCCTTTCTTTCGGACAACCCCCATTTGCCCATTTGTGACCCGCCGCCTGAAAACGGTTTTATTATGGGGTGAATTAGATTTTTAAAAAAGGGTTTTATAGTAAAAAAAAATAATTGTATAGCCGAGGACGCCTGACACTGCTGACATAATTGTATAGGAGGATACAAATTAAAATCTCACATTTTGGACATTCTAAAATTATAATCTCCTATTGGCACTTAGTTTACTAGGACAAAATACCCGTTTTGGGAGGATCGGTCACATGCTTAATTTGTACAAGTGCTGGGTCGTAATCGATATTAAAAGGTCCCAGTTTTGAGAGCTTTTTTTTCCAAGATGAGGGCCATTCAAATCGATCGATATTTGAAGAGCGAGTTTCCTGGCCACATTTTTAAATACTTGTCTTTCCAGAGTGCGGTCGTTAACTGGTTTAAAGTTTCCAGCCTCAGGCAGTCAGGGATTTATTTTCATGCATATTTCCTTCAAATATTTTACTTCCTTTGTTTCACTCTTCCCGCTCCAACTGTTATCCTCATCAACCTCTCACCTCCAATACCAATAAATCTATGCTACGTTTTGTTTATTTGATATATTATAATAATTTACCAAACTCTAAGCAAATAACAAATGCATGATTTTAACTGTTTTCACGAGGAGAGAATGGGTTGGGGAGGGGGGGGGGGGGGATTCCAATTAAATAAGATAAAAACGATTATGTCATAATATTTTCTTAACGATAATATTTGGAGTCTAGCTTATCATTTCTTTTTCTTTTTTCTTTTTTTTTTGGTCACCCAAGGATGGATCGATACCACTTTTCATGGCAATCGAATCGGGGAACATTCCAGTGATAAAGGAACTGTTGACATCCCAGGCCAGCCAACAAATGTCATGTCGACGCCAGGTAACCTGTCTGCTTTACAATGACATAACAACTTCTTTCATTTTGGCTAGGAAACTTTGACTTGATATATCTGTCGATACGATGAAATCAAATAGCCAAAAATGGCTTTAACTTGACGCGCTTTCTTAGACTTCTTTTATAATCTCAGATTTAAGAGTTTTAAAAAATCAATTTAGGTTACTTAACCTCAACTTAATTTATCAATGTACGAACTAATGTTTTACTGACCAAAATGAAAAAAAAGATCTATCATTGAACGGTGTTCTGCTATCTGCCTATTACATCAATGTCCTTTTCGTTGTGTGGTTCTTAACTTTCTTGTTTTTATCTTTTTTCTGGCATAATGCATTATCCGCATTCATCACCAACGACCCATGGATTAATGCTTTTAGATTCCCAATTAAAACCCACAAATTGAATGATACAGTTGTCCCCATCTAATATCCCGCTGCCATAGATCCCTTTCCCACCAAGCAAGACCACGATTATCTGAGGAAATATAATGTTTATAATATTAGGTTATCCCTTTAACATCTCCGTCAATTTATGACAATCTGCTGAGGACTGGACAAAAAGTCATGTTTGTGGTGGTAGGAATATGTAGCAATGACTATGAAAATTTTTGTTTTCTATTTTTGTAGGAAATACTACTTTTAAATCAAAGCCCTATCTCCACTGAGTAAAAATCTTTTTGAATTTTGAAAATCCATTAATATATAACAAAGTTATGCAGTTTCAAAGATGTCATTTATTTGGATGACTCACAAAGAGAAAAAAATACGGAAATTATGGGACGCTCTTTCTGCGTTTTTTTTCTGGTTTGTACCTGTATCTCGCTTAATACGTGGAATTAGATATTAAAACTTGGCAATTTTATGGCCAAATTATTAGAAAATATGATGAAGACATCAGAAGAGTTCTAACTTGTATAGTTTAAGAGCTGTATGGCTAGGGTCAACTATAAATTTGTTTTCAAATATACATAATATTGATCGTTTTAAACTTTTCCGAAGTGTAATCTTGTGTCTACAACCCATACAAATGACACGAAAAATGCCCGCTGAATTATTATCAATCAGTCCCGTGAGACCATGGCTTATGTTAGTTCTAGTGTTTATTTGAGAGAGAGAGAGAGAGAGAGAGAGAGAGAGAGAGAGAGAGAGAGAGAGAGAGAGAGAGAGAGAGAGAGAGAGAGTTAATCTACTATCCCTATGACATAACAATGAAACAATACCTTAATTAAAAAATAGCGCGCGAGGATTTGTGTCATCCGTCGTCGCGAACAAGGTTGCCAGATGGCCACGTGTGTGGCCAAATATATAATTTTGTTTCTTTATTTACATTTTATTCATCTATGTTTGTCTCAGTGACATTTATCCTAGTCTATTCAATTTTCTGTTTGTTAAAATTTAGTTCATTTTAAGTGGGCCAGTCTTAATATTGAAAGCCATTTGATTTTCTATTTAGCCACTTTTGAAGTCGAATTTAGTCAGGTTAAAGTCTGGCCATCTGGCAGCCTTGCCTCGCTCACGTCATTTTCGTGTCGCGCGATGGTGGAGCAAAATGTCACGTGATAATAACATTGTCGGTGCCTCTTAATATAGATCTTTATCTCTGGAATTGTAAATACCATTTACCTCACCACCCTTAGTCTCCACTTGTGCTCCACTTCCTATCAAGGCTTGTACGACTTGAGGTTTTTCATACTTTACTGCGAGGTGAAGGGCGGTCTGGCCATCCTGTTAATAAAACAGATAAACTATACATTACAAATTAAATAACACAGCGGTTGGACATATCTGAATAATAAATAGAATATTAAAATGGGCCCGTCTGTGAAAGAAAGAATGAGAATACCTGGGACTTCAATTGGGCCATGGAAAAAGTACTTATCATAATTGAATGAAATTTGATATATAAATAGAAGAAATGTGCATATATAACCTTATGAGCGACAAGATCTCTCCTCTTTGTAGTTTTAGAAATATTGTACTCCAAAGAGTAAAAATCTATTTTTAACGGTCTTCTGGTAATCGTACGAGTTTTGTCGCTTGACATAATCTAAAATGACCTCTTTTCTAACTGTGTACCAACTTTCAGTCATATTCAATTATAAACAGCGTCGTAATTAATTAAAAAAAATAGCATGTACGGAACGGCTTCGTCCCATATTTTGTCGCGAATTTGGGCACTTCGTGAGCGAAAAAGCCCAAATATTTGTGCGCGATAGTCATTGCTAGAATATGTCTTGCATTTCGAGCTCTAAATCATTGTAATTAGTCGCAGGTCTACAATTGCGTAAAATGTGTCAAAATGAAAACATTGCATGATTTAATGGCCGATGTGGCACAAAGTGGCAAAGAAGAAAACAACAATATTGTAAAATTCTCTAAAAGGCTTCAATTTGAAGAAACTAATGATTCTTGAAAGGCATTTTAAAAACAATTAAAAACCAAATGAGATAAATGGAAACTTGAAAAATGGATTCACATTTTCTTAGCAATAGGAAGCAAGGGCTAACAATTCGTGGGAATGCTCAGGATTTAAATCTGTTAGGTGGGTTTCCCCAAGGCAGCATTTTAAGACCCTTGTTGGTTATTCTTTTTTATTAAGGGTTTGCCTGAAGCTATTGCTCCTTCGTGCAAACTCTTTGCAGATGATAAAAAAATAAATGGATCATCTCGAAATGATGATACATTGCATGAGGCACGATATATTTACAATCTTTCACTGGTCAGTTTGATTTTAATGTTGATAAATGTAAAGTTTTGAATATTGGAAGATGCAATCGCTGTTATGAATATTTTACTGAGGTTTGTCGAACAAAATCCATGTCAAATACTGATTCTACTACTACTACTACTACTACTACTACTACTACTACTACTACTACTACTACTACTACTACTACTACTACTACTACTACTACTCCTACTACTACTATTACAACAACAACAACAACAACAACTACTACTACTACTACTACTACTACTACTACTACTACTACTACTACTACCACCACTACATTTTACTTTCTTTACATTCTTAGGCAACTGGTGATTCCGCTCTCCACATTGCGTGCAGGAAACGTGATCTAGAAGCCGTGAAACTTGTAACAGAGACTGGGATAAATGTCGATTCCAAAAATGTAAGTCTTGTTTTTTCCCAATCATTCAATAAATGTGATTAGACATCTCCTAACGATTTTATAGGAGGTAGAATTTCAAACTAATGGTTGAATAATAAGGTTAAGCGATAAAACAGTTTTCTCCCTCAGCAATGAGAGGTATCCAAATAATATCATCCTTATGTTATTTATCTTTTAAAAAAATCATACATTCATCCATCTTATATTATTTTACTTCTTTAAAATTCATAATTTCTTTTCGTCTATTTGTAAACAATTTTTTTCATTTATTTATTTTAAAAACATATGCTTATGAGACTAGAATTTAAGTAGACGATTTACTCCGGAGAGTGAGTTTACTTTCTCAAACTTCAAAATATTATATTTCCCTGATTCTTATGCCTTGTACTTTTAACTCATTTTCTTCATCTTAGAGTCTAAATTCTACAAGGACAATAAAAACCCTCAAAAAGTTTTACTAAATGTATGTAATTATCAACAGACGTGAATGTCCATCGCTTTTGATTACAGAACAGATAATTTTTATTTTGTTTATAGTCACAGATAAAATTGAGTTTGAACACCGTTTTTTCCAGTAGTCCTTCAGAGGCATAATACCCATGGAGATGGAGTTTATTCTGGTTTCTGCAACAATCTATCAGATTGACCAAGTTTCCATTAAAATATCCTTTCTTTTTGTCCTTCTGTATTCATAGATCGTTGCAGTTTTGTTATCCAATGAGCCATTGGGAGCCTCAAGGCCCACGAAGCCGGAAATTATATATCTCGGTTTCTATATGTTAATTGCACAGAGACAATTGATTGGTAGCCTTTAAACTATTGTAAAATACTTTCTCACTGATTAAAGGAAGCAAAATAACGAACTTTTATGTGTCCCGATAGCTCAGAAAAAATCTCGACTGATCGATCTCATTGCATGTGAACAAATGCTTTACTATTTCGCCGTCGGGATTTCTTTTTTTACCCAAGACCTTGCTTTGATTTGATTTGAATGATTTATATAAAAACAAAATCCGTTACACGTTTCAAAAATTCTGGCTCCCCTTTAAAGATTCTTTTCCCAACAAAATAAATATTAATCCATTGTTTATGCGATTTCTTCTTTTCCTATTAGAGAGATGGCCAGTCAGCGGTTCACATATCTACTTGGGAGGGAGACGAAAATATATTACGGTATTTGTTTTCGCTGAAAGCCGACTTTAATATGCAAGACAAGGTACAGTTTGTGCTCCATGAATTTAGATATTAGTCCAACTATCATCAGTTTTGCAGGAGTCACTAAATGTTATATAAATGCCTTGGAATAAAATTTCGACCTGTATTTTGATTCGTTGTTAAAACTGACAGCAGTTCATTGATTTTACAATTGTTTTCAGCTGCTCTGTCAGTATTTACGAACAAAAGTTTGATAAATGAGATTTAAAAGAAATAAGTAAGAAATTGTGTAGTTTATGACAAATATTTCAACAATCCTGCTAGTGTACATTTCTAAAAAGTTGGACTTTGTTTTAAGATCAGAAGAAATGAAGAAGAACAATATCTAAACCCAGCTTTGGTTAAAGACATTATGCATGAAATTTGGATTTCTCTTCTGAAAACAATACCGCTATAAAATGATGAGGAAATGTGAATATTAATCTTGCATTCGTTTAAAGTAGTCGCAACGCCAAATTATACAACCTTCATTATTTTACTGATGCTCTCTATCAATTTTTTTGTCATTACTTTTTTGTGTGGCAATTTCAAAATACACACCCAATGGAAATATAATTCCCCACCTATTTCAGTTGGAGCGAATGCCACTCCATATAGCAGCAGAAAGAGGTCACAGCAACCTGGTCGACTTCCTAATCACCCATTGCAAGGCCACGCTGACAGATAGAACCAAGGATGGCAGCACCCTCATACACATCGCCTCTAAACACGGCCACCCTCAAACAGCATTGGCATTCCTAAAAAAAGGAGTTCCTTTACTGATGCCAAACAAGGTAAAGTGTTACTTGATGTTGAATTAGGTAAATGATAGGTCTGATAAAATATATAATTTTAGGCCTTAAACTACAATTTTGGAGGAATGTAAAATAAAGAATTTCTCCAAATGAAAACAAACATGGGTGGATCTTTCACCACAATCTCCGTCAGCAGGATAATTGAAAAACACAAGATCAAAACGAATAGTTTCAAAAGATGAAATGCATACCAGTGTAGACATATATAGACCAAGGCAAAACATTTTACTTATTAACGAAATATTGTAATTGAAAAGAGTAGAATCCTTTTGTATAGAATAGAAATGGCCTGGAAAATAAAATACCTACAGATCTTCATCAGCCTTCTAAGACAGTTCTCATCGGATGTTAGGGTCGAAAATGAGCTCTTATTGAAAGGGCGTAGATAAATACCTGCCATTACTGTAATAAGATTTGAATGATAAAAGAGAGCCATGATAATAAAAAAGAACCCAAAAAGTAAGTGAAAAAAGAATTTACTCAAAATTAATACACCTTTTTTTTTTGGATAAACTACTTTTAGTAAAACTACATGGCTACAGTGTTCTATTTATTTTGTAAACAAAGAGCACATTCTCTCACCTTACTTGGGTGAAACATTAGTATCTGGCCAGTAATAGCGTTTTCTCTGTCAAAAACAATTGTTAAAGCCTCACAAGCATCATATCTCGTCCTAAATGTTAAGTGCTGCTGTTGTTCCTTGTAAAGCACATGGAACCTTAAAAGTGTATATTTCGCTCTATGAAAGTTCTGATGCTAGTTATCTCTTTTTCTATGAGACTAATAATAGTATGGAAATAAATTTTGCTTGTTTTTTCTTGTTTTTTTTACAGGACGGAGCTATTTGTCTTCACGTGGCGGCCATGATGGGTCATACCGCTGTGGTCAAGGCTCTCATTGAAAAAGGAGCAGCTGTGAATGCCAGGACAAAGGTACCACTCACAATGTTTGTCATTTTTGCCGAAATAATTTACTCATTCATCACCTCCGTGTCAACATCTTCTTTATTGAATACGAGTGAGTTTAACCAATTAACTGCTCTACTCTGGAAAACTTTGACCAGAAAAAAACTTATCCTTCAAATATTGATCGATTTAGATGAGCCTCATCTTAGCAAAAACTTTCAGACATGGGACCTCGCCATCAACAAAACATAGACATCCCTATCTATTTTCAGCAAAAAGTGAACTGATTGAGTATTCTGATTGGAGAACATAATATAATGTGCTAAATATTACGTAGGGAAAGGAAGTAATGATGTTGATATAACAATTGATCAAGCTTAGGCTGTAAGAGGCATTGCTGTTTGTTGTGACTGCCTTAGATGCATCTCACCTTTCTTGTTAGGCGATGAGTTCTGAGATATAAGTTGCAGGTTCGGATACTGTTCGAATTTCTGTTTTTTTTCTGGTACTTTCTATTGCCAATTGCTCTTGAAAATCGACACACTTGAGCAAATTAAAGATACAATTTTTTGTTGTTGACAAATTCCCAGTATGGTTTGTATAATGTACATTACATACCTCTATTATTTACTTGTTTGCTTGGAACAAAAAGAGCCTTTCCGATGTCTTCAAGGATCCCCCCCCCCCCCCAACTAAGGGATAGCCCGTTCAGCTTCTGCCAGATTGTAGCAATCCC
>NC_088360.1:90557004-90564504 GCF_034508935.2 Berghia stephanieae | reverse complement strand
CCAAGGTACCGGGTCCCCTCTTGTTCCTTATCTATATCAATGATTTGCCTGAAACTGAGACTATTTGCGGATGACAGCCAATATGTACAGAGCAATAAAGCAGAAGAAAGACTCAGGAATTCTTAAGCGGGACCTTGATAACCTACAGTTATGGGAAAATGACAATTTCATGGAATTTCACCAACAAAAATGCCATGTCCTAAAATTACCAACAAAAGAAAAATTATACAGTCAAAATGTACAATACACAACATCACACTAGAAGAAGTCACCAAAGCTAAATATCTCGGAGTAACGATAAATAATCGCCTGACCTGGAAAGACCACATTGCAAACATATGCAGAAAGGCAAACTCCACCCTGGGATTTTTGAGGACTGCAAAGAAAACATAAAAGAGAAATGCTATAAAGCTTATGTTAGACCAACACTCGAGTATAGCAGTACGTTATGAGATCCCAATCACTCTTCCGAAATTAAGGAAATAGAATCCATCCAACAAAGAGCTATAATATTCATTCAACAAAATCCTAGAAACAAATCAAAACCATATATGACACCCGATTTGGAACCATTGAAGGAAAGGAGCGAGAAGAATAAACTAAATGTATTTTACAAAGACCAGAAAAACCAAGTCAGATTGCCGTTACAGGGCCTCCAACCCATCGAGAGGAGACCTGGCAAATTTATGTTGTCACAATCTAGAGTGGACTGTCATATTCACTCGTTTTCCCCTCAACTATAAGACTGTGGAACAACTTGGATAGCTCCCGGTAAAACTATTGAAAGTGCTGACTGATGAGTTTTCCACTAGGAAGTTTCAGCTTGAAGAAGAGGAGGAGGAGGAAGAAGAAGACGAAGAAGAAAAAGAAGAAGAAGAAAAAGACGAAGAAGAAGAAGAAGAAGAAAAAGAAGAAGAAGAAAAAGACGAAGAAGAAGAAGAAGAAGAATTCAAGTGTAATATAACATTAAAAAGAAAATCAGAGATATGTGACATTAACATGTATACGAATAGGTATGTATATTCTGTTAAAAGAGCAGGGGTTTCTTAGGACATCCTCTCTTTTAAATAGCAAATGTTGTAAAGAGAGGAGACAAGTTAAATCAAGTTAAAAGTTGATTTATATCTTAAAATATTGCACGATGGTCTATTAAAGTATGCTAATCTGAAACCGCAAAAAAAAAAAAAACACCTGGCATTTTGACAAGTGTCTTCGGAGATAGATAATTTGATGTATAGTGTTTCTGTTGATATGATGAACTGTAACTATTTTTTTTTGATTATAACATAATTCCATTTACAGACTCAGGAAAGTTGCCTCCATTATTGTGCAAGGGCGGGCAATCCTGACATTATGCAGGAAATCGTCAAACATCTAGGCTCTAACATACAGACTATCGTCAACAAACAATCAAGAGTAAGTATCATATAGAGTAATGAACGTTTAAACTTTTACTAGATGGGTCGAAGCATTTCATTTATAATGTCTTTAAGTAATACGTTAAAAGCGTTTTTATTTTTGGAATTTACAATTGTTTGTCATTGAGATGTTTAAGATAACATTATTACCCCCCCCCCCTCCCTGCATTTGCTAAATATAGCAGTTGAGATACTTAAACGATTAGAAAGATAAACTGTTAAAATTCATATTTGAAGAATTAAGATGGAACTGGGATCACTTCTATCATATAAGAGACACCTTTATACAGTAATGGTCAAAAGTAACGTTACAATTTTGTTTTCTGTTAGCCTCTTCACATACAAAATAAATCCAGAATTCTTATATGTTAACGGAAAGAGGAATGGTAGAGAATTAATAAAATCATAGATTTATTGACAGGCAAGACGCCATGGCTGTACAGTAAATAATAACTTTTAAAACCTGAAAATCGCAACTTGGCAGAAATGGTTGTAGTAATCAATTATTTTATGTGGCCACTTTAGTATCAATCAAATGCCTTACTCGACGCCTCGTCGACATTGTAAGACTGTAGGCAGTTTCGGTAATTATCTAGCTTCATACTTCAGTTACAAAAGTAAAAGTTTGCTGTTGTCTCTTCTTGTAATTGGTCGGTTTTTTAAAGAGTAAATTTGAGACCGCATTTGTTCCATAGGATTCTAATCTGGTAGTGTAGGCGCTATGGGTGAGGAATTGTTGAGGGCAAAAATGTCAAATGTTATTGCCTTGTTGGTTGATAACAAACTGGCGTGTGGTTGCAGGACTTGTTTGATGTATAGTGAAGCGTAGTTTAGTCACCTGTGATCATTTTTCTAGAGTCCACTGTATGTGGTTGTCAGCCCATTTTTCACAATTCGTGCAGTGTTTTTCGGTCATCATCAGCCAAATAACCGGACGTCTCGTACGCAGACCTGCCTCTAGGAGTAAACGTTGTATAGCATGCCTGTTGCGCTGCCCAGTTCCTGAGTATAGGCAATTGTTGTTTTGAATGGGCATTTTTCTTGCATTTAAAAAATATCTTCATCAGTGTGGGCAATGGTTTACGCATAGCCATTTTTGCCTTGGAAGATCTTTAAAAAACGCTTGTAGTGTAAGCAACGGACAGACGTGTAAGATATGGTAAAATATTAGCCAGCCTAACACTGTCTCCAGTTTCCAAATTTCCAAGCAACCTTGTACGTTTTTCACAACTCAGTTTTGGCATGGTAGTGTGCGGGTGGTAAAAGATTTTGACATAGAAATTTGAGAAGGATATAGAGATCTCAATGTCAGAGCCAAGTTAAGATCTGTCAGACAACAACGGGAAAGCCGAATTTGTTGTCAAAGCATATGGAGAAATGTACAACTTATTCGAACCTGAATGGGAACACTTGTTACAGTGAATTCGTTATTTTGTGTTCAGTCAAATAGGAATCTCAAAGTAATTAATTTCAAACCAAAATTTTTTGCTTGAAGCAATGTACATGTTAATTTGGTAGCATTGTAAGCAGAATCTAATTTTCTTCAAGATGATATATAATTTTATTCCCTTTAATGCATATTTCTTGCTGTGGCGAGCATATCAAAATTGTAACGATAGTTTTGAACATTACTGTATATTGCGTACATTTTCCTAATACCGTGAGGTATTTAGTAAAAGAAATTACCAGTTTTAAGCTATGACAATTATTTTCTTTTTTTTTGGTCTCAATCGCTCATAAAATTTTCTTTCCAATTTATGTTGAGTTCGTTTTTTATTTTACATTCAATATTAGCAGAATTAGTTTATATCTAATGGCGGGTAGAACAATTATCAACTAGACAGGATGTATTCTTGCTAATAAAAATAATAATCATTAGTTCAATGTGTATTTTCACCATGGTTGTTTCATGACGTTTTACTGTCATTGAACACAGAATGGACAGAGCCCTCTTCTCGTTGCCAGCGAACAAGGTCACATTGAGATTGTGAAAATTTTATTGAAGAATCAAGCTAGGGTAGACATTTTTGACGAGGTAAGCCATGGCTGGAAGTACATTAAACCTGGCGTTTCTATAAAACACAATACCGTTATGCGTAATGAATAATGTGTACCTGAACTCGAATCCATAAAGTCGAAAAAGTTTAAAATTGTCTTTCTACCACCATTACAATGCTCTATTTTGTTGCTAACCTATTTTCAGTTTCGGGAGTTTCGAAATTTAACTAAGAGTTGTACGCAATTCCAAATATAGTCCAGAAGAAACCAATGCCAGAGATGTTGTAAGACTTTTCCAGACAATCTATTTTAAATCTTTAAAAATCACGAAGACTTAAAATTAACCGTAATTGCTTTATTTGCAAGAGTCTAGACCTACAATATAATACTATCTTATTTAAAAATGCCATTGTCTTCTAGACCACGAACTCTTTTACATTAAAAATAGAATGTACCTGACAAATATAAGCTTTTATATAGGCTCAACCACCAAATAATTATTATGCCAAATAATCCTATTAGTAATTGATGATTGCTCTTGTATCTCGTCTTAATTTTTGAGTATGTACTATTAGTATCTACACTATCTGGATTTTTCATAGCTTCAGGTCACATAGACACGCTTTTCTTTTTATTTCTTTTAGACATTTGTTGCAATTGCCATACCTGTAAATAACTATAGCTAAAACCATATTTTTTTATTATGCAGCATGGAAAAACCGCCCTCCATTTGGCAGCAGAGAACGGGCATAAGCAAGTGGCAGACATGCTCCTCAACCACAAGTCTTTTGTTAATGCGAAGTCAAAGCACGGCCTTACCCCATTGCATTTGGCAGCAGCCAATGGAAATGTTCCTCTTGTCAGGTTATTAATAGAAAGACATGGCGCAACTACAGATGCTCTTACTTTGGTAACTATTTTGTTTAAGTAAAATCACTTTTCATATCTTGAGACTCAATTATTTTTAAATAGATATGTAAGTGACCAAGTGCCTCAACCTGGTTTTGATCTTAAGTCAAATGACTTAAAAGTCAGTATTATGAATTCTAACTTAATTAAACAACTGTGTATTGAGGAGAATGAACTGCAAACAACACCTTTTTACAAATTCAAAATATTTTGGCTATGCTTGTCATTATATCAGATGGAGGCAATGAGTTACATATGGGATTACAAACTTAAAACAATGCAAAACAAAACAAAATAAAAAGCAGCATAGTAAGTACACTGTGTATTTAACAAAATATATTCGTACAGTGATGTACGTGAAATACGACCATGAGTTTAATCATCTTACATCTTGTAATATTACCACTGTTTTTTTAAAAAAAACTCTTTCAATCCACGTAGGCAAAGAAAACAGCTCTTCACATGGCAGCGCAAAATGGAAAGAAGGAAGTTTGCAGCGCCCTGATCAAAATGAAGGCAGATACAAACGCCACTGACGTGGTAAGTGCAATGGTACATAGTCTTAAAATGATTTTATCATGATGTCTATAGTTACAACACAATATAGAACATATTAGAGACTATAAAAAGGCAATGAGTGAATGAAATTATTTTATTCCTATTTTCACGATTTTGTTCCTTTAAGGCTTATTTCAAAGAAAGACTGAAATAGTCCCTTACGTCAGACGCAGTTCTTCGCCTCCTAATGACTTAAGTTGTTTTTTAAAAAATCAATGAACAAACAAATTGTTGATTGTATGATTCAAACCATGGCCCTACGGACGTAATACAATGCAGTGCCGTATTCGTTTGGCCATCTCTCCTCACAACAGTCGTTGTATTAGGGGGCTATAAATTGCATTTACTATATGACAACTTTGTCGAAAAAAAAAAGGCACAAGTAATGTTTAACTATCAATTATTTCTATTGGATTTTTGAATCTCTGAGGACATTTATTTAACTACAAAACACAATAATATTATTGGAAGTAAATGCAATATTTTTAATCAAAGGACGTTGATAATGATTCTTCATGATCAATTTCTTCGAGAACTTGTACAATATCTATGAAAAACTATATAATTCAAGATATAAATATTCACCAATTTCTCTGTCATTAACTTTGAGGATCACGATGTAATATAGACCCTTATTCCCATCCACAGAAAGGACAAACTCCTTTACATCTCGCTGCAGAAAACAATCATTCGGATGTTGTCAAACTTTTTCTGAAGCACAGGCCAGAGCTGGTTACGATGGCAAATATGGTAATAACAATAACGTAACATAGTGTTTATATTGTATTTAGGTTACAAATGTAATAACAATCAGGACCAACGATAAGATTTTAATTGACTAACCTGGTTGTGACCATATCATATTGGAACTAACAAACTTTTAACAGCCTATAGGTCTCGTGTCATTCTGTTTCAATAACAATAATACTCACATACACACACGTTCACACACACACACACACACACACACACACACACAACATACACATTTTATGTACCTATGTCATCTATAGATTCTTTTTCGACGAATATGTCTTAATGCCTTGAGCCGCAATTTTCATAGTTATACCTTACTTGTGCTGTAATTGACAACGTCCACTAGAACAAGAAAAATAGTTGAAGTCTAAAAATAAGAAAAAAATAGAAAGAAAAAGTCTGTTATGGTATCTCAATCTGTTTGCATTTTACATTAGTATCAACAGTACAAATGATTGGTATGAATTTCGTGATACGTTTTCTAGTAATGTATTAACCAAATTATATTATTAGTTAACATAGATGTTGGTAATTAACTAAGCTAACTTTCAAATATATTGCTTTGTGTTTGCATATCATGTTCTTATTTTTAAAAAACAACAACTAATCATTCACACGTTTAACAGAAAATAGTTATTAATCGTATCGAAGTGTATTGCATAATATATAGTCTTAACTGGTGTTAGAGATAGAAATCGATTTTATTAACCTATTAATTTGGTATTTAAAAATCCTTGTTTTTATCACTTTTCAGGATGTGGTGAGTTTTTTTTTAAAAGATGTGTTACCACCCTCTTTTTTAAATTGGAATTTACATAAGTTCACTAGTGTTAGTTTTAAAAATGATATCAATATTCTATTTACGAGGCATAATATGCACTTTATAATTGACTATTCATCACAGTCAGGTGAGCATTTTGACTCTTACTTCATTTTCTTTCAAAATGACGGATAGTTTTCGTCTTTTTATAGGTGGAAATATAATAAAATGCATTTTTCCGCATAGCACCTCTAATACGTTAAGAAAGAAAAAAAAACATTTGAGAACACTAGTTGTTATAATCATTTATATTATATGAATGTTTTTATTTCTATTACAAATAGATTAGATTTTTTGAATTCCATGTTTCGTATTGATACAATTAACCAAGCAGTGCCTACATCGTAGTATGTCACTTATATTAGCTAGGACTTGTACCCCCTCCCCTTCCCCCCCCCCCCCCTTCGCTCTTTCTTGCTCTGCAATTGTTTTCTATTCGCAGATATCATTAGATCAATAAAGATAAAGGATACGAGAAAGACAGTTGCCCAAAATTAAGATTATAAAAAATGTACAATATCACGATCACAAGTTAATAAAAATTGTATTAAACAACAAATCGCATCTTATTTTGCCATGACTTAACACAGATACAGTAATTGTTTTTCATGATACAGATATACGTAGCTTTTTTATCAATGACGAACCTCACCTCCAAAATTGTGTCATACAATAGTTCTCATCTATATATCTAGTCGGAAACACAACAGGCAGTTTTTCAGATACAATTTTTTTTCTGTGAAAATATGTGTCCCACACTAGTAGGAGATTGGACTGAATACTGAATACTAAGTCAATAGTCAAGATCAATTTTAGTAGATATAAAACTTTGTTAAATATGTGTTCCTCATTAAGGGCAGGTTACATGATAGGCAAAAATTAAATCCACCTATTTCATATCTCTGAGCATTTTAACTGTCTCCTTACCAATCATTTTCAGATTTTTTCAGAAATGTCATCTTCATCTAACACAAAAATTCATTTTTCAGACTCTAACTCAAACAAAATAAATTCATGCTATAATTTTGTTCATGAAAAGAG
>NC_088360.1:90547004-90554504 GCF_034508935.2 Berghia stephanieae | reverse complement strand
AGAGAGAGAGAGAGAGAGAGAGATTAATACTTGCAAGTTATGGTCGAGAGAATAGCATTTCAGAGATGAGTATTTCTTCTCATAATGTTTACATTGAAACATACGTTGTATTTTCTCATAATAATATGACGTACCGTTTTACAGCCCAATTTAACTCAATATTGACAAGAATAGAATGACCAGTTGCAATTAGTCTTGACCTCCAGTTCCTGTAGCCGAAGAGAAAGAGATAGATATCCTTTGGTTTTTACCTATTGCATTACCGATTAATTTTACTTTTATTTGTTGTTGACTGCAATGCAATTGAAGCTGAAACATTGACTGTTCCGTCGTATATTATTGTTTATACAATAGACCAACGATTCGACAGCCTTACACCTTGCTGCTGATGGGGGACACCATGATGTTGTCAAGATCTTGTTAGAAGCTGGGGCATCGGCCATGGATGAAAATGCGGTAAGCCTAATTTCGAATCCAATTATATATATATATATATATATATATAATATATATATATATATATATATATATATATATATATATATATATATATATAAGGATACAAAAATGTCAACATCGATCTCAAAGGGAATAAAATTCTGCGGACAATATGCCAACTGATATGTTTTGGCCACATATAAGTGAGTGATCCCATTTATATATATATATATATATATATATATAATATATATATATATATATATTATATATATATATATATATATTATATATATATATATAAATATAATAATAATAAAAATACCCCATTAATTAATAGTGCTCCAACGTTTTGATAAAAGGGGTTATTAATAAAATACTCTAAGTACATGGAATATTCTTCAACCTGTACAATTTTATTTCTTGCATTCTCTATCCTGGCGTATAAGAAAACGAAGATACAGAAAAAAAGCGAGTAGTCTCATCCTCTTCTTGTTTACCTTACTTGAATACCCTGCCCTTGGCAATGACGATCTTCCATTATGCCAGTAAATTAATCTTTCTTGATTATAGAATATACTGACACGAATTGCAAAATGAAAGAGGGATTTATTAACTATTGTACATATACTTTACTTTGAAAAGAATTATCCTCAGAATGCTAAAACAATTTTTAAAAATAGATAATAGCCATACATTTCATTTAGATACTCACCAACAATGGCTTGCAAAACAATTCTAGATTATTATGACTGGTTCACAAAAGGTATGGGTATCAAATCAATCTCTTTTAGTTAATTGAATAAAAACGGGTGAGCCAACGTGTACCTAGGATATGCAGCTATGTGGTCTTGGTATGACACTCGCTTTCGGATCGGAAGGTCCTGGGTTCGAGCCTCTCTTAGAAAAGGCTCTTTACTCATATTCTCTCACCGTACTCAGGTGTAAAATGAGTACCTGGTCGTTAACAGTGTTGTATTTGTCGGAAAATTTGTAATATCGCCTAACAGGCGTCATTTTTCTTCTACATGTTACATGTTGCTGTTGGTCGGGGACTCCTTGTAAAGCGCTTTGAGCACGTTTGGTGGATATTTGCTCCATATAAAAGCTCAATTTTTTAAAGGATAAGACACATGACTTTTCTAGATGTAAATTCAGGAGTGTGGTGTCAACCACTTTCCATAAAATATAAGCAAGAAATGATTGAGTTACTATCTTTTTATGTGATCCAGGACGGGCTGACAGCTCTTCACCTAGCAGCCAAACACGGCCACATCGATGTCATGACAAACCTCAAAGACTACATCCCGTTCAGGACGGCAAGTACTAAGGTATCAAATCATTTCATGACAACATTTATTTGTTCCTAATAAAGATCTGAAAAAATGTGTATGTAACAGCGCCAGCCAGGCAAGAAAGAAAAATACAAAAATAAACCATCAGCCCCCAAAAATAACCAGTCTGTCTCGATTGGGGATCGAACCTCAGACCTCCTGGTCATCTTTATCTCCTGTTCTTTAATTTGTCACTTTTAAAAATGTGTTTCTTTTAATTACAATGGGTTCTTTTTTATTTTATCCCATAGTATGGTC
Source organism: Berghia stephanieae (assembly GCF_034508935.2). NCBI lineage: Eukaryota > Metazoa > Mollusca > Gastropoda > Nudibranchia > Aeolidiidae > Berghia > Berghia stephanieae. The sequence goes on along the minus strand of NC_088360.1, from coordinate 90,552,474 downwards.
CAAACATTTAAATCGAAACATTTTGAGGAAAGCACCATGCTTGATACACTTTTACACAGCTTCATCACATCCTAATATGGAACCTTTCACCGGGGCAAATTGCTTGCTTAGCTAACCTGTTTGTACCAGAACGCTCATTGCTTATGGCTAAGTTAAATGCTAATTATAAGACATGTTTAGTAGAAAAAATCTCTGACAAGACACATTTTTTTTCATTTCAGAAAGCAAGATTTTATTTCAACTATCGATCGATTAAAATGACCCTCAAATTGTCAGAAAGTCTCAAACTAGAGTCTCAGATTTTGACCATTCGATAAGTTGAGAGTCATTTATATCAATTGATATTTTAAGGAAAAGTTTCTGTCCAAAATTTTCTGTCAGAAAACGGCAGCAAAGTCGTTCTCATTCTTGCAATATCAACACTGCTTAAAGCTGTATGATTCCGACAAGCGTTAGTGCCGAGTAGGGTAATCCATGTAAGAAGCCTTACCCAGATGGAAACCTGGGAGAGAATCTGCTATTAATATTGCTTCCCAGCCATTGACCACATGTAATGCGGCTCGGCTTGTCACAAACGAAGCATGCCACCGAATTAACCATTAATGCCATAATATTTAGAATAGATTTAAAAGAATACTGGCTTCTAAGATGCTTAGTAAATTCGTGATACGAAAAGAAAGAACTTCTTAGTTGACAGTCATGTCGCGTCGGTGGTCAAGCGACATTGAGCGTGAGTAGTGATCGAATGGGTGACAATAATCACAAAGCCCTGACCATTGGGTTGTTTTATTGGGTCGGGCATAGTTCATACATTACCCAACCCGAATCAAGTGTTAATGAGTAGGCCTACATGTCCTTTGGCAGAGACGTACATTGTTAGAGTGTTAGTTCAAAACAGACACCTTACAGGCGATATGTCCTCAGTGAAATGGAATTTGATTTCATTTGACCTGCTGTGAATCATGTGAATCTTTATAAATATCAAGTTAATATTTGTAAACATGGAGGCTGATTGATGTCGGAGGCAGGGCAGTCCGTGATGTGTATATTATTTATCCGATCATTCTCATTCAGTTCAAAACAAGCAATCGAATAGAACACACCCCACGGATTCAAGTACCTTAACTATAGCACTTGATACACAAGCAATGGATGATTGGAGTCCGAATTAAAAGTAGCGTTTTTCTTTTTCTCTGACCTTTGAAGATTAGTATTCTATTCTAGAGTGGCGATTTTTATAAAGAGTGAGCAATATCCACTTGCTTTGCTCATACATAGCGCCTTTAATGGGACCAAAGCCACCAGCAGCATTGGAAATGTTGCTCAAGACGTGCGGTCTATAAGGCGCTATTATAATTTGTTTTCGACAAAGACAACGTTGTTACCGTTGTTACTCATTTTACACCTAAGTACAATAAGGGATTTTGAGTAAAATGACTCAACTTTTCACCGCTCACATCGGGAATCAAATACTCAAATTCCAAGTTGGAAGTCTTTTGTCAATACTACAAGACCATAAAAAGGTAGCAAGCAATTGTTACTGTACTTTTAACTCTACAGATAACAAGATAAACTCCAGCTCTTCGTTCTCTGAATTAGTATTCTATTTTACTTGTTGGGCCTTTATTTTACTCCACAGATCGGTTTGACAGCATTGCATATCGCAGCTCACTTTGGGCAATCTGATTTTGTCAGGGAGATGCTGATCCATGTGTCTGCCTGTGTCAAATGTGATGCTCCTGTCAACAACACGTTTGGATCGCAATGGTCCACTGAGGTATCTATAGACCTACTACTGTACTACTACTACTACTACTACTTCTACTACTACTACTACTACTACTACTACTACTACTACTACTACTACTACTACTACTACTACTACTACTACTACTACTGCTACTACAACTACCACCTCTACTACTACTACTACTACTACTACTACTACTACTACTACTACTACTACTACTACTACTACTACTACTACTACTACCACTACCACTACCACCACCACCACCACCACCACCACCACCACCACCACCACCATCATCATCATCATCATCATTATTATAACACAAAGAAAAACCAGTGCACTCACTATTTCCTCACATCCATATTACAGGCTGGGATGAACCCTTTACATTTTGCAGCCCAATCTGGTCATGAAGGACTTGTGAGGGTTTTACTCAATTGTCCAGGAGTACAAACAGATTCACCTTCCAGCGCCACCGTAAGTCTTGGAATTCACAAGTCATGTTACTAAAAAACCTATGTGTTTGTCTAAATGCGTTTTTCTTGAGGTTTATATTTTTATGTCTTTAAATGAAAATGAAAGGTTTACTGGTACATAGCGGCCGCCCCAGGGCACAGGAATGGATCCTAAATGCAATAAAATTCAAATTGTAAACCACCGACTCAATCTGGTATCACGTCGGACTGAACAAGGTTAAGAAATTGAGATTTAACTCTCTCCATACCGGCCATTTTCAGGATTTACCCCAAAACTTCACGCCCAACAGATACACAGAACATTTTTTTATCACTCAAACACAATAGCAGTAAGTTCTTATGATGCATAATTTCTTTAACAAAACAAGCTCTACAACGCATTATTCATTGCTGGGAAGACAAAGGGTCAGAAAAGGAAAAACTTGGCTACCTTGTAACAAATGTCCGTTCCTTTAGATATAAGGCGGGGCTTTACCAGCTGAGAAATCGCAACCCTTTGCTAAATGACATACCATATTTTCAAATTATATTTCCAGGGTTCAATACCCCTTCATTTGGCAGCTGCCAATGGGCACACATCAGTTGTGAGTCTATTGCTGAGTAAATCCACATACCAAATACACACCAAGGACAAGAGAGGTAGGACAGCCCTGCTCCATGCAGCTGCTAACGGTCATCTCGAAATGTGTGCCTTGCTTGTTGGTCAGGGATCAGACATCAATACATCTGACAAGGTAAATGAGTTTCAATAATCTAAGTTTTCAGCTTTACACTCTTAGCAGAGGATGTGTTAAAAGCCAATGCACGTGATATATCAAGGACAAGTCTTAAATTACCATTCATATGGGAGTGATATTTTGGCAGTATTGTTACTCGACAGGTATTGAATGAGTTCTGGCTAAATGCAGTGCCAGGTATTGAAAATAATTAATTGCAAATAGATACGCAACAGGCAACGTGGACAATATAAAATGGAAATTCGGTTCCATATTGCCTGTTGGGGGAATTAGATAACGTATTCTGAAGCACATATAACATTGTGAATTCAGTTAAATTCGGTATTATATGTTCATATTTGTATTTGTCTTTTTATAATAATGAAACTTTTTAGACATGACACATAATAACATAAATAATTTTTTGAGTTTGACGCCGGGCTTTAAAAAATCTGGATTCTTCTTCAGTTTGACGTCGATTACATAAATCAGTATTTTTCCCCTGTTAGGATAATACTTTTAGAACCCGATCCTGATAAATATTAACGTTCCTAATAAAACAGGACATTTCTGACCTTTACTTTTAAGTATGAAAAAGTAGTCTTTCAATGCTATGCAGCGGCGGTTAATCCAGTTGTAGAGCGCTAGAAAGACAATACCAATTATTTGATTCCCTTGAATAGGACTCCAATCGCTCACAAAATACTCCCCGGCATATCTCACAGACATTGTTAATCAATCACTGTACAAGGAGTGGGGGGGGGGGGGGGGGGAGGTGTCAGAAAAAAAATCTCATCTACATCCAGGATCCAGGATCCCGTTTTCATTTGTGTGGGATCCTTTAAGTCCATGGATCGAACGGAGCTATTAGGACCACATTTCAGAAGCGTTAGGTGGAAGAATAAACTTATTATAACGAATACACAATTTCAAACTCGAATATCCAATCACGCTTCTTATTTCAGCGACGATTTAGTTTTATTCTTTTGGTGAATCGATGAGATGGTGCTATTATGAAAGCGCTATTTGATTTCCAAAAAATATATTCTGGATGTTTTCTAATGCAGAATGGTTTTACCGCCTTACATTACGCAACAAGTGCAGGCTACTTGAATGTTGTCAAACTTCTTGTGGAAACTGGAGCTTCTCCCAGCTTTGAGACCAATGAGGGAAAAGTACCTATCACATTTGCTGCTTCAGCCAATCACATTGATGTTCTCAGTTACTTGATGAAGAAAGAACACAATTCAAGGTACCTAATGGAAGACAAAAAGGTAGGGACTCGACTCGACGTGAATATTTATTCTTATTTATTGTTGTTAGTGGAAGAAGATCCCATAACACCAAGACTTTGAATTGGAAATCGTAGAAAATAGTATGTAAATGTTGCCACGGGGTTTTTTGTGAGGTGGTGAAAAAGGATCTCTGATTATAATGAAAGTATTGAAATAGAGTAAGAGACTGGGTGGGATAGGGAGCCCGAGGTTAAAAAAAAGTCCACATCTTGATCTACTATGATTTGAAAGATTAATAATTTGATGATGATGACGACGAGGATAATGATGATGATGGTAATGCTGGTGATGACGACGACGACGACGATGATGATGATGGTGATGATGATGGTGATAATCTAGATGACGATGGACAATGTCTTTGTTTTATCTTAATGAAATGCGAAATATAGTTAGCTATTTGAACTTCACTCACAATGTTGTGACGGGATGAGAAAGTTTGCATACGAGCGTCTGCGCCTTCATGACCTGCTCTAATAGTATGTTTCTCATGCCCCTCGGGTCCCATGAGTTTACTTTTTCTCTTTTCTTTCTGTTCCTCTTCCTCTCCTACCCCTCCTCCTCTCCTCCTTTTCTTCTTAATCTCTTCCTTATTCTTCTTCCCCATCTTTGGCTGAGGTGTAATTTCCTCGAGTTATTGTTGGTCTTCATTCATTGTATATTTTGATAAAGATATTCAATCATCATTTCGTGGAAATCATCTCAGTTTTTAAAAAAACATGAACTACTGCTGTTTCACTATTCATTTATCGAACTCCACTCACTCTTAATTCAGTTTGTCTTCGACCTGATGGTTTGTGGAAGAATGAACGGCAACAAATGCATAGAAGAGTTTATTCTCTTGTCATCTGCTCCAGTCTACACTGCTGCCAAAATGGCTAGAAATTTTACTTTGCAAGTAAGTCGCCTGTAACAATAAATTGCGTTATGATAATACAGTACTCGCTGGATTCTAGCAGGCTGAATTCCAGCACGCTTTGCAATACGCCACGCTGGAGCTGGGTGACCGTATTTTATCTACATGTGCGGTTATGTGGTCTAGTGGTGTGACACTCGCTTTCGGATCGGAAGGTCCTGGGTTCGAACCTCGCTCGGCGCATAGTTGAGTCCTTGGAAAAGGCTCTTTACTCACATTCTCTCACCATACTCAGGTGGAGTACCTGGCCGGTGACAGCGTTGTCTCCATCCGAAAAAATTGTAAATATCGCCTAACAGGCGTCATGTCCCGTC
>NC_088360.1:90539504-90542004 GCF_034508935.2 Berghia stephanieae | reverse complement strand
CCAAATACCCGCCCCCCCCCCCCCCAAAAAAAAAACCCCAAACCCCCCCCCCCCAATCCACTCCCCCCGAAAAAAACAAACAAAAAACAAAAACTAAACAAACAAACAAACAAACTCACCCGTGTTTGAGAATAGCCAAGGCAAACAGCTTCACTGATTTCTCCTACTCCCGCCCACTCCACACACACACACACACACACACACACACACACATATATATATAAAATATGTATATATATATATATATATATATATATATATATATATATATATATATATATAAAACTATGTCACAAAACTAAACAAATAAAAACGACCAATATAAGAAAAAAAATCAACAAAACTTAAAGAAAACCAAAGCCAAAAACAGGGGGAAAAAACCGAATAAAAAATCAACATTAAAAACAATAAAAAACAAACAAACAACAACTAAAAAAACAACTACCCCCCTAAAAAACAACAAACTAAAGCAACAAACAAATAAACAAACAACCCCCCCCCCCCCCCAAAAAAAAAAATAAAACAAGCAGGAACAAAACAAAAGAAAGCACTCAGAAAATTTTATTTTCTAATAAGAGCTGCAGCAGATTGGAACAATCACCCAAACGACATGACGTCGACAATCTTTTTTTTTAAAATTCTTTCACAAAACTCATGTCAGCCTACTTCAAATGCTACGTTGTCAACCGTATATTGTAGATCTTCATGAACGTAGGTGGACAGTGGGGCTGTTTGGAAGAAGGAGAATAAAATGAATACGAACTTTTGGAAACAGGTTTCACAATTACATATAAACTTCACAATTTTTTCATATATAATTTTTAAAAAAATTGTTTTGGCTCGGAGTCTTCATTGTTAGTCCTTTGTGTTCATTTAAAAGACAGTAAAATGAATGTGTTGATAATTCGGGTTCAAATTGGAAAATCTTAAATAAAAATCTACAAAATTTCTTAGAAATTATTACCATCTTCCTCTTTCGTAAATCCAACTCTCCCCTCTTCTTTTCTTTCTTTCTTTTTTTTTCCTGCACTCCCCCTTGAAATAAGATTCCTTTAACACTACTTACATTTCGTAACCTCCTAATAAACATCTGTTATCTTTTCGTTTTATCTATGCATTATTTATAATATACAATTTAAATTTTTTTTTTTATCGACACATTTCAGGTTTGAATAGTTCGCGAGCTATGTATGATTTCATCAAACGATGTTTGCCATATTATGTGTAGACTTTATTCAGGTTTTGATTGATTTTAGTTTTAACATTGTGCGCTCTTTGGTAGATGAGCTATGACGTCATCAACAGAAAAAGGCAATTTTGACATAAATTGTAATTTATTTTGGCTTTGTCCAACATGCTTCTCGAAAGTTTATTTCATTTAACCTGTCAATCTAAGGATATCAGCTTGGAACATTGCCTTGAAACTGTAAAATTCTGTTTGTATGATGTCATCACTGATTGTTATTATGATTACGATAGCATTTTGAGGTTTGACGCAATGATGGAAACCCTTGGTGACGACAGTTTTTATGATAACAAAACAATGAGATGGCAAAATGGCTGAAAACAGTGAGAAAGCTATGGTATACCTATGGCTTCATGAAACTGGATCAATAACTCGTGTGAGGAGGGAATTTACACAATTCGAAAAAAAAAATCCCCAGCGAGGAACACAATTTTAGCCTGGTAAAACAACTTTACAACAACAGATTCAGTCACCGAAGAGGACGAAACCCGCTCTCAGAAGGCGTAATCAATGAAGTCCATACGTTATTCGATGAATCACCAAGGCCGTCATCGAGACCAAGATTAGTCAATGAGCCTGTAATCGTGTCTTCAGTACACAAAATAGCTCAAAAGAAACTGGGTCTATTCCGCTTATAAACCTCTCTTGCGCATGCTTTAGCCAGCACGACGTGTTGATTTTGCACAGCAAGTCCTTTTCACATAAATCACTGAAAACATTGGTTTCTCATATAAAGCAACCTTTTTCGTGTCCGGGCATGTATACAATCACAATGTTTGATATTGGAGCCAACAAAAACCAGATAAAGTTATCGGCTGTCGTCGCAACTCACCAAAACTCAATGTCTGGTATGCGCCGACCATTGAAAAAGTGGTCAGTCCTTTCTTTTTTGACGATATGATATTGACAGTAGAAAACTTTTTTGGCCATGGTAGAATCATACGGAGTTCCTCAAATTGATGATTTTCAACCTAACATCTTTTTCCAACAGGATGGAGCTCCTGTTCACTGGAGTTTAAATATGAGCAGGGGGGAATTTTTAAATGAATAGTTCTCAAACCGATGAATCGGCCGAGATGGTCCGATTTCCTGGCCTCCATGATCACCTGATCTAACCCCACTTGACTTTTCATAGATCTGTAAAGAGCAAAGTGTTTAGAAACCCCCTGAGAGACATACGTCACCTGAAGACGAAAATAAACCATTAGCTCTCTCACATTTCTCATGCTGCGAAAGACGTGGGACGAAACTGGA
>NC_088360.1:90502004-90534504 GCF_034508935.2 Berghia stephanieae | reverse complement strand
AGATCTTAAAATAAATGAACGTTTGGATAAAATTGGAACCTTCATTTCAAAATATTATATCACGATTACCTCTGCATGGATTCGTAAGGATCCTGAAAAAGTTTTATTTCACATTTCTTTATCTACAAAAGAGTTGTAAACATAGGAAATCAATGAAAACTGTAGCAGGTAGTCTATTGGTACATTGCATAAAACTCGCACTTTACTGTACATTAGCATCGGATTCACAGTACATGATATAAACCAAGGCCTATTTCACGTACCTTTTTCAACTTTCCTCGAAATGTTATGGTAATCTCGAAGGTAGAATTTAAATTCAACCTGTATTGTTTAACTTCGAAAGAGTAGCTGTTTGTAGTAGCCGGATAGGGCTGGACCCTATAGAGCCTGCTGTGTGCCTTCATTAAACCGTTTTTCATTCATATGCTTCAGAAAAGTAAATGCATCCATATTATTTGATTTGTTCATCTTCTTCCTCCTATTCTTATAACCTCGTTCTCCTCCTCTTTCGTACGTCTTCATCATCATTATCACCATCACCAATCTGATCATCTTCATCATTTTCTTCTTCTTCCCTCCTCCTATTCATCTTGTTTTCTTTTTCTCCGCCTCCTCCTCCGTCTTCTGCTTGTTATACAAAAATGATTGCTAACATATTATGTTCTCATACTTCATAATGCAGTAAAGCTGCTATTAAAAAAGTATGTTGTATTTATCTCCCACATTCCTGAAGCAATAAAATAGCAGCGAAATAAAATCTATTATTAGTCGTCTTCTCAATCTTTACCATTTAAGCCTGTTCGAGCTGAAGTCTTCGGATCATTGACTGCTTCCCTCCTTCCCAAGGACAGGCCAGGGCTAGGACAAAACCAAGTAATCTCATTCCGAGACAAAGACAGAAAGCAACTCTGAAAACATATTTAGGGGGAGACGACCAGCTAATGGACTGGTTCAAAGAGGGGTCAGAAATGGTTTCCAAGAGCAAACTATCAATGTTGTTATTCTGAGATCACCTAAGTCTCATCAAGACACAGGAAAGAATAGGATCCATCCAGGAGGAATACACTCAAATGTCTATAAAATACATCCAAAACAAACGATAAAAAAAAAATACCTGACAGAAATGATTTACAAGGAAAAACATATCTCTCAAAACTAGTACTATAAATTTGATTGTTCCCCTCTCGGCCAAGGACTACGACCAGGACAGAACCAAGTAATCCCAATCCAAGGGAAAAAAACAAAAATAAAATAATAATAATAAAATAAAATTTAAAAAGCGATCCGGAAAACAGATAAAGGAGGATAGAAGACAGTAGGTGACCTCCTGCCCTTTATATGGGAGGTCAGAAGGCTCAATCCAGATTTATTACATGCCGTCACTATTATCAACAAACACAAACTCACAAGCGCGCACAAAAACACACATAAAACAAACTCAAAGTCAAAATCAACTTAACGTACACACTTTATTGGCTTAAATTAGGTTGACTATTTCAGTATGCAATCTAACATCGCCCAAATTCAAAGTGAGCTAACGAAAACATAATATAAATTTCAAAAACTGACTCGATTTTGTTCTGGAACACAAATTCATCTCCTGTTTCTTGAGTCTCAATCCAACAACATGAAATATTAGAGAAAAAAATCTGAGGCTATTTTTTGTAATATAATAAAGTAATTGCAACAAATTTATAATCTATGACGAGGTAATTTAAAGTCTTGTCTTTATCATAATAAACAAAAATGAATATAACAATAATATAAAAAGAACAAAATACCAAACACGTATCGTTACGGGCTCAAAACCCTTCTTCAGTCAACAAAAAAAAAAACAATTAAAAAAACAGAAATATCCAGTCAGACGGGGTTTTAAGTAATGTATTTTAATTGTTTTTTTTTTGTTGCTAGCTGAAGAAGGGGTGTGAGCCCGAAACGTTCCATGTTTGGTATTTTGTTATTTTTTTGTTATTTATATTCATTTTTGTTTATACTTTTTACAGTTCACGGCTGCTAGCAGCGTAGAATAACTTTCTTTCATGAATATTCAAACGATATGATTCAATATGATTCATATTTAAAGAAGTGGATCATTAATGTCCAATTTGAACATATAAACGTTTCCTCCAAGTTTCAATATCAACAAATATGAAGAAAGAAAAATATCCGAGGCTATCAGATATCAAAATTGTTTCAACAAACATACAATCTACGACGTGGATGACATGATAACCTCTAGTATAACTTTATTTATTTATTTATTTATTTTTTTTATTTGGTCCACAATGAATAAATAACATAATAATTCATTCTAAAATCAACGAAGGAAATCAATAATTGATATTGTGGAAAAGATCAAATATTGAAAAAAGAAATAAGCATCATCAATTTTAAATATAATGTATGTCATAAACCCTCATTTCAGGAAAACCGGTGATAAGCCCTTTTTATCTGCATCTTAACGAGTCTAGAGAATTGAATGTGTGTGTCTTTTATCGCCATCAATGAGAATTTCATTTAAATTTTAATAACATGCACGTAAAGTAAATTACACCCCGCTGGAATGTGCAAATAAAACTCTGAATGTTACGAGCTCATTAAATGGTTGTTATTTCATACCACTGGATACGCTGATAACCCCCCCCCCCCCCACCCACACACACACACACACCGTCCCTTTTCCACAAGTTAATCTGAAAAATTTGCAGAATAGGGATAATTAGGCAACTTCCCTATCATCCGCCGTGAGCCCTTACATAAGCGATACATTTGGGGGAGGGGGGAGGAGGGGATTGCTAATCAAGTTGTTTGCTCATGGCTATGTTACCTTTTGTAATGGAATGTTGTGGATTATTGTTTTTCTTTTCTTTTTCATTCTTTCATTCTTTTTAAAAAAAATTATTTCTCACTTCCAACATTTAGTCAAAACCCTTAATTTTTAAATGCCTTGTTATATCTAAGATCAATGAACAGTTCATGTGAAATGAGAACAAATAAATTGTTTGTTTTTTGTTTTTAAGGGTTTTACGGCGCTTGCAACACATTAAGGTCATATCAGCGCCAGTAAAAAGGAAGAAAATGGGAAAGTAAAAAGTTCTAGAATTACAATTAAAGCACAAAAGAAAAGGTAAGACAAAGGGGAACTGGTTCAAATAGGGAACAGATGTAGATTCCAAGAGCACACCGTCAAAGTACTTAGTTTGAGATCACCTAAAAGTCTCATCTAGACACAAGCACAGGTCCCAACTAAGAAGAATACACTCAAATGTTTACCAATCATATAATATAATATGTAAACTTAACATAATACAATGCATAACAGAGAGATGATTTACAAGGAAAAAATTATCATCTCCCAAAACTATAACTATACATTCGACTGTTTCCCTCCCAGCAAGGAATTCCGGCAAGTATCAGGACAAAACTTAAGTAATCTCATTCCAAGACAATGACAGGTAACAATTGAAAAACGGGTATGGGGGATAGAAGACACAGCATGTACCTCCCTGCCCACTATGGAAGGTCAGGATCCCCACCCAGAACAAATAAATTGTCAATTGCACATCCAAATGTTAAAAATACCCATGCCCAATAACAAATAAAACAGTCCAAGTTTGAAATCACTATTGAAGGTTCAACATTTTTCAGTTTTATAAAAAAAAAAACATACCTTGGAAAAATAAGCTCAATAAAGAGAAACTGCAGAACGTTAAGAATTGAGCATGCCAAATAGTAAATATTGCAGTGCAGAAAAAAACAAAGAGTTCACACAATCTGGATAAAAATGTAGGTACCTCTTTTTCTTTGTAAATGTACAAATTACTGACTGACTGACCGAAGCTGCTAGACAGTCACTGCGAAGCGCACATAAACCTAAGTCAAAAATCATCATTAAAAAGGGAATGACTTGTTTAGAAAAAAGGCCCAGTTCTGGCATTACATTTTTATTTATCAGGTACACATTTTACATATGAAAAGTTCATTTCAAGATAAGATTATACACACTTTTTTCACAAATTAAAATCCACATGATAACTAGTAAGACTAACATGTGATAAATCGTGCAGGCGAATGGTATAGTGAATCTATATTTTAAAAACGACATATCAACAACACAAAATTATGAACAATGCAAGTTTTAAGTCGTGATATGTTTCAACATCAAGATATAAGTAACAAGTTAGGTAACGTGGGTCCGTTCATTATTGTATTAAAAAAAGCAGAAAAACCCCCTAAACCCTCAAACTCACACCATTACCATCTGAGAAGGTAAATACCTTTTGTTTTGTGCTATGATTAGGTTATGTTTCTCAATCACGTGACCAAAAAGGAAACAGTGCTACTAATTCCCTGGTTCTTATATGTAGTTTGCTTTTGTTTGTACATGAAGAGATTTACGGGGCTTGTAACATTATAAGGTCATTTCAGCGCAAGTAATGATAGAATAGGGAATGAGATTTACGGGCATCCCTTGATTGGACGTCACCTTACAGAGAGAATGTCAAAATGGTTTTGCGCATGCGTCTCTCTCGTCCTCCCTTTCGGTGAAGTGTCTCATGCCGCACAACCAACATGACGTTCTCTCTCTAATAATTTTTCCGCTCGTGACTTCCAATCAAGGGACGCTACTCTTCTGCTAATCTCATTCCCTATATTCAAAAGATTTAAATCTACCTATTAAGCAGCAAAGAAAATGTAAGACAAAGGGTGACTAGTTCAACACAGACCAGAAGCTCTAAGGGCACTAGTCTGAAATCCCTTTCACATTGATACTGCCGTAGATCTCATCCGAAAGGGATGCCTACAATCGGATGGTTACAAAATATGCATTATAAATTGAAAACTAATATTCGTATAGTATCGTTAATATTTGTTTTTGTTTTTAAGTTTTACGGCCCTATCAACACATTTAGGTTATATCAGCGCCAGTAAAAAGGAAGAAAATGGAATAGTAAAAAATTCTAGAATTACAATTAAATCACCAAATAAAAAGTAAGACATAGGGGAACTGAGAACAAATAGGGATCAGATATAGATTCCAAGAGCATACCACCAATGTACTTGGAGAGATAATTTACATTTATCAAAAAACTATTCAACTGTTTCCCTCACTGAAAAAAAGATTCCAGGAAAATCTAAGTAAAACTAAATTTAGTCCCATTCCAGAACATGGATACCAAGCCACTTAGTAAGGACAAATGATTTAGAGGGATGGAATAGATATCTAAAATGTGGACCGATGAACAATCCATGAGTCTAGTTCTAGGAGGAATCCAATGTTATCCAACCCTAAGGGTAATTCCATCAACGATTTTCATTCATAGCTCATGCCAGGAGGCATGACAAAAAAAAATACCAAAAACATAAAGACATTCAAACTGGTAAGATGACTTCAAAATCTAAGACTTTAAAATTTTCAGAAAAATGATCACTTCTTCTGCGTATCTAAAGCAGTGAGTGACAAGACAAACAATAAACATAATTATTACCCAGCTGAATTTTGCTGACGATAATGGAACAATCTAGTCTGCCCCCTCCCCCAATAGAAAAAAAAATTACGTTAAAATGTTTTAGTAAAGCACTTCACCATTATTCAATCCTTGTAAAATGTAGATGAGCATTAAATGATTTTATGTGGGATTAAAGTCCCTATTTATATGTATTTCTTTTTGAACGAAACAATTAAAAAAATTAATAAATAACAATCACCTCTCATCCAAAACTGGCATTATTCTATCATGTTTGATTATGTATATAACATCCGAGATGAGCTTTTTTGTATTATTAACTCTATCACAAAATCAACACAATCCAATTATGTTCTTGTATTATAAACTCTATCACAATATCAACATACTCCAACTAAATTTTCTTGCATTATAAACTCTACCACAATATCAACATAAACCAACTAAATTTGAATTTCTGTCACTATCAGGGGTGAAAATGACTGGTCACAAAAAAAGGAGGAACTTTATCAGAGCGTAGATCATGATCCATCCATGAGACTATAACCTATAAATTTGATTTTCATCAAAATTTAAAATCATCAAAATCAAAATGAGTTGCAATCCAAAATGTGTCTCGCAGCAATTTCTGACAACTGGGAGGAATCTAGTAGAGGCGGAAAGGATTATGTTGAGGTGGTGGTTGTAGCAGTAGAGTTGGTAGGGATGATGGTGTGGTGGTGGTTGTATTAGTTGTAGTAGGGATGAAGATGATGTGGTGGTGGTTGTAGTGGTGCTAGTAGGGATGATGATATGGTGGTGGTTGTAATAGCACTGCTGGTAGGGATGTTGATGTAGTGGTTGTGGTGGTTGTGGTGAGTCTTTTTTTTATTCATAGAAAAATTTCAAAAAGGCGGAAGTGATGGTGATGGACGGAGATAAACCACCTTTTAGGCGGAAATCCGCCTTTACGCATAAGATTCTCAGCCCTGTAATATTGATACCTTTTATGAGACAAAAAAACTGTACACTGCTAACCATACCGTATCATTTTGGGATTTTTATGTACACATCTCAGATTAAGATTTACAGCATTGATAAGATCACAGGTATCAAATATTTTAAGTTTTAAATTATGACTTCAACTTTTAAAAATAAAGATGTAAAATAACCATCACAACACCGGATTCATTGATGGAACATTTTAGTATCAAATAATTAGTGCAATAAAAGATGGCAGGAAGAAGTTATAATGCACTCATAACTCTCTCTCTCTCTCTCTCTCTCTCTCTCTCTCTCTCTCTCTCTCTCTCTCTCTCTCTCACGCAAATCCCCAAACTGAATAATAATATCCGGGACTGGGCAAAAATTGTAAGCAAATTAATCTTTAAGATCTTTCATATGATCAAAGAAGGTTTTAAAAAAGAAAGAAAGAAAATTGGAATAAAAGGGTGGATATTCTTAGAATATCAGTGACAAAATATCTGGGATAAGGTATTACTCTTTATTACAGTGGCAGTTTGTGTTCGTATAACAAGGAATTGAATTGGTCAACAAATGCAGAGTTAAACTATCCTTACAAAATATCTTTACAAACAACCTGCCAATATGTGCACATTGTGATTGAAGTGACGAGATATTGGTGCCCATTTTTAATTTGTTTTGAATGAAGTGAATTCACATTGTGTGTAAGTTGTGTGAAATATCTAATGTCAATCATAAAAGTAATGTGCTAAAATAGTGAATAAGGAAAAAACAATGTTGTAAACCATGCCGATCTAAAGATTTAAACAGAGTAACATAAATCTTGGGAGCCAAGACTAATAATATAAGAGAAAATAAAAAACAGAATAAAACAATCAAGAAGGAAAAACGAACGAACAAACAAAAAAAAACAACTTCAGAATAAAACAGTAATAGAAATAGTTGTTTCTTAGAAAATGTTTTTTTATGCAAACAAAAAACTTTAAAATTGGTGATTTACAACTGTTATTAGCTTCATTCAAACACATTTTCGAGCCACCATAAGTTATTCTGTTTCAAAATTTCATCTACTATAGAGTCTTAGAAAAAGTATCTGGATCCTCGGACTTCTGATTTACAGACAAGCTACTTATCTCTAAGCCATCGACTCAATATTCAACAAATACACAATGTACTAAAATTCAAACTTCTCTGTCTAATGTATGTGAAAAATTATAATCATGACATTGTGGTGGAAAAAAATATAAATAATGCAAAAAAAAAAAAAAATAAAAAAATCAAAAAAAAAATCACAGAAAACAGGATAACAGGATAACAAAAAAAATCTAAATTAGGACATCCTGGGAATTTGTCAATCAAAGCATATAAATAAATTGCACTCATTGTTTTTATTTCAGTAACAAACAAAAGGAATCTTTTTTTAAAAAAATGAAAAAACCAACAAAAGAATCCAAACATTTTATGTAAATGTAATATTCAAAGTCAAAAAACAAATGCAACAACAGTTTTAGCTTAAATTATTCAGTTTCGTAAGCCCATTAAAAAAAAAAAAAGATCTGGTTTAAATATAAAATTATAACACTTAATGGATAAACTGATGTACTCTCCATAATTTGAAATATGTCATTGCTTTACTTTTTTTTCCGAACAATTTATAATTATGTGATCAAAATCTGTTACTCAAATTAGAGCAGTGTCGCAACTTAAGATATGTGAGGCATGTGAGGTAAATAAAAAGCACATCCTGTACAATGTTTTTCATAAGCCATTAGTGGCCATGCATGTTTATTTGAGACAAAATTAAAAGCCATTTCATAAAAGAGAAAAATGACGATAGTGTCCATAGAATACAAATCTACAGTTTGTTCTTACTTACAAATACCAATGAAAAAGTCAAGACAAAGGGAAATAATTCAAATGAAGAATAAATTAAGACTTCAAGAGTAACCAAATAGCTGTATGTCTTCGAAAAAGACCCCAGCAAGGGCTGAGGCAAGCCAAATGGCAATATCTAACCGGGATAAGAATAAAAAGCCACAAGGGGAGAGGTGGCAATAATTTAACTTCACTATGCAATGACTGTCAGAGGGCAATATAACTTAAACCTCTCCTTACCATCAGTTTTCAGAATTTTCCCCAAAACTTCACATCCATCCAACACAAAAAAAGCAACAAGTACATTCTAGACATAATATTGTTCAGCTAAATGAGCTCTACAACACAGTGTCAAGTTTGCATCGTAACGAATGTGACAATTTTTATATGGTTAAGGAGAGGGTTAAATCAAGTTTACATTTTAGTTTTAGTGTATCATCTGATAGCCGATATCATTCAACGAAAGCATGATGATGTCACATGAGACTATCTATCTAAACATCAATTTCCAAATCAGCTGTTTCTAAGTACTTTTCTTTTCAAATTCCAAATGCTTACTAAATATTGAAACCTCTGAAACAATGTTCCATGACAACAGGAAAAACTGATAATATACGGAATCATCTAACAACTCTTGATGAAATCGTAACACTTAATTAAATGCAAACTAAATAACATTTATTCTACTTTCCATTTCAAGGCTATAATTATATTCATGGGGTATTTATTATTAGACATACTAGGACAATTATAAGTGATAATAAAAGGTGTACAATACAAATGATGATATCTTATTTAATGGATCTTCAAATGATATGAAAAATAAAAATACTTGTAGAGACAAACCTGAACAGCTATAAGAGAGTAATAGGGCAGTCTCAAAAATGAATAAATAAATCAATAAATAAATAACCAGAGGGAATTAATCAGAATCAAACTTTTTGATCTTCTGTCACAAGAGAAGATATGTCACCATAAGTGGTAGTGAATTGTGATCCTAAAATTTAAGATATATGCTATTGTGTCGGATTTCTTCAGCAGTTTAATAATATTTACGAAACTTTCAGCCTTATATCAGTAGAGAAGACCAAGAATGAGAAAAATAAATGCTTTTTTAATCATCCATCTAAAAGGTTTTATTCCAAGAGAAGACTGGAATAATGCATGTGCCAGTCGCAGTGCAGTGCTGGAAAGTAAGCTCAAGGTCAAACAGTGAAGCATAGTATCAAACTCGACATCTTTTGGTATTGGACAAAACAAAAAAATCTATAATGCTGTGCCATTGTCCTATGAAAATGCAAAAAGTGAGAAAAAAAACACACAAAAAAACCCCAACAGATTAAGAGCTCATCAGCGATTATAACACTCTTAGATCACAAGTCCCTTTGAACAAAACAGGCCTTAAATCAGTTTGGTCTGCAAACCTTCTTTCTGTTCTTCTCTGGCAGTTCAACTTTCTCTCAATATTTACATAATAATAATATGGATATTGGTGGTAGTGGAAGTTCTTAAAAGCTATGTGATTTATGACTTATCTATCTATTTATGTAGCATGAGACAGAGTCACAATTAATTGTTACCTAATAGAAAGGATTCTGGTCCAATGTAAAGTGCTTCTTGATGCAATTGTCAATCTTATCTTTGTTACACTGTCTTGTACAACTTACTCTCCCTATTTTCCTAATAACAATATAAGTATAAATACTTTAAAGCTATTAAACCAGTTTATGTAGTATGCCATGACGATATATCTATTGCTTGCTACTTTCTAGACAGGACCCGGTTTGCTTTTTTTTTTTGGATGAGGAGTGGGGGGGGGGGGGGGGGGGGTTTGTGATACTATTATTAGGTCATTTGGGTATCAGTAAAAAGGGAGGTGAATAGTTCAAAGATTTAGATAAAATTACCAAACAACAGAGAAAATAGGAAAAAGGGGGTGGGGGTAAGCAATATAACCTTGTAGCTTGTTTGTGTTGTAATTAGCCTACTGTGCACTTTGTAACAACCACAAACTTGCTATCAACTTGGACCATCTCTATTTCAGGAACAAATTTTGTAGTCACTTCATACGTTTTCAAGAGGCCAATCCTCAGTTAGTGATAATTCTTAAAGAAACAAACCTTGTACTTGTATCTTGTCATGATGAACACTTTAAAATATCAAAATCTTATTTATTTTCATCGTTCAGTCATCAGATTTTCAAACAATGTTTTCAAATTGGTGAGGCCTTGTATGTAATCCATGTCAGGCCCTTCATGTCGACATGGGTCATTGGGAAAACCCTGATGAGTGGTGTGGGCAAAGTCAATCATTTTCACATCTACTTTACAGTCTTGAACACTGGCTGTATATCTCTTGGAAATTTGAAGAGAAGATGAAGAGGAGGGGGAAGTGATATGTTTTGATGATGATGAGTTGTTGCCAGACAATGAGGAATGGTTGAGAAGTCCAATCTGCATTGCCGTGTGTGACTGAGAATATGAGTGTTTCAAAGTTTGACTGTGTGTCACATTTTCTGAATGGGTTTGGGACGAATGGGGAGATGATGGAGGATATGTGTGGAGTGAAGATCGAATTCCAGAATCAACATCATTTTTAGAGTCAGACGAGCGCGACAGGGAACAATTTGAGCCATCAGCAGTCTGGTTCGGACTTTCATAAGCCATGGAGCTATGAACATTAGAATGTGGTAAGGATGAAGACTGATGAGGCTTGAGCCTGCCTTCATCATTAACTGGATGATTTTTTAGCACATCAGCATGCATTTCAACATGTCCATTTACTGTTTGCTTTTGTTCACGATATGGAGTTGTGGATAAAAACGTTCCATTGACCTGGTCAGAACAATACCAAGACATGTCCTGATCAGGCACTTTATCCATACCTCCCTCTAAACCGTCGTAAATTATCAGAAGGGAACTGGCGTAGAACCTGTACGTTTTTACAGTGCTAAGACAATTGATCAAGCTGGATAACTTGTTGACAATGGGTTGTAATAATTCAGAGCGATAGCGCATCCCATTATGCAAGAATCGAACCAATGTTTCTCTGAAAGTCTTATCTGTTAACAGCCGACCTTCATATTTATCAAGATTGATATTCAGCCCTGTATTTACCTGAAAGACCTGACAAAAGAAAAAAAAAATATTTAGAAAAATCATTGGTAAATGTTTTTAAAATTTTTAATTTCAGAATTGAAAATGAACAACTTAAAGGACTGATTCTAAATAGTAATATAAAGACATTCCCATTCCATTAAATAAATTCAAAATCATCAAGGGAAATATGATTCATCAAATATTAGAAAGAAAACAAAAACTAAAAAAAGAACCAAAACAAAACAAAGTAAAATCCATCTTGCATCTCAAATGTCGTTTTGAATAAATAATCAAGTATTTATGAATCAACAAAAATTTAAAAATGAACTTAAAATCAAATTTGAAGACCACCAACCTGCATTCCACAAAGTCGGACACCAAGAGTGCTTGAAGTAGTCTCTGCACATTTCTTGGTTTGATTCTCTACTTTATATGGACGAGCCTCATCACCGTGTAGACGTGATCCAATTTTGAGATCTAAGATACATGGGTTTTTGAAGTCAGCCACCACATTTTTCAGTAAAATACAACCTGAATAACTGATTTAAGGAAATAAGTGCAATGACTTAAGATAACTTCATATATCGGGTGTTGAGAAAAATGTGAAAAATTTAGAAGCCTGCAGATGCCAGACTAAAAATGATATGTCTGAAATTTTACAACAATCAAAGCCAATTATTCAAATTTGTGTATAAATTTTCCAAAAAAATATATTGACAAATTTAAATTCCGCAATTGTTTTCATAACCACACTGCAAAAGTGCCATATTGAAGATTTTGGACGTAATTCTCAAATTTTGATGTGATCTTTCAACCCCTTGTTTCACTTTATGACTGATCCGTAGATTCTTTCCCCACGATCCAATTGGTTTTCTAATGCATTTTGAATCGACTCTTTAACTCTGTGTGTAAAACGTTGCACCACCCTTATAATCCATCAATGACCAAATGCTGTAGTCCGTGGGATTCAATTCAGGGTATATTGGAGGCAATTCATCTTTGGAAATAAATCGAATATGGTTTCTGCTCCTACTGAAAATTATGTAGTATTGTTAGAAGCAAAAAACTTATTCCAGACTTTGTCCCTATTGATCATTTGTTTTCATTCAGACGCGGCGGCTTCTTCACTGCACTGTTTAAACATGACGCAAATTTAGGAATCTTTTGATATCATGTTTTTAATATGAGTTTGGAATAGCTGGCATAGTTTCAAAACCAATACAGCATTTTTACTAAACTTGGCAAGAATTAACTTAAGGTTTTGTTATTCCTCTTGTAAATTTTTCCAGTATTTTTTTTTCTCGCACCCTATAACAGGAAAAGAGAATGTTACAAAGTAAACTGAAAAGATATAAAAACACAACAATTCAATAGAAATAATGTCATATTTTTGGTTGCCCTTGGGTTTATGAGTTAGTTTTAATTCAATTATAAGCCCATATTGTGAGCTTTTAATCTATTTTTAAATGCACTGTGGTAAGTAAACAAACAATAAATGTGACTTTAAAAAATTTTACTCCTGAATGTGTTGATAACAACTCAGTTTTTTTTACACAAATCAACTTCAAGTAAAAAAAAACTAAACAAAACTGAATGAAATAAAGCTTTTGGTTATTGATTTAAAGAAACATTTAAAAAATGTAAACTGTTCTTAGCAGTGAAAATCAAATTATGTTGTCCTTCCACTGACAACATAACACGCAGGGTAGTTGCAAGTCAAATAAATTGCCACCATGGTTTAATAGTCAGTGGAACATTATAGTGTCCTCGGCCACAGAATGTATAACCATATGTCAAAATGGAAGATCTTATTGTGCTTTCACATTACATATCTACTAGATTTCTGTTCTTTTCAATGACAAGAATTAGAAAATTATCCCTTAGATATAAATTTTGAAATGTCTCTCACAGTTACTATGACTGAAATGATATTGGAAAACAGCCAAGTATTAACCAAGTCCTGACTTTGTTTTAGCGGGGAAGCAACTTAAGACCTATAATATTAAAGTAACACCATTTTCTTGTAAAATTAAATTTTGATTTCAAAAGGATACGAAAACTGTTGTGTCGGTGTTTTCCTTTCCTCATCTTGTCCAGCAGCCTTTTGTGGTTTTTCAGGCTCCAGGGATTGAGACTGGGAGTCTGCAAAGCTTCAGTATTGTCTTTGGAGTTTATTAATACAGGGTTGTCACTGGGTAAGGAACACATCTCGTAGCTCCCACTTCGCAAAACTCGAATGACACAACTAAATTTAAAAAAAAACAAATAAAACAAAAATAACCCAAACAATCAAGAGCATTTCTTACTTTAGTGAATAATATAACCAATACGCCCTAACCAAAATTTGTTTCAGATGAAAGTGAAAAATACTTTATATATAGAATGAATATTGATGTTGCCATAAAGACATCACAATACCAAGCAACAACTTCCAGGAAATTGACCAGGATAGTTGGTGGGGAAAAAGGAGAAGTGAAAGTAATGCATTGGAGAGCAGGCTAGATCTAAAACCTTAAGATACATTAGAGCAATAATTTCTATTCATTTTATGCTTCCTATTTAGCGTTTGAACAAGATATGAAGTGAGTAGAAAAGTGCCAGAAGACAATAGAGAATAAAAAAAATTTTTCGCGGTGGTGGTGGGGTTTGAACCTGCGACCTTATTGGTACGACAACTCCGCCTGGCAGGTGAGAGCGTGGCTCTACCGTGTGAGCTATCCACGAACACAAAAATATTCGTTTCAAACCCAAAGTCATTTCTAGATCCCTCTCTCACCCACTTCTTGAGATCGCCGATTCGTTCACCACCATCGCGAAGTAATTTTGACCAGCAGTTAAGCCCAATAGCCAATATTCTCATCACAAACATATAACATAGAAACGATTGAGACATTGAGTATGCTCCGGTGTATGGGGTGAATTTTTAATTCAGGAAAGTGAGTGGAGCAGGCACTTATGTTGGTAACAACAAGATATGAAGTGAGTAGAAAAGTGCCAGAAGACAATAGAGAATAAAAAAAATTTTTTCTATGTTATATGTTTGTGATGAGAATATTGGCTATTGGGCTTAACTGCTGGTCAAAATTACTTCGCGATGGTGGTGAACGAATCGGCGATCTCAAGAAGTGGGTGAGAGAGGGATCTAGAAATGACTTTGGGGTTTTAAACGAATATTTTTGTGTTCGTGGATAGCTCACACGGTAGAGCCACGCTCTCACCTGCCAGGCGGAGTTGTCGTACCAATAAGGTCGCAGGTTCAAACCCCACCACCACCGCGAAAAAAAAATAATTTTTTTATTCTCTATTGTCTTCTGGCACTTTTCTACTCACTTCATATCTTGTTGTTACCAACATAAGTGCCTGCTCCACTCACTTTCCTGAATTAAAAATTCACCCCATACACCGGAGCATACTCAATGTCTCAATCGTTTCTATGTTATATGTTTGTGATGAGAATATTGGCTATTGGGCTTAACTGCTGGTCAAAATTACTTCGCGATGGTGGTGAACGAATCGGCGATCTCAAGAAGTGGGTGAGAGAGGGATCTAGAAATGACTTTGGGTTTGAAACGAATATTTTTGTGTTCGTGGATAGCTCACACGGTAGAGCCACGCTCTCACCTGCCAGGCGGAGTTGTCGTACCAATAAGGTCGCAAGTTCAAACCCCACCACCACCGCGAAAAATTTTTTTTATTCTCTATTGTCTTCTGGCACTTTTCTACTCACTTCATATCTTGTTGTTACCAACATAAGTGCCTGCTCCACTCACTTTCCTGAATTAAAAATTCACCCCATACACCGGAGCATACTCAATGTCTCAATCGTTTCTATGTTATATGTTTGTGATGAGAATATTGGCTATTGGGCTTAACTGCTGGTCAAAATTACTTCGCGATGGTGGTGAACGAATCGGCGATCTCAAGAAGTGGGTGAGAGAGGGATCTAGAAATGACTTTGGGTTTGAAACGAATATTTTTGTGTTCGTGGATAGCTCACACGGTAGAGCCACGCTCTCACCTGCCAGGCGGAGTTGTCGTACCAATAAGGTCGCAGGTTCAAACCCCACCACCACCGCGAAAAAAAAAAAAAATTTTTTTATTCTCTATTGTCTTCTGGCACTTTTCTACTCACTTCATATCTTGTTGTTACCAACATAAGTGCCTGCTCCACTCACTTTCCTATTTAGCGTTTGAGAGACAAGGGGTCGTGCATTTCAGGAGATCTATTCATTTCTCATTCAATTAAAAGTTTATTCTTAAATGACAAATACAAGCCATCAATTCAGTTTCGTTTTGTCGAAAGTATTTTTTTTGAAGGCCCAAAAACATAAACTAAATAAAATATGTTACTGCCCATATCTCAAAACAGCACATCATATATATATATATATATATATATATATATATATATATATATATATATATATATATATATATATATATATATATATTTATATATATATATATATATAATGAGTTATTATAACCAGCAATCTCTCAGACACATGTGTCCCAAACATATGACAATTGGGATTCTTCAGCTTCGATTGGAACATACCGGCTTTGATCCCCGACATCAGATGCAATATTGATTGTTGTCGACGGGTAACCACTCCCAAGCTTGGATACATCCAAAGTGGTTGTGTCTTCCCAACCAATGTTTCCCTGTTGGAGGGAACACTGACACAGATCTTCATTGGAATCGTCTTTCACACAGAGCCCGTACAATTGGAGGTAGCCATCTTTCTCTGCCAGACCCACTTCTAATTCTCCTGTAAAGAATTTTTTAAAAATCAAAAAATCAAAACCAAAATCAAAACATGAACAAGTTTCTAGAAATTAAAATAATCCAAAAATATGTGGACATATCACTTTTTATTCATATTTCTGAAACTGAAACTGAATGAATGAGTGAATGAATTCAAAACATACCGTATTATCCATCCTAAACCACACATACAATGCATGAAATACATACATTTAATTAAAAAAAAAAAAACAATACAAAAGAAGAGTCACGACAATCCTTCATTGTCTGTTCATGCTTGTCTTCAAATCTCAGGGGAGACAATCAAACACAAAAAGATTAATTTGTAAAACATACCCAAATTGTAAAAAGTACGCAAATTTTTATTTTTTGTTGTTTTTGTGCTAGTTATAAAAAATACATTACATTAGCAATTTATTATTTTTAAAAAAATGTTTTATCGTCTAACTGTATTCAAAATAAATTGACAAACTTTAACAAATCTAAAGTCATAATAATATTATCTGAATAAAGCATTTTTTTTCACTGTATATACGATGTTAGTATACACATACTTCTAAACGCACATTCTAGTGCCTAAAAATTAAGTGCAGATGTCCAGTTGGAGGAATAATGAGATATCGCATGTTTGTATTTGCACCATTAGAGGTTCATCATTGCCAATCTCCCGATATGGAAATATTTGCTCTGTCATGCTTTATAAATTTAAAATTTATGTTTGGCTAGTGCTGGGGTGAAGAAACCAATAATACATAGGAATAAAAAATCAATTCAATGATAGAACAGACATACAAAAAAGGGAGGGAGGGAGGGAGGGAGGGAGAGAGAGAGAGAGAGAGAGAGAGAGAGAGAGAGAGAGAGAGAGAGGGAGAGAGAGAGAGAGAGAGAGAGAGAGAGAGAGAGAGAGAGAGAGAGAGAGAGAGAGAGAGAGAGAGAGAGAGATGTTTTTGTATGTTTTTAAGGGTTTTACGACGCAGTAACACATTTAGGCCATATCAGCGCCAGTAAAAAGGTAGATAATGTGATAGCCAAAAAAATTATAGAATTACAATTAAAACACCCAAGAAAACGTAAGACAAAGGGGAACTGACTCAAATAGAGAAAAGACGTAGATTCCAAGAGCAGACCATCTATATGCTTAGTTTAATATCTCCTAAAAATCTCATCCAGATACCAGCACAGGTAAGAGGAATACATTCAAATGTTTATAAGATATGTTGAAAACAAATAATAGGACTTTCTTTACAAAACAAAGAGATGATTTACAAGGAAAAAAAATATTATCTCCCAAAATTAACGCTATAAATTTGACTGTTTCCCTCTCAGCCAAGAATTTTGGCAAGGGCCAGGACAAACACAAGTAATCCCATTCCAAGACAAAAAAAAAAAAAAGAGAGAGAGAGAGAGAGAGAGAGAGAGAGAGAGAGAGAGAGAGAGAGAGAGAGAGAGAGAGAGAGAGAGAGAGAGAGAGAGAGAGAGAGAGAGAGAGTGAGAGAGAGAGAGCAAATCAGAAAACAGATATAGGGGGATAGAAAACATAACAAGTGTCTTCCTGCCCACCATGTGGAAGAGGGAAACCATGTGAAATAGACTATAAAATGGTTCAAGAAATAACAAGGCGACTATGTATCATTATATAATAATTCAATGTTTGTTTTCCCACTGAAAGATGGGACATGATGAGAATCATGATGGAAGTAGTCAGAGTATTTTTAATTGGCGATTATTGCCATGTAGGAAGCATGGCAGACAATTATGCTCAAATGACATACAGCATATATCAAATCAAACATCAATAAAATTGAAAATAATATTTAAAAAAAAGAAAATAAATAGAAAACATACAGCATATATCAATTCAAACATCAATAAAATTGAAAATAATATAAAAAAAGATAATAAATAGAAAAGCAACAGTAAATAAGAAACTGTTGACAATGCAAAACGATAAAATGAATAATAATTGTGCCAATTACATGCAGTTTGGTTCCGTCCCTCATTTGGTTTTTCTTATACTAAATCTTCATCGTATTCATCTGTGTCTACGAACTAAATTATAGGGTAACAAAGCAATAATAAAAATTACCCGAAAATTGAATGGGAGGGAAATAATAAATTGAAAAATCTGCAAGATCTGTTAGACACAGGATTGTTTCTTATCAACTCATTTTATGCTTCTTATTTATTTTTTTGCTCATTTCCTTATAATGTCTCATTTCATTCATAAACAACCTGACTAACCTTAACCAAGCAAATCTGGCGATGAATATTTAAAACTTAAAAAATGCATATTTCATACGATAAAATATTTCTTTCTTTTTTCTTTTTAATACATATTAAATGACAACAAAATTTTGTGTCACATGTCTCATACAAACCGAATAGGACCATGGTATATTTAAGGGCTTGACAAATAGTTTTATCATTCATTTAATGTACAAACCATGCTTGTCATCAAGTTGACAATAAAAGAGATTGATGGCATAATGGTGGGTGTTTATTGAGGTCTTACTCTTACTGTACAATTGTTTATGTATTGAAAAAATTGTATATTGTGAATTTTAACCAGTAAAAACCGGATTCAGATAGTAATTGCAGTTATCTGATGACTGTCAGTCTTGATCAATGCTAACAGGTTCATAACCCTTTGCTGACTTTGACATTTTGATGTTAACTATTGTTGACTAATCAACAACAACAACAACAACAACAACAACAACAACAACAACAACAACGTCAGTGTTGTGTGAATATAAGTGAGTGCAAAATAAATGAGTGCTGATAACTTGTAGGTTTAATAAAAATCACAAAAACATCAACAGCACAACTGTAATAACCTCTGCAATAAAATCATCACAATCATCAACATCAACAACAATCACAAAATTAATATTACAGATAATAATAATAATAAAAATGATAATAATAATAATAATAATAATAATAATAATAATAAATAATAATAATAATAATAATATTAATAATAATAATAATAATAATAATAATAATAATAATAATAATAATAATAATAATAATAATAATAATATATATAATAATAAATAAAAAAATATTTTTAAAAAACAAAATAATAATAATAATAGGAAAACAACAATACGGTCCAAGTCACTCCATTGGGAGAGCAGCATTACTTAGAGATCCTTCCAATTAACCAATTCCATCGATGACCCCCAAAATTGATAAACCCTAACAGAATTAAATACATGTCTTTTGTGGTATAACTATAATAAAAGACATACACGACCTCCTTTCAGTTTGGGTGTTGTTTCCATCATCCATAATCTCTCTTTTTTTTAAGTTAGGAAAAAATGATAATAAAATCAATAAGTGAGATCCCCCGCCCCCGGATATTTCGAAACGTACACCTGGAACTCGACCCAAGTCCAAATGGACATGCCTTATTTCTTTATCTATCTTGAATGAAACGTTCTTGAAATCGCAATACTCACCTCTATACTCAGCTGTAAATTCTCTCAAGCACTCGGGGAGGGTCTGATAGACAAAATGCTCTCTGGTTATCAGGGGTTTACAAACAGTGGACTCGTCATATCTCAGCATGGAAGACTGCCCTGCTACTTGGTGGTCAAACGGGGCCAAGAGGTGCGCCCCTGCCGGTGGGGGCCAGTTCATATCATAGGGCCCTGGACGGCTGGCCCAACCAGCAAACTTCAGGTAGCTGAATGGGTGGTGGATGGGGCAGAAGGTCTTTGGTCGCGGTGGCTTTACCGCGAAGCATTGACTTCTTACAGTCTGGAAAGAAAGGAGTGAAATGGACGTGTTTAAAAATGTCATCATTGTCTGGTATCATATAAAGTGTCAGACCTGTCAAAACAAAATATTCTGTATACTTGAAGGAACAAGGGGGTGCCAATAACTCAGTCGGTACAGCACTCGCTTCACACGTAAAGGGACCTCGATTGAGCTCGGATGAAGACAAGATATTTTTTTCTGACCTTCCTCCCTTGTTCACCCAACAGTGATTGAGTAGCTAGGTCTGCTATATTTGGCGGAAAGTACTACCAAAAGCACTTGCTATTGTCCATTTCAGGCTATAGAAACTAGGATAAACTCCAGCTCCACGGCTTTAAAGGAAAATACTTCTGGACAAAACAAAATCGAGTTTAAAGAAAAAAATTGTAAAACACTGAAACGTATAATTTTCAGCATTATCTATTATCTAAACTATCACCTTAAAATAGTTCAGAACTGAGTTCAATTTGAAGCCAGGAAAAAATCATAATCATAAACATATCAAACTTCTATCAACTTTCCCCCCAATTATAATAATAATAATGATAATACATGACATTTATAACGCGCATTTTCATCACTGGGTGATGCTCAATGCGCGAAGATACACACACACACACACACACACACATGTACAAAAGACGGGATTTGGCAGCCCTGTTATAAAACCAATTGTAAAATTTAAATGTCCTCATTGCCTTGAATGCGTACATTGTCTTACATTATGTATTTTATTTGTTAAAAGGGAACAAAGGTAATTTCATTACTAATCTCTGAATGAACATGTCAATTAAATGTAAATATGTAAATAATTCAGAGGCTTTGATAAAATTCTTAAGACCCGCTTGAGAAAAAAAAAACCCTCCAAAAAACAAACAAAACAAAAAACAAACACACAAAAGAAGAGAAAACACACTCACACACACACAAACACACACACAAAACCAACAAACAAAACAACATATTTATACAACTCTGCTGTACAATGGTGTTTTATTTTGGCCAGATTAATTTCACATTCGATGAGATTAAAATGAAACCATAGCTCGCTAAAAACTATCCCATTTTCTTCCTTTTTACTGGCGTTCATATGACCTTAATGTGTTGCAAGTGCCGTAAAACCCTTAAAAACTTAAAAAACAAAACTAAGTCTCCTTAAGGTCTAATTTAAGTTTTCTGACCAAAAAAAAAAAAAAAAAACAAAAAAAAAAAAGAGACAAAAATGAACAATAAAAAAAAAATAATTATAATTAAATTATTGGTCACGTAACATAACTTCTTAATGGACTGGAAAAGTCGTTACATCTATTTGACATTCAAACTGAGTAGAGCACTCAACAGACATTAAGCTTGAAGGTGATTAATATTTGAATGTTCATAGACATCATAAATGTCAGTAGATAGAAATTATAACAATAACAATAATAATTTGTTCTCCGTAGTAGGGAAAAAGGAAAAGAAAAGATAATAGAAAAATACACCAAAACAAACCATCAAAATCAAGAAATGTTTAATCTACTCCGAGGGATTAAACATGTTTCCTTACGCTGACGACTCGCACGCACGCACAAGCACACACAAGCACAAACCAAACACACACACACACACACAAACACATACACGCATTACCCCACATACACACCAGTGCGTGCGTTTAGACACAAATTTAAAAAATAGAAAGAAAAAACAACAAAACCAAAAAAAAACAAAACAACAACAACAAAAAAACTACCCAAAAAAAAAGAAAACAACAAAAAACAACCCCCTTCCCCCCCCCCCCCCCCCCCCCCCCAAAAAAAAAAAAATAAATCCAACAAAACAAAAAGGGAAAAAAACCCCACTACAATCCTCAACAGAATCTCATAACTAATTGACTAATACTCTCTCTCTCTCTCTCTCTCTCTCTCTCTCTCTCTCTCTCTCTCTCTCTCTCTCTCTCTTTCAAGCACATCTACAAGAGCACCTCCAAACATTGATGAGGTTTAACAGTGATTGAATGGATTTTCAAATTTACCTGAAATTGCGGCAATTAGCAAATTCGCATCCGTAATCTAAACAAAGCCCACTTCAAAACATAATCAATTAATCATCCCATTGAATCACGTAAATAGCATATTGACGTTGCTTAAATTGGCGAAGAGGTTGTTATCATTTTCGGCGGTTAAAGACAATAAATAAATGCGATACGTTCAGGCTATTTATTTTTCAAGCAATCATGGTTAAACTCTCCTTTGTCTTCTTCGGGAATCACATAGAAGGAAACCTAATATAAGCATATAACCTTAGTACATTAATTATAATACAGGGTGTCCACAAAGTCTGGGGACATGTACTTCCCCATCTATTTATATTTATTCATTTATGCTATAGATTGTGGAGATTTGTCTGAATGATGCTTTTCTTCACTGAGGAAGAGGTCGTGTATAGTTAAAATACTATTCAATTACATCTCAATCGAATAAGATAAGAGTTTTTAAAGAGGAATTTGTACTATTACCATGTACCCAGACTTGATGGACACCCTGTATAACAATACCCATATGATTTGTTATATTGTATAAAACATTTACTATCTCTCAGGGAAACTTAAAAAGATAAAATCTACAAGATTCTTAGAATCGGTTTACTGTACACCACTAGATGCAACAACACCGAAATCAGTCATAAAGGCAGATTCACTGAAAATAACCGAAATTAAATATTAAAAAATAAGAAAAATGAAAGAATACAAACAAAAAACAAAACAAAAATAGTATTCTATTAATGGAATCACACATCGGGAAAAACAGAAGACGAAATGTCAAGCAGCTTTGATTAGCAAATACCAGCACAGTGTCACACCCACCTCGTTACCAAAACACTTCATCCAGAGAATCAAAAACCGTCTGATGAGCAAAATGACGAATAATGTAACAGTAAAATAGTGGTAATAGTAATAGTAACATAACACCTGCAATATAAGGGAGATTGCACCTTTGCACGCTCTAGAACACGATCCATTCGAGTATAAGGAGAAGAAATGTAGCATGTGTGTATGTATCTATACATCACCGATCACGGGTATCTATCTATCTCATGCCTTCTTACGCCCTAGTGTTGACATAACTTGGGTACCTGAGGTGGGGAAATGGCAGACGATATTGAAATCAGCCACAAAGATAGATAGAGCAATCAATGTCTGTCTGCAAAACGGATAAAAACAAGTAGCTATTACAAAAACAAAAATTATTTCCACATCGTTGGCGCACAGCAGCTTATAATATAATGGGTATTACAATGAAAACCAAATAAAGAAGCCAATGATATTTTTATCCTTTCAATGTCAATGCTACAAAATGTTATATTTGATATATCACCCATTATCGCAAAACAGTAACATGATGGGATGAACAATATACTAATTGATCAAACCAAAGCTAAATTGATCAAAAATAGGAAATCTTGGTTTCTAGCACTCCAAAGTACTATATATTTATTTATCCATTCACCTCAATAAAACATGAAAACTTGACCCAAGTCTGATAGTTTTGATTATAAATTCAATTTTTACCACATTAAACACCCCGAAATAATGCCGTCTGGAGGTGATTGGTTACACAATATAAAACGCGAAACGTAGGTGAGTTTAGAGTGATCCGAGTGACTGGTGAGTAAGAAGAGAAATACTCGAATTTCGCAATTTACACGTTCTCAAAACAAAGAACACCTGACAGTCAACAAAACCAAATATAAAAAAACACACACAAAAAAGAAGTAAAACAAAAAAACAAAAACAACAAAAAAAAATACAAAAATCTAAAAAAAACAACAAACATACACGAAAAGAAAAGAAAACAACATAAAAACTAACAAAAAAAAAAAAAAAAAAAAAAAAAAAAAAAAGAAATACCCCCACCCCCCAAAACAAAAAAACAGAAACAAAACAAAACCTAAAAAAGAACAAAAACAAAACAAAACAAAAACAAAACATACCAAACAAAAGCAAAACAAAGACAAATCTGTATGCAATTGGAAATAACTAACATTTATAGGGAACGTCGGTCACGAAGCTATAGTGTATTACTGAATATTGATAGCCCTATAAGAAGCAAAACAACGCGGATGAATAAGTGTGAGTAACCAGAGCGCTTAGCAAGAATAGAACAACGCATAATATTAATATTCGCCGTTAATACAAACACATACGCACGCGCGTACACACATAGACAGTATATCCACACACAACACACACACACACACACACACACACACACACACACACAGATATAAAAACAACATATTTAAAAAAAAATAGATAAAAACAAAAGTAAACATTTTTTAAATGAAAGAGATGAAGAAAGAAAAAAGGTCGTAGACCACAATTATTTGGCGTCCACCTTTAGATAACTCAGTGCCGTTTTCTAGCCAGGACGACGAATTGATCTAATCAGTAAATCGGAGAAAATCTGACTTTTCTTTCTCTTCATTTTCATTTGAATAATAATATCTACTTTCACTCTAAACCAACACAATATTCATACTACAATATTATATGAAGAATTTGTTCTATCGTCAACATATTATTTCAAAGACTTATTAAGTTTTAATTTTAATCCAAGGGTTACCAACCAAATACATCGCCCCATTAAGAAAACCGTTTTGATCGACCCCAATGTGTCAAAAGCCATAAATGTAAGGATATTTTAAAAAAACGATAAAATCGTATCGATCAATGACAATCAAATCCCAACATGACAGACTGAAAAGGTAAGTAATTATATGTTAAGCAGGAGAAAAGGGAGCATATGAGTATTTAAATCACCGTGTGGTTCATGCTACACAAAGCAACATAGCCAATTCTTCAAGACGTGCTCTAATGACCTACTCCAGTACCCAAGAGCTCTTTCTAATGGTTATTTCAGGTGATTCTTTGGCATTTCTCCGTACACGAACAAAACGCCATTTTCATGTTAGGCGGGAATTGTTCACTTCAAATATCAAAGAATTAAGACAATCCCCGACTAGTCAGTAAATGGTAACTATTTCTGAAGTATTAGGTTTCATGTTTTATTTGACTAGTTGGGGAACGTCTTGATTCATCGCTGGTTGAAGTTAACAAAATATTTATAAAATAATTTTGACCAAATCTTTTTTTAGAAAGCGTTTTGTTCAGGCACGGTGGATTCTCCTCCTGACACGGTGCGTTCAGTACTCATACTCAAAATAAGGTCATTACAACTTTTTTTTGTCTTTTAAAATCCGGAACAGAAAAACAAATGTCAGCCGACGACGCCTTATTGAACAGGTCAGAGTGATCCTCGCCATGATATCCCAATGGTATTCTGATCTTTAATCAAATACCATATTTGACACGACATTAAAGCAGAAAAATACATATCATCAGCATGTATTGAATTGACAAGAGAACAGAAAAACAAAACAAAACAAAAAAAAATCACAAAAAAACACACACAAAACAAACAACAATAAACAAGCAATGTCATAACAAACTATTTTTAAAAAAATGAAAAAGAGAACAAAAACTTAATATTTTCATTGGTTTAGTCAACGTGGTCAAATTAATTAAATACGCAGGTATTTGAAAGAATGTAACTAACACGAAATATTACAAAATAAATAAATAAAATAAAATACAAGAAAGAAAATATATATCTAAAAAATAAAAGTAATACACAGCAGATTACTCAAATTACACGCATCATATTATAACAGGTAGATTATACAGCAATTGATATGTCGGTATAAGGTTTTACGTTTTAATAATATACAGTGCACTCTGGATACGTCGACGTTGCCTAAGTCGATTTTTACCCAAGTCGATTTTTTTTCTTGGTCCCTCCCCCTTCTTCCTATATAACATTAGTAAAAAAAAAATGAACTCCACATAAGTCGATGTCGCTTAAGTCGATGTTCTTATCACTCATGACTACAATAAAATCACAAATAAACAAGTATTTTCATTGGTTAAAAAAGCTACCAGTAAGAATTTTCAGTGGTTAAGAATATCCGCGAACGATTGGCGCATATCGATGTGATGTAGGTGCTTTTCCTGACGTCCGTGATCAATGTACATAAGCAGTATTGAACAACTTTAATTTCTCCATCTCAAATTTTACATTGTCGCAACTTCAAGTTCAAGATTTTTTTTTTTTTTGGTTCTAATCCCAGGCCATCCTATGTAATGGCCCTCTTAATTAGTATCAATTTTATCAAGAATTCAAGTCAAGTCTACAACTACAATGGCAAACCTATCGCGGAAAAGGAAGATTCGATGCATTTGGAAAGTTTGGCATGTGACAGAAAATCATCGCATAGGAAATTGGCATACCAGCTATTTCTGTCTCGACGATTTACAAGAAACATGACCTTGACCTAGAGGCTCCTACCCTTCCGCTTTTCGCGGAATAATTTCACTTAATTGGTATACATTCCACATTCAAGGCAAAAATTCCGCTTTTCACCTTCCCAATCGAGGAAAATGAAAAAAAAAAAAATCTCTAGTGAAAAAAAAGTGAGCTATGGCTTGTTTCGTCAGCACCTCCTATGGTCAATCAACACACATTTTGTGTGTCTGATTAGTCCCTTCAAAGTGTGTGCTGCTGATGTCGGATAATATTATATGTTTGGGAGGGGGGTTGACCGAAGTAATATTATTATTGTGACTCCAATTCGTGAGGTCAATGACCTTGGTAATATTATATGTTGGCTTCAATCGGTAATAATATTGAGTACGGTCAGCTTCTTTCCCTATTTAATTTTAGCCCCGTGTACGTGTGTGTGTGTGTGTGTACCGGCACGCGCGTTTGTTTGATTAGGTGTATGTGTGTGTGTGTGGGGGGGGGGGGGGGGGTCCTGACAAGGTCATGGTTAAATCCATCCATTCAATGCTCTGCTCTCAGACGGCCAGGACCTGTGTGTTCTCTATTATTATTTGACCCCATTCTTAGTCTTTACACAATCTGTACATTTTTACACATTTTATATTTTTAATCATTTGAGTACTTTTGGATTGTCTATTACATTTTCTGTTGCAAAGCATGTCATAGTCAATAATAGTAAGTTGATTCTGCTTTTTTTAAATCTCAAATTCCGATTTTTATGTATTCTGATTCCTCTATGGGGCTATTGGGGGTCGGAGCCTATGATGACCACTACAGAGACCGCGCGATATGAAGGGCCATACTTATTCTAGATTGGTTTGCTTTGTTCACATGCGTTTTTGCTCATTTGGTTACACTCCGGTTAAGTTGATTTTCGGATAAGTCGATTTTTTTCTCGGTTCCCCTGGGCATCGTCTTATCCGGAGTCCTCTGTAATATTACTCATGCTTGGATGGCACAGAATGGAATCCGTGAAACGCCCACGAATTCGATCCAAGAATCTATGTTGTTTACTAGGAGCGCTCTGATGTAATGGTGCAATACAGACAAGGGTCTATTATTAAAAGAACGAAGGCCGAATGCCACACGTAACAGAATAGCGGGAATATATAGAAATAACCAAAAATATTCTTTTATCCCCCCCCCCCCCCCGACTCTCTCTATCTCTCTCACTCTCCCTCTCACCCCCTCAAACAAAAAACAAAAAAACAACAAACATAAAACAAAAAAACAAAAAACAAAAAAAAACAAACAAACAAACAAAAAAAAAAAACAACAAACAAAAACAAACCCCCCTAAAAATATAAAGAAAAACCAAAAAACAAGCAAATAACACAGCAAGAAATCAAACAAACAAAAACAAATAGCAATCGTCACCAAATAAAAAGAAAAACAAGCAAAAAACAAAAAACAAAACAAAAACAATCAAACAAACACGTCCATCATTCAACAAAGAGGAACACGACCCGTCAGTTATTTAAACAGTGATTTTACAAGAGAGACGGACATTTATACATTTCGTCGGGGGGTGGGGGGGGGGGGGGGGGTGGAAGGGGATGAAAAGCATGACTATTGCAGATAAAAAGAGAGAAAATTTTGGACACGAGTTGAAAGAATGTAGATTTATTTCTTTAAAATCAGACTGACTCATAGAAATAGCAACGATGACAATGCTTTAAATAAATCATAACAAAACAAACAAACAAATACAAAGCAAAACAACCCAACAAAACAACTTCATTCAAACAGAATCTAAAGCCAAACGCATTTATTCTATGATAGTGTGCGCTTGCTTAGAAACTCACGACATTGCTATCCGGAAGTATAACGGACCCACACACGAAACTCTGTGTAACCTTAAAAGTTTATAGTCTGGTTAATACAATTTAGTGAGAATTACTCACAAACACGAATGGCAAAAAAAAAAAACAATAACAAAGAAACCCCTCATACCCACACTCTCTCTCACACACACACACACACACTTTCTCTCTCACACCGTGGCCTTCGTAAAGTTACATAACGATGGCTACGCTCACACACAGACACACACACACAAACACACACACACACACAAACACACACACACACACACACACACACACACACGAATCATTGGCAAGGATAGTAATAAAATGATATTTGCTTAATTCTCCTTGTAGACTGTGAATTTCATCATGACTACAAGACGTGCAGCTTTCAACGTACCCACACATGGTCTTATCTGAAGTGTAATAACTTCCAGGTAAAATAATTGATACTGTCACTACATGGCTACAAGGCTACATGCTGATCACATGCTTTCAATTCTAATTTCATTAAAGCTGTGATGCATTGAAACGCGGATGTCTTCTGCTTCTTATTCATTTTTTAAAGCGTATAAGTAATAGCTGCTTCACCCACTCATCGTGCCCATTAAAAGTGTGCTGAATGTCTTAAAATTGAGTGAATCCTTTTCTTCTTTGAAAAACGTCATGGTCAGAGTCGCATAATTCCACTAGGCTAGTGTCTCTTTGTTTAAAGGCATAGTACAAGTCAAAATAAAGTACTTAAGACCAAGGGGTTTTAGACACCCCCCCAAAAAAAAAAACAAAAACCACAAAAACAAAAACAAAAACAACCCCGAAAAACAAAACAAATGCAAAAAAATTACCAAAATAAATATATAACATAAAACAACAACCAAGATAATAAAAAAAAACAAACAATAAAAATATAAAAAAACACACACACAAAAAAAGCTAAAAACAAAAACAACCCTCCCCCTCAAAAAAATAATAAACAACACAAAAACAACAACAACAAAAAAAGGAGTCGATCGATTTTACGACAATCAGCACGCTGACTGATGGGCTGATGTATATGGATTAGCCGAACGTTACTTTTACTTTTAACTTAAAAAAAAAGAGAATTCCACAAAACAACTGTGCGTATTTATTTACGAGTGGGATTATTCACACTGTTGTGGTCTCGTTGTTGCGATGATAAAAAAAAAAAACAAAACAACCAAAAACAGTTCAAAACTTTATTGATACAATAACAAACACATCCATAATTTGACTCCGATTATCAGACGTGTGAAATAGTCAATGTAAAAAAACAACAAACTAAAAAAAATATTCCCAATCAATAAAAAATATCATAAAGCAAACCAACACAAATAAATAATAAATAAATAAATAAATAAATAAATAAAACAATAAACAAAACGATCAATCAATAGAATCAAATATTATATGACTTGAAAAAAGACGAATAAAAGAAAGACGAAAGAAAAATTGAGAGCAGAGAGAGAGAGAGAGAGAGAGAGAGAGAGAGAGAGAGAGAGAGAGAGAGATAATCATATTTCTGTTCTCAAAGGTATCTTCCCATCAAAACAATAATGGGTTTTAAAAAAAAACAGAGTAAAGAAGAAACATCAACCGAGAAGGAGCTCGATAAAACACAACACGACCGTCAATGGAAAGAGCTGAAAACTGAAAACAACTCCCTTTGTTTTTCTTACCACCCGTCTCGTCGCCATTCAAAACATTACGCCATTCCACTAAAACTACAGTAGAAAAGAATAACATAACAACCTCAGTCAAAACACTCGCATGACCTAAATACAGTTACGACTTCTCTTTATCTGCGACTGCTGGGAGAATGAAATCGAGCTGAACTATTTAATTATCGGGGTTTGTTGGGGCGTAATTCAAAATGTAATCACGAGTAGTGATTTGGTAACCTGACCGTTGATATAAATTTCATGGCTGACCAAATAATATAGTCCGTCTTGAGACACGTGTCGTACATCAAAGAAAGTGAAAATTATCCTCCGCTCGTATTTTTCCATTAATTATCCCCCCCCCCCCCCCACACACACACAACCCTCTACTTTTCCCAAAAATCGAACCGACCCCTCTCCTCTAGCTGAAAAAACCCCCAAACAAAACAAAAACACATTATAATTTCCTCGCTATGTAATGAAGGTAATATATCATCACCGTTGAGTCGAGACATAATGAAACGAAACGATTTTGATTATAGTAAGACGTCTTTAAGTCATTTTGGCTATTCACTGAGCTGTTAAATATTTATCATATAGGAACCCATTTCGAAAGACATACATTTACTTTACTTAAGTAAAGTGGGAATTTGAATTTCAATTCATTAAGTCCGTTGATGATGATGACGACGATGATGATGATGATGACAGTGGTGGCGATCATGATCATGATGATAATTTTCCACTATTCTTCTACTTCTGCAAAGTACAACACAGTTATCGATCACTTTATTTGTTGCAATTTGCTTATTGTATCTTTTGTTAGAAGGATACACAAACTACTTTGTATTTGAATGATGTAAAAGTATCGAACCAAAATTTAAACAAAAAAAGAAGAAAAGAAAGAAAATATAACCTTAAAAATGAAAGCAAGACAAACAGAAAGAAATAGAAAAACAAAAACAAAAACAAATGTATTTCTTTTAAATAATAAAAAATTAAAAACAAAACCAAAACCTCCCCCCCCCCCAAAAAAATAAAAATCAATAATCAAAACAATGATTCTTTTAAGATGATATACTTTATTGATTCTGAATGGAAATTATCATATTTCCAACGATTTGAGAAAATGACACATTGTTAGACTTCTACATCTATAATTCCAAACTTTTATGTTACAGTACAAGTTGTTTTGTTTATATCCGTGCGACTTTGTGGTTTAGTGGTATACCACTCGCTTTCGAAACTGTTGGTTCCTGGTTCGAGTCTCGCTCTAGGTGGCACACAAAGTTGAGTCCTTGGATGTCTTGGCCTACTTGATAAGTGTTGCTATTGGCTTGTGAAACATTGTAAGCGCTTTGAGCACATTTAGAGGATATTGTGCTATATAAAAAGCTCCAGTTTCCTTTTATTATTGACTGTGGAAATATTTGAGCACGAAAGGTCTCATGTGAGTTTCTTTTCCTTCCTTTCCTTCCTTCTTTATAAAAAATTATTGTTGTTAATATTATTATTATCATCATTATTATTATTATTATTATTATTATTATTATTATTATTATTATTATTATTATTATTATTATTATTATTATTATTATTATTATTATTATTATTATTATTATTATTATTATTATTATTATTATTATTATCTAATTATCTTTTTATTGAGCATTTATATCTTTATTTTTGTTCAGTCCTTTTACGATCCACAGTTTGAAACATCTAGGGATATGCTTGCAACAAATCCAGGGCATATCATAATAAACCAAAAATGGCCTGTTAAAAGTTTCGAAAAATTATTGTGAATACTCGTCAAAATGTTAACATTTTATTCTTCAAAACTTTGAAAGAAGCCAGCAGGAGTCTTTTGCCGAAGCGAAACAGTTGGATGGAACTACATTTTTTTGGTGTGAGAGACGGCATTTTATTTCTAATAAATCACCTCTATATAATTTTGTTAGGATTTTACTATTATGCATATCTTGTAAACATCTGAGTGTATCCATTTTGGCGGAGCCCCCCCCCCCCCCCTAGTGGTGTCAGTGTGAAACTTAACTCACTCAATCCTAGAGATTTTTGCTACTTTTCAAAATTGAAAAAAATGTATTAAAAATGAGCATGTGCATAGATATTTTTATTCAACTACTATTAACATGCACAAACTAAAAACATTAGCTTAGATACTACGCCTATAATTTGTCTTTAAAAAAAATGTAATAAACAGGCATGGGGTAAAAGTAACTCGGGTAAACTACATATGTAGTGGGTGTTAAGGGTTGAGTGAGTTAAATATGGTTTCAGACTTGCCACAAGGTTACTTTGCTCTTGCATCTACGTCTTATCTCCGTTGTGCTAGTCCCCCTTTGCTCGACTTTTTATGTGCCGCTTTGGCTAATCAAAGTCTTTTGACTTTTCTATATCTAATCTTCCACTTTAAATGGCGCTGAAATATCCTAAAAGTGTCGATAGCGAGAAACAAACATTTTATCTACATAACAACAAAACTAACAAATAATCAAACTAATATAAACACGTCGGATAAACCAGATGAACCGAAGAAGAAAACTTCATATTGGTATTGATAACATTTAAAGTTATGCCGACATTCGAA
Source organism: Berghia stephanieae (assembly GCF_034508935.2). NCBI lineage: Eukaryota > Metazoa > Mollusca > Gastropoda > Nudibranchia > Aeolidiidae > Berghia > Berghia stephanieae. The sequence goes on along the minus strand of NC_088360.1, from coordinate 90,502,086 downwards.
CGTGACTGCGGTTGGAAAGATAACAAATTGCTAACACGTGCGTTTATTTACAAGTCAAATGTGGTGAATATAACTATAACTA
>NC_088360.1:90449504-90494504 GCF_034508935.2 Berghia stephanieae | reverse complement strand
AAATTCCATGACCGGTATCAGTACCAAGAAAAACTGACGACACGACCCGGTAATAAAATTTACTGCTGACATCGCGGTTATGATCAACGACCAATCATCCCCCCCCCCCCCCCCCCCCCCTTAAAAAAAATTCTCATCACAACATTGGTACTATGACATAGTTGTGTATAATAATTATAAACAACTTTACTTAAACATATGAAATGGGAGAGAGAGAGAGAGAGAGAGAGAGAGAGAGAGAGAGAGAGAGAGAGAGAGAGAGAGAGAGAGAGAGATAGAGAGAGAGAGAGAGAGAGAGAGAGAGAGAGAGAGAGAGAGAGAGAGAGAGAGAGAGAGTACAGCAAACATTGCCATTACCTCAGCTCTGATTGATTCTAATATGCATGTATTATTATCTGCATGAAAATGCAGGTAGACTTTCGTATTAGACATCATCACCCACATGATTTACAAATTACACCTTATTCACGGCAAGTGGCGTCTATGACATTGATGGTGTATGTACAGAATTTTATGGGACTATTTATCGCTAATCGTATAATGGGGGATAATTTGTGTCGGTTCGAGACCTATCACCCCCCCCCCCCCCCCACCCCACCCCTTAATTCCTCACTACAACAGTGATACGACAACGATATAGTTGTGTATAAGAATAATAAACAACTCTACTTACACATAAAATAATATAAATAGTAAAGTTTGCATAAAAATTTTTGATTTTAGAATCTATTCAATGTTTTAAGTTATTTCAGCGCCAGCGCTGCAGCAATAAGGAAGATGAAGGGAACATTAAAAGAGTGCAAATCTACATTTATATGCATTCAAGAGAAAGGAAGTACAACTCACTCCTGACTGGAACAATCAAAATGTGTTTCAATAAGGAAATGAATTAGGCATAAAGAGAGGTGATTTACAAAAAAAAAAAAAAAAACCCCACAAAATAAATAATATTAAAAAAAAAAGTCCACCTGAGTGTCTCCCTCACAGAAAAATATTTCAGGCCATGCCCAAGGAGAACCAAATGTTTTCATTCCATAAAATGGACGCTAAACTAGATGGCAAGAAAAGGTGGTATAATGGGATAAGAGGTGAGTGCGGATCGACGAATAACACACTGTTCCTTCGACTTGCGGGGAACTCCACCCAACGCTACTTAAAATCTTTAAAAAAATAATAATTTAAAAAAATACTAATAAAAGCGTGAAAAAAAAAGAGAGAAAAGATAAGAGCTTATAAAATTTAAAATTTGTTATTTTTTCGATCATGACAAATGGCGACCAAAATTATCTCTGGCCGAATTTTAAAAAGCTGCATTTCACCCAGCCGGTCCATCAACGGGTGACAAAAAAACAGCGGAAGCAAATTCCCAATCCTATTTTGATCTCACTTGATGACAGTGGATAATGTAGGATGCTAATCAGGGGAATGAATGAACAAAGACGTTACACAAACAATTAAATAAATCGACAAACACTTCAATAATGCATAGATCTATATAATTTTTTGATTTAGAAAATAAGTGCAATGTTCTAGGAAGCATGTAAATTCGAGCAGTTCATACTTTCCACGAAAAGACATCAACCAAGCTATTTATCAAAAGCAACAGCTAAGCACTTCAAGTGTATCCATATTATGTCATACGTAACAGACAGCACACAGACAATAAATCACGGAAATGTACTCCTGGACCCCCGTGACTCCATAAATTATAATATATTATAGTCTGCTATCATACATGACGCTACTGTCCGTACATCTCGCAAGGCTGTCTAGACTTGAACACATCACTAAAATCCATCTCTATTTTTTTTAAAAATTGTTTTCCGAAAGTAGCGAAAACAATACCAATTTCTAAAGGGATCACCACCTCACAAATAGTATTGTCTCGTTCCAGAATAAGGACGAAATGTAGTCAGATGTTAGGTATACATAACTTAGGGGCAAGGGGGCAGAAAGGCGAGGATGGGTAGGACACAGTAAAGGCAATGGACCACTATTCAGATATAGAATCCCAGCCCACATTCCTGCCAAAGATGGAACAATATTATAGAATCCCTACCCGCTATCCCCCCCCCCCCCCCCCCCCCCCCACTAACTGGCAGGGGCGAATATCATAGAAAGTGCAGTTGGGTCTAATTAAAAGAAAACAACAAAAAACTACACCCCCCCCCCCCTCTTAAAAAAACATAAAACAAACAAACAAAACAAGACAACATACACACTCACAAAAAAAACCGAAAAAAAAAACAACAAATAAAAAAACAAACAAACAACAACTCGCCCCATAAGCCAAAGATAACTCAAGAGAACCTCGGAACAAAATACTTTATATTGAAGAGATCTATATATAAGCATAAAATAGACTACGTATTAAAAATTAAACCCATTGCCACCATCGTGATGAGATGACCATTTTTATGTGGGAATGTAAAACAGACTCGTGGTCGTTTGAATTTATGGCAATATTGAAAGCTTCTGTAAAAATAGGTTGTTGATGAAACCACTCCAGTCTGATAAAGATTCAAGGAGATGATAATTGTTATCTTTCAATCACTACAACGTATTGATTGCGGTATAAGTTTAATTCTTGTATATTGCTCAATTAAAAAAAATATGAAACAATACCGTAGTAATAATTTCTTCGAGAATTTTTCTAAAATCCAAAATAAACAAGTTAATTAAAAATCGATATTAAGCGTTATGACTTGATTCGAAATAAAAAGCAGAAGTGATCAAAATAACATTCGATCTCCGAATCATTCCATCACGCTCACACACCCACACCCACACACATACACACACACATTAAAAATCATGCCTAAATGAGGCGATGAAGATAAAATCTCGATAATTTAGTTAGAGTAGCCTGCATTTATCATAATCCTTGATATGAAATAATAATATAAGAGAGGAAAAGTCATTGGCACTTGAATAATTAGAGCATTTGACATGACAGAAAATGGGAGCAAAACGATAATCACCTATTACAATGTAATCAATCGATGGTCTTTCGAACTTAACAACAAACCAACAAACAAACAAGCGGAAAGTACTTTGCGATAGACTAATGGGGAGACATTTTGCAATTAAAAAAAAAAGGAAATTTGAAAAAAAATAAGGGAATAAATGATACAAAAGGCTTTACAATTCTTATGGAATAAAGCGAACACTGCAACAATTTTCTAGAATACCGCATTTTAATTAATATGTCATGCTTCAAAATATTCGTTACGAAAGCGATTCTGAAAAAAAACTAACCTAAAGATAGCGAGAAGAGGAAAATCTGATTTATTATCAACTGTTATTGGTAGTAGTATCTTATTATTATTGTCTTTATCATTATTACATAATAATAATAATAATAATAATAATATAATAATAATAATAATAAAATAATAATAATAATAATAATAATAATAATAATAAATAAAAATAAACAACAACAATAACAATAACAATAATAATAATAATAATAATAATAATAATAATAATAATAATAATAATAATAATAATAATAATAATAATAATAATAATAATAATAATAATGCAAGAGAAAATAGTAAGCTAAGCACTTACCATTACTTGTGCCATAATGACAGGAAAACAACTATTATTTCATTAACCGAATTAAAACCGAATGAGACTAATATCTAATAATAATATACGCACTAAATGTTGCTAAAGCAAAATCCAGTCAACAGTCCTAAAGCGGCTCTCAAATCGAGAAACTAACTAAACCCCTCCCACTTGTTGTCGAGTCGTCTTTCACGGAAGCCGAACAGCTGACTGGAGTGAGATACCTTCAACTTTGACCTTAACTATGAAAATGTGTTTGTTGCGGATATACTCTCTCTCTCTCTCTCTCTCTCTCTCTCTCTCTCTCTCTCTCTCTCTCTCTCTCTCTCTCTCTCTCTCTCTCTCTCTCATAGTATGTTTTCTTAATTATTGTGTAAATGGGTATGTGTTCAAAAGACTGGGGTAACCTTGTTATACTCACTTTTTATCAAGAAAGACGTCATAGGCATTAGCTTATATACTAGGAAGTGGTTATTCAGTATCAGATACTGAATAGTCCTTTTCCACTATTCAGTATCCACAAGGAACTCTTTTCTATAGAGAGAGTGAAAAGTGCGACAATCTCGGTTGAATGTAAATAAACTGCTGACCTCCTTCCAGATTGAACACGTGCAGTAACTGACAGCCCGATTCAAAGTTGTAAAAATATTTTGATCGTAATTTTTAAATTTCTGCTATTGTGCAATTAACATATCTAGTTCAAAATATCAAAGTAAGAGTGGCATTCAAATACATTTTTCAATGTCTAAATAGACATGATTAAATGTCACTAAATGTTAAGTGACACCATGGCTTGGTGGATATAAGCTGTTTGACTCTGAGCTTAAGGTTCGAGAGTTCAAGTCCCGGCTGGGATAACTTTTTTTTTCCCCAATATTTTAAAAATTCCTTCTGTCTATTGATATTTTTTAAACTTTTGTTTTAATAATTTTATTTGCTTGTAATATGCTTTAATGTTGATATTATACTATTGTTCTTTTATTATTATTATTATTATTATTATTATATATTATTATTATTATTATTATTATTATTATTATTATTATTATTATTGTAAATTATTATTTATTATATTGTTGTAATCGTCATCATCATCATTATTATTATGATTATTATTATTTTTTAAATCAAGTAGTTGGAGTAATTTAATCAGTTATCGATTTATTACGAATATCTTTTATGTGTTATAATCTCGTTGTTGTTTTTCATTGATGTGCTCTTCTCTTGTTTATTACTTTTTAAAATCTTGCTTTTTTCTGTTTGTCTCATTTTTGTTGTTGTTGTTTGTGTTGTTGTTGTTTTGTTTGTTTGTTTGTTTGGTCATCTAAGACAAACCCGATTCATTATAAATATGTGGCCAGACTTTCTGCCATTTTTAATTGAGCGATGTACTTCCGTGAATTAATTGCCGTATTATATTAAAATTTACGTAATAATAATAATAATAATAATAGTAATATAATAATAATAATAATAATAATAATAATAATAATAATAATAATAATAATAATAATGATAAAAATAATAATAATGATAAAATAATAATAATAATAAACAATAATAATAATAATAATAATAATAATAATAATAATAATAATAATAATAATAATAATAATAATAATAATAATAATAATATAATAATAATAATAATAATAATAATAATAATAATAATAATAATAATATAATAATAATAATAATAATTTAAATAGATACTGAATATTAGACTACAATTGACATCTATTTACTGAATACACATGGTATTTTTAGAGGAGATTCTTTTTTTACGAAACACGCCAGGAAGTAGGCAACAGTGGGGAGTGAACCTGGGACTGGGTTTCGTAAAAAAAAAAGCAATTACTTTTTTTTACGAAACCCGACAATATCCGACAAAGTTATGGAAAGAAAGTAGGCAACAGTGGGGAGTGAACCCGAGACTCAGGGAAGTGTACACTATTGGGGAGTAAACCTAAGTCTATGGTTTTTCGACAGCTTTTGGCGGGTTTCGTAAAAATGTAATTGCTTCATTCTCGTCTGGTACCCACCTCCCATAGTCCGGCTTCATTTCCCACTGGTATCCATCTTCCATAGTCCCAGGTTCATTTCCACTGTTAACCTCTTCTCACAGTCCCAGGTTTACTCCCAACCGGTGTGCACTTCCCTGAGTCCCGGTTCATTTCCCAATGGTGCCCACTTCCCATAACTTTTGACAATATCGGTAGGTTTTGAAATAAAAGTACATTCTGAGCTCCCTGTCCACTGGTATGAACCTCTCGCAGTCCCAGGTTCAATCCTTATCGGTGTCCGAATCCCAGATTCACTCCCCACTGCTGCCTGCTTCCCATAACTTTGTCGGGTTTTGGCGGGTTCCGATAAAAAGTAATTCCCCCTCTCCCTTGGTCTTGCTTTTTTACAAAATCCAGAGTCCCAGGTTCACTCCCCACAAGTGTACACTTCCCTGAATCACAGGATCACCCCCCACTGTTGCCTACTTCAATAACTTTGTCGGATATTGCCAGGTTTGTCGGGTTTCGAAAAAAAGTAATTGCTTTTATATGAAACTCGCTGAAACCCGCCGAAAACCAGAGTCTCAGGTTCACTCCCCACAGGTGTACACTTCCATGAATCTCAGGTTCACTCCCCACTGTTGCCTACTTCAATAACTTTGTCGGATATTGCCAGGTTTCGTTGGATTTCGTAAAAAAGTAATTGCTTTTATATGAAACTCGCTGAAAACCACCAAAAACCATAGTCTCAGGTTCACTCCCCACTGGTGTACACTTCCCTGAGTCTCAGGTTCACTCCCCACTGTTGCCTACTTCCCACAACTTTGTCTGATATTGCCGGGTTTCGTAAAAAAGTAATTGCTTTTATATGAAACTACCTGAAACCCATTGAAAACCATAGTCTCAGGTTCACTCCCCACTGGTGTACACTTCCCTGAGTCTCAGGTTCACTCCCCACTGTTGCCTACTTCCCACAACTTTGTCGGATATTGCCTGGTTTCGTAAAAAATTAATTGCTTTTATGTGAAACTCGCTGAAACCCGTCGAAAACCATAGTCTCAGGTTCACTCCCCACTGGTGTACACTTACCTTAGTCTCAGGTTCACTCCCCACTGTTGCCTACTTCCCACAACTTTGTCGGATATTGCCGGGTTTCGTAAAAAAGTAATTGCTTTTATGTGAAACTCGCTGAAACCCGCCGAAAACCATAGTCTCAAGTTCACTCCCCACTGGTGTACACTTCCCTGAGTCTCAGGTTCACTCCCCACTGTTGCCTACTTCCCACAACTGTGTCGGATATTGCCGGGTTTCGTAAAAAAGTAATTGCTTTTATGTGATACTCGCTGAAAACCGCTGAAAACCGCCGAAAACCAGATCTCAGGTTCACTCCCCACTGGTGTACACTTCCCTGAGTCTCAGGTTCACTCCCCACTGTTGCCTACTTCCCATAACTTTGTCGGATATTGCCGGGTTTCGTAAAAAAGTGAATGCTTTTATGTGATACTCGCTGAAACTCACCGAAAACCATAGTCTCAGGTTCACTCCCTACTGGTGTACACTTCCCTTAGTCTCAGGTTCACTCCCCATTATTTGCCTATTTTCCATAGCTTTGCCCCATTTTGTTGGGATTTGGTGCATTTTGTAAACAAAAAGTAATTGCTTTTTTTTTCAAAACCCGCCGAAACCCAGTCCCAGGTTCACTCCCCACTAGTGTACACTTCCCCGAATCTCAGGTTCACTCCCCAGCACTGTTGCCTACTACCCATAACTTTCTCGGATATTGCCAGGTTTCGTCGGATTTCGTAAAAAATTAATTGCTTTTATATGAAACTAGCTGAAGCCCCGCCGAAAACCATAGTCTCAGGTTCACTTCCCACTGGTGTACACTTCATTGAGTCCCAGGTTCACTCCCCACGCTTTGCCTACTTTCCAAAACTTTGCCGCATATTGTCGGGTTTCGTAAAAATGTAATCCCCCCCCCCCCCCCATATTGTTATTGCTTTTTTACAAAACCCAGAGTCCCAGGTTCACTCCCCACTGGTGTACACTTCCCTGAATCTCAGGTTCATCCTCTCCTCCCCCCCCGCCCCTACACACACACACACACACACACACACACACACGCTGCTGCCTACCTCTCATAACTTTGTCGGATATTGCCAGGTGTCGTCGTGTTTCGTAAAAAAGTAATTGCTTTTTATTTGGAAACCCGCCGAAACCCAGTCCCAGGTTCACTCCCCACTGGTGTACACTTCTCTGAATCCCATATTCACTCCCACAGCTGCCCTCTTCCCATAAATTTGTCAGGTTTCGGAAAAAAACACCGTATTATAGTGCAAAACCACTATTCAGTGTCAGATACTGAATAGTACAAAACCACTATTCAGTATCTGATACTGAATAGTGCAAAACCACTATTCAGTATCAGATACTGAATAGTGCAAAACCACTATTCAGTATCAGATACTGAATAGTGCTAGCCTATATACTATGATCGTATAAGTAAACATAATACTTTATCCGATAGCTGTAATAGTTCATTATTAGTATCATTAAGAGCTACGAAGGTTATGTGCTGATAACCTATAAAAAAAATCTGCGTTGAAGTTGACGGAGTTGTATCAATAACTTTAAAAATAAACTGCCTTTTTTTTAAAGCGTCAGAAAGGAACGACTAGAATGTAAATATGCCAAAAGGAGCAGAGTATATTAACAAAAAAGAATAAAAGGAGAAATGATAACTTGGGTATGTTTAAAAAATGCAAAACTGAAAATGACCCGGAATATAAATACCATTACTCGCCCACTTACTATTGGCAGTCATCTCCACTCTTCTATTTTTCCCCCGAAATACATTCCACTTATGGAAAAACTTATCTGCTAATATCGAGATTTTGAGCAACGTTGACGCCTTTAACCAGTGAACTGCCATACTCTTGAAAAAAATAAAAAACCACAAAAACCTCATATTGAAAAAAATTGCCAGAACGCTCGTCCTTCTATCGATAGATTTCTATGACCCTCATCTTGGCAAAAAAAAACAAAAAGCAAAAAAAAAAAACAACAAAAAAAAAAAACACAAAAAAACAAACAAACAAAAACAAACAAAAAACAAAAAAACAAAAACAAAAACAAAAAGAAAACCAACCCTCAAACCAGGGACTGCGTGAAGTTCCAGGTTTGAACGTTTTTGCCAAGATGAGTCTCATTTAAATCGATCGTTATTTGAAGGACGAGTTTTCTCCCTAAATGTTTTAATATGTGTATTTTCAGAGTACGGCAGTTAGCTGGTTAATGATACTCTCCGGACTAGTAGTAAAGTATCCATTTTCCCCCATTCACACATCGACAGTAATAATATAAGTTTTAGTCGGTCAATGTATAAGCATTACATGGCCAGCTAGTTCAGGCAAACGATAAATAAAATGTTAAATCAAGTATATCTTTCAGGTTTTTCGCTATAGTTAAAATTACATGTAAATTTTATGTGAGAAAACAACATAAGTTTGCACCCTTTGTCATCCATCCAACATCTGGTCATGTTCCATGTATTTTAACTTGAATAAATGACACAACTTGACCACTATCTTATAACTGTGTAAATTAGGACTGCTTTTAAACAGTGATGATTATTGTAATAACACTATTAGCAAAATGATGCTTAGCAACACGAAGTGATAAATTCCTCCATGTTTGATCAGAGTTGGAGTCATATCATGGGGAGTAAATGAAGTGTTGAAGCTCATTGAGCATGATTAATACATACAGTACAGCTCGCGTAGAACAGTCACGGTTGCAACGGGAGCTCACGGTCGGCTACAACGGGAAATTTAAAAATCCCCGTTCTTCTGCCTATGTAATTCATATAAACCATGCACGGCTATAACAGTAACAGGAAAAATATTTCTTAGAACACGAGGACAACGGGGGTGTGAACGCAAGAAGAAAAGAGGAAGACACACACGATGCATAAAACACATGGAACGGGGGTGAGGTGGGAGTGGGAATTGTAGTTATTGTGTGTATGATTGACGCTTCCCTGTGTACTTTGTGTTCCCACGATGACGCAACAGAAGGCTAGTGAGAGGCGCTTGACTGACAGATCAACATGTTGATAATAATAATAAAAATAATTAAATGATATGTTGAACGTTTTCCATGAACCAACCATCTCAAAGCGCCTTTCAGATAACGAATTACGTTATGAATATAGGTAGTCAAAATTAAACATGGAAACAAATGCAAAATACACATAGCTAAAGTGATACTATACAAAATTTACAGTCCGCATGGCATAACATGAATTGTGAAAAAGTGGGTTTTTAAAGTAGATTCAAATATTGAGATAATCTCGATGTCTCTAGTGGGTAATGGTAGGATATTCCAGAGTTTAGAGCCACAATACTGAAAGGGGCGATCACCAAAATATTGTAACTTGCTTTTTGGTACAGATAATAGAGTGGTGTCGCATGATGACCGAAGACTTCTGGGTCGAGGTTTATTTATTTTGGGAGATAACTTGATATGTGCTTAGGGAGGTAACTCGAAATGTGCTCATTGTTTTTTTTGTTTTGTTTTTAAAAACATTTACCTCAGTATTGTTTCCCTTCAAATCCTGTATGCATGGATATAAATATAACGAGACTCGGCTTCAACGGGTTTTTTTTCTAGTCCCACTATCCCCGTTGTATCCGAGTTCCACTGTATATGGTAAAGTTGAGAGCTAGTAGAAAAATCTAAAATGGACCTATATAGAAAGTTTTGCTCGGTCATTTTACCAAAAGAACTAAACAAAGTCTAGGTCTCTTCTGCTGGTTTTCAAACTCCGACACTGCATCAATAGATTATATAGGCAAATCTGCCAACTTAAAACTTTATAATAGTCCTTCAGAGCCATTAAGCCAATGGGGCTAGAGTTTTTTTTTGTTTTGTTTTGTTTTTAAAAACATTTACCTCAGTATTGTTTCCCTTCAAATCCTGTATGCATGGATATAACGAGACTCGGCTACAACGGGTTTTTTTTCTAGTCCCACTATCCCCGTTGTATCCGAGTTCCACTGTATATGGTAAAGTTGAGAGCTAGTAGAAAAATCTAAAATGGACCTATATAGAAAGTTTTGCTCGGTCATTTAACCAAAAGAACTAAACAAAGTCTAGGTCTCTTCTGCTGGTTTTCAAACTCCGACACTGCATCAATAGATTATATAGGCAAATCTGCCAACTTAAAACTTTATAATAGTCCTTCAGAGCCATTAAGCCAATGGGGCTAGATTTTTTTTGTTTTGTTTTGTTTTTAAAAACATTTACCTCAGTATTGTTTCCCTTCAAATCCTGTATGCATGGATATAACGAGACTCGGCTACAACGGGTTTTTTTTCTAGTCCCACTATCCCCGTTGTATCCGAGTTCCACTGTATATGGTAAAGTTGAGAGCTAGTAGAAAAATCTAAAATGGACCTATATAGAAAGTTTTGCTCGGTCATTTAACCAAAAGAACTAAACAAAGTCTAGGTCTCTTCTGCTGGTTTTCAAACTCCGACACTGCATCAATAGATTATATAGGCAAATCTGCCAACTTAAAACTTTATAATAGTCCTTCAGAGCCATTAAGCCAATGGGGCTAGAGTCCCCCCGTTTCTATGATATGAAATGGATAATTAGAATAGCTTGCTACACTTCGAATAGGACGCTAATACTAATCTATAGCAAAGTAGTTTCTGTCAGATCAAGAAGACCCAGCTAACCAATCACTGTCAGGTGTACATGGGGTTCAGGAAAAAATCTCAACTGCACATGGGATCAATCAAGGTCCCTTTGCATGTGAAGCGATTGCTCTAACAACAGCTATCAAGACCCACAATAAAAATGTCTCCCTGTGTGCCCCCTCCTGACATGCCATAGCGAACAAATCGACAATCTGTATATTTTCATCTAAAAAAATAAATTAATCTGAAGTTCAGGAGCAAAATCAGCATCAACCAAAAATAAAAATGACAATTTCCACCATTATCAATATATGACTTGTGGCTTTAAAATGCTTTAGAACTGATGTAGTGTAGTACAATTTGGTAACACACCTACTTGTGAATAAAATAATCTTTCATTATTTCCCTTTTTCAAATTTTGTTTAAAGACTTACAAATCTAATTACAAAATCTGAATTCATTTTGGTCACCAAACAACTGCACATACTGATCGAAATGTATAATGGAAAGATATACCTCCCGCCCCCCCCCCCCCCTACCCTCCAGCTCCATCCCCTGTATATAATCTTGTAAATTCAATCAGAAAAATATAATTATGCAATGCAGTCAGTGTAATGACATTATGTTTTGTTTTTTGTTTTTAAGGGTTTTACGGCACTTGCAACACATTTAGGTTATATCAGCGCCAGTAAAAAGGAAGACAATGGGATAGTAAAAAGTTCTAGAATTACAATTAAATCACCCAAGGGAAAGTCAGACAAAGGGGAATGGGAACAGATAGGGATCAGATGTAGATTCCAAGAGCATACCACCAATGTACTTAGTTTGAGATCACCCATAAGTCTCATCCGGACACAAGCACAAAATCCAACAAAGAGGAATACACTCAAATGCTTACATTATACATAAAAAATAACAAATATAATAATACATAACAGAGAGATGATTTACAAGGAAAAAAATATCATCTCCCAAAACACTAACTATGCATTTGACTGTTTCCCTCTCAGCCAGGACTCCGACGAGGGCCAGGAAAAAACCAAGTACCGTAATCTCATTCCAAGACAAAGACAGAAAGCTTGTTGGATAAGATATGAGGGGATAGAAGACACAGTATGTACCTCCCTGCCCACTATGGGAGGTCAGGATCCCCACCCTGGTAATGACATTAAGAAATACTGTTTCGTTAGGTACAAATATTTAAAAATCACCGTCTTCTAACATCACAGATGAATTGTTAAATATATGTTCAACACTCTGGAGTAGACCAAGATTAACAAAGGGAAGAAAACAAAGAGAAATTATTGGCTTTGTTCTAATTATTACACATAGCTTATTAGAGTTTTCTCCCTTTATGTTATGATTTCATTCTCACTTGTTTACTTATGTCTCTCGAGCCCATAGGGCACAGACTTTTAACTTCAACATGGACAACTTTACACTGAAATGCACATGGTTGGCTTTTAAAAATGTTGATAATAGCTTACTGAATATACATTAGAATGACTTAGATATTGTTATTGAATCCCTAATGAGTATATCTTATGCAAACAGGACACATCTGTGGGAAAGAAAATTTACATTCCCTATTTATGATCTGTTTGTTTAGAAAATTAAAATCTGCAAAAACATTATATCATAATAATTATTGACCAAAAATATACAAATCACATAAAAATATAAAAAAGCAGACAAGAAAAAATAAAAAAATAAAACAATCCACCCGATTATTGGAGTTTGGAATTGATCCTGGCTCTTGTAGCGAAAGTTATGAACATAAAATTATTTTGCTACCTCTTGAATTGAAGTCTCTACTGGCTTCTTATTATAATCTACACCAGCACAAGATTTTTCCACACATCTTAAATTACAACAATGATTACAAAGCGCATTAGCATTTGGTTATCAAAACTGTAAATTTGAACATAAGTAAAAGAGGAGCAAAAATCTATACCAATTGAGCATCTTGGATGACCTTTAGATTAGACTTAAAAACCAAGTATTGACATTAAGTTTCCTTCGTATCCCTGCTTACCTCAAACTACTTTTTCAAATAATCAACTTTCATTCTGAAAAGTCTTACCTTGTTAAAAGCAAAACAACATTGAAACGTCCGAGAAGTCAACTGCTAGAGATTGGACTACTGGACAAACAAAAGCTTGTAAAGTATAATGGTAATTTTCCAATCTTGATCTAGAAGGGAGAGAGAAAAAAAATGCTTTGAAAACTGATTGCATGAGAAAGATTATTTTGAACATTTTATAAAACATTAAAAAAAAAAAAACTAAACTAAAATTACAGCAAACTCTGGATGGATTTAAAATACGCAAAAAATTTCAAACATCTCATTTTTGTTTTGTTTACCAACATGTAGAATTTAGAATATCTTAAATGAATGATTAATACATGATGGTGTCATGCAAAATCTCAGTTTGAAAAATCCTACCTAGCAATTTAAGAACCAAATACAGCATGAAGTCATCCCAGAACGTAAAAAAACAAAAAACAACCTGCATATGGAAGTCACCATTATGACGTTCAAATAGAACAGAATAAGTAACACATAAAAGTCAGTCTTTTTAATTACTGTTACTAATACTAACAAGTTTAAGGTTTCAACGCCTGGTCCAAATGTTGCTAAATAAACAAGTTTAGTTCCATCCAATATGAACCTAAAACATATCTCGTCGCAATTAAGTTAAAAATAAAAAATAGTACCAAGTTGACGGTATTAGTGAAAACACCTGACCTCCAACTGTGAATTTCCGACCTTTTTGGACCTACCTGACCTTGGTTCAACTTTATCGGAATGAGTGCCACATATTTGATCAATATCAATTAACTTTTTTTCAGTGGTTGGAAACTCCAGCCAGTAGATGTGAACCTGAGAGCAACTCAGTGCGGAGAGGCGAGTTGTGGTAATTGTAAAAGTAGTATGTATCAAGTAAAAGCATTAGTAGGTTCTTCAGCAAACGTCCATTTAGCACTCCAAAACTGAGCTGGCAAATGGCCCAGTGGCAGTAATTTAAGTTTTAGGTTCGAATCATCGTCTGGTTTCCACTTCCAATTCAAAAAGTCCAAAGATCCCTAAAACTAGACTTCAGGGAGAAAAGCTTAGCTTGGTCCAGACCCAGAATTTGGAATAAATAGGAGAATCAACATACCTCGTAATGTTCAAAAATAAACTGAAAAGCCACCTTTTTATCATGTTCCATTGAGCTCCTAGACCAATAACTTTATATTAATGTTTGTGCACCCTCGTCCACATGAAAGAGTGTGTGTGTGTGTGTGTGTGTGTGTCTGTGTTGTATTCGTGTCTGCATTCATGTTGTGTATGGATGAAATCAAATTTAAGCCATACACTTTGTCACATTTTTTATGTCATTGTAACGTGTCCAGAACCTGTGTTATATACCAGGATACGCTGATAATATCATTTAAAAATCCATAGACTTTTTGTCCATGGATGGATATGATCAATATTATATTTATATGATTTATGTCTCATTTTCTTCAAGAGGAATTATCCTAAAGTTTGGTGCTGTTTGTTTTAAATCAGTGCTTAATTTAGTAGCTTTTTTGATCATGGATAAAATAGGGCATACGTATAATATGGCCTTGGACAATAAGAAAATTGGCAAATTAACATTGTTGATGGGTCACGTAATTTAAGTTTAAGTTTAAGTTAAGTAATAATTTCCTGGGATCAGGACGAATTTAAGACGAATTTAAGCCGCATGAATTCATGAATGATAGACTATGATGATAAATGTCTTGATATTTTTTTATGATAACTAAAAAAATTGGTATCCTTGTCCTTAGAATCATGCTGAAAAGCGCTTTATGATATTGGTTACATAAATATGATGAAGCCAATTTGATTTTCTACTGGCCAGTGCAAATCATGTTAGATAGATAATAATAAGAAATGATGTGAGTAGGAAAGTGCCAGAAGACAACAGGGAGTTGAGTAAAAACTTATGGGGGAGAAAGAAGGAAAACGGCTGATATCAAAGTTATGGTCATTTTCTCAGTAATACAATATAAAGAATAAATAACGCTGTCACTAAAAACTGGATTCCGAAGTGAGTGGGGTGTATAAGTATAGATCTAAGACGACTAACGAATGGGTTAGAGTTGGTTAGTTGGGTAAGTTGAAGTTGAGTGTCAAAATACAAACAAGTCCATCGGTCAGCCACCCAGAAAAACAACTTGCATGTTTCGTTGCCTCGACAATATTCAATAAATATTTCAACAAACCTGTATTGCACAACTTGAATAAGAGAAATGGGTTCAACCAATAATTCCTATTGGTTGAGTGTAGATATCAACTCAAAAGAATTAATTGCAATCAGCCAAGCAGAAAAGAATAATCAAGCTGGGCTCTGTTATTATAAAGTGTTGACTGGGATAATTTATAAAATTCAAGATCACATTCATAACGAATCTATTTAATGAATTAGATGTTAAGTCGAAAAGTATGCTAGTTTTACCAAAAATATAAAATAATTTAAGAATAAAAACACTTTTAATAATATTTATAGGAATAAAGATTGATTTAAAACATAATTAGCAATATTTATTTCTTTAAAATACACATATTTTTTACAATTCTAATAACAACAAACAAACATGGCCGCGCCCTCTAAACTGTCTGCTGCACATTTTTTCCACTTTAGTTTCAGTCACAAATTATAATTGAATGAAAGTATGGTCAAGTATAATTTGCTGTAAACCGCAAGCATGAAATGGTTTTATAATCGTCTCGATTATACTTTGATTGCTCTATACACGGTGTGTGTTTAGATCAGACGCTGTTGTTAAATTAGGCTAGACGTCTCTAGTGACAAGCGAGGGCCGAGGACAAGTTCAATTTCACCCTAAAATGACTTTCTTTGTAAAGTTTAAAAATGCGATTCATACCCTTTACACAAAGCATTTATTGGCCACAAACATAGTGACATGTGGCGGTCTATTGGGTGTTGGGGATTTTGTGGTGCAGAATATAGGATCATTGTGTGATGATAGCGACAGCGGGTCCACAACCAGATATGACTACGCCAGGACTGGTAAGAAAAAGGCCAAACTGTATAAATAACTGGTTGATACAGTAGTGATTGCCTAAATGACAGGTTGTTGGGAATCAGATAAAATTGGGTATTTAGGCGGGACGAGCATTTAGACGAAGTTGGTCAGCAAATCTGTGGGTATGTGATACGCAGTGGCTATTTTTACAGTCCCGTAAAGATGGTTCTCGGGGCTATTTTTACAGTCCCGTAAAGATGGTTCTCGGGGCTATTTTTACAGTCCCGTAAAGATGGTTCTCGGGGCTATTTTTACAGTCCCGTAAAGATGATTCTCGGGGCTATTTTTACAGTCCCGTAAAGACGGTTCTCGTGGCTATTTTTACAGCGTTGATGCGATTCTGTTCAATTATCCGCATAGTTATAGATTATCATCTTTTTGCAGTATTCACAAAACTTCACATATCATTTCTTCCGATATTTAGATGTACAGATCTAGAGGCGGTGAATGAAAGCAAAATTAATTTCATTTAACATATTTATATCTAAAGCTAAAACTAAAATTAACAAACAATTAATGTAAAGTCAATTCTCTTAGCGATTTTTAAGGTACTGTCATTTTTATTACATATAATTTTTTTTTTTTTTTTTTTGCATAAGTTATGTTTGCAGTACAGAACAGCCCGGTTTCTATCATCAGTGGGCAGGTTAGGTTGTATGTCTTGATTTTTTTTTTCTGTCAAACATACATAATATAGATCTATTATCAAACACTGAAAGTATATTTAGTTCCTGCTTGAGTCGACACCTCTCAAGATATAATACTTTACAGGTTGGCTTTTGTTTATACTTTACCAGTATAACCAGTCAGGAAGGACTAACGATTTAGACAATAAGACGTAGACGTCTAACATTCAGGGTGCAGTCTTCTCACGTGAGAGTGGGTTTGAATCCAATTTCAGAAAAGAGGCCGTTCACAAACCAGTTAACCAGTAGATTTTTCACCAATGAAAACATGGAATTTGTGACACACCTTCACACGTGCTCGGACAAACATAGCTGGTTGTTTATAAACAATGACGTGAACGAATTCGACCTCCATCTGATCGTTGTTATTGTTTTTATATTGACAAATGAGTGACGAGTTATCACATGGTTTTCTCGATCATATTAAAAACGTTTAAGTTTACACATAGTTTTCTGTGTTGATTCAACTGATCAAGAGGTAGAACAGTGGGTATTTTACTTAACACATACCATCGATAGTAAAACCTGTGTAGTTTGCTGTGTCTACCAATCACTACCATTGTTTACATTATGACGATTGTCCGAGAGGCGTGGTTATCTACCGGTTAATTGGACACATTTTGACCATAATTTTAGAACCCCCACCTCCCAACCATATTGTGGACAAATGACTACCCCCCCCCCCCCCCCCCCCCATGTGGATGTCCATGGTAAAGATGCACATTGCGAAACACCTCATGCTTAAATATTGTTCTTTTGAATAATATTGTTTTTAAAAAGAAAGTAAATAATGATGATGATTCTCTACCATGGGCGGTCATGATCCAAAAGAATAGAGGTGCCCAAGACTGATCCTCATTGAGGTGGAGAGGGCATTTTACTTTGGTCCCACCATCGCATTGCTTCTACTACTTTACCGATTGACCCAGTGTTTGTTCCGACCAGACAAGATTGGTCGCTGTATTGCTCCTCCCTTCCCAGTTAGGAGGTTGTTTTATTGTTCTCCGCCAAAGCGGTGTTCACCTTGTGGTCAGACCCCTCTGCTTAGGCTTTGAGGTACCACTAGGGAAAGAGATAGATAGAGAAAAGAGAGAAAAGGAGAGAGAGAGAGAGAGAGAGAGAGAGAGGAGAGAGAGAGAGAGAGAGAGAGAGAGGAGAAGAGAGAGAGAGAGAGAGAGAAAGAGAGAGAGAGAAGAGAGAGTGAGAGAGAGAGAAAGAGATAGAAAAAGAAAGAGATTGGGAAAGAATGAAAGAAAGAGAGAGGGAGAGAGAGAGAAAATGAGAGATAGGGAAAGAAAGAAAGAAATAAAGAAAGAAAGGGATAGAGAAAGAGTGAAAGAAAGAGTGAGAGAGAGAGAAAACAAAGAAAAATGGAAAGAAGAGATAGAAAGAGAGAGAGAGAGAAGAGAGAGAGAGAGAGAGAGAGAGAGAGAGAAGAGAGGAGAGAGAGAGAGAGAGAGAAAGAGAGAGGGAGAGGAGAGAGAAATAGAGAAGAAAGAGATTTGGAAAGAATGAAAGAAGAAAGAGGGAGAGAGATAGAAAAAAGAGAAAGTAAAAAGAAAGAGAGAAGAGAGAGAAAGAGAGAGAGAGAAAGGCATAGAAAAAGAATGAAAGAAAGAGAGGAGAGAGAGAGAGAGAGAGAGAGAGAGAGAGAGAGAGAGAGAGAGAGAGAGGAGAGAGAGAGAGAGGAGAGAGGCTGCTAACTAGCCGCACCTGAACGAAGTGAGTGAGAGTTTTAGATTTAGAGCTAATGGCGTCTACTCAGCCAATCTGTTACTATTTATAATTCTATTACCGCAACGCCGTAAAAATAGCCACCAGAACCGTCTTTACGGGACTGTAAAAATAGCCCCGAGAACCATCTTTACGGGACTGTAAAAATAGCCCCGAGAACCATCTTTACGGGACTGTAAAAATAGCCACTGCGTATGTGATAATGATAATGTATCATTCGAGTCAGGAGGAGGAGAAGCTTACTTGACTTACGTTTTAGTCTTATGTTGCTATGCTGATTACTGACTGCTTTTTCAGTTGTCTATCGGTAGAGGACAATTCTAAGAAATTAACTAAAACCTGCACCAAGAGATACCATTTTTAGAGACGTGGAACCGGAGTGATAGCACTGGAGAGAGAGGAAGGGGGGAGGTTATGAGTATGAGTTCATCGTAGAGGGCCGGTGGCCCATTGATGGTCTTTGGATCTGCCTCCACAAACTTGTGGAGGTCGAAAAGCTGGCTTCAATGGTAAATCGGTACTGTATTTTAGATCCTGCAGGAAACTGTCAATTTTAAAGCTATTTATGCTTGGCACTATAACTATTTTTTTAGGCATGCTATTTCACGTCTCAACAATTTGATGACTAAAGAGATTTTTTCAGATGTTATGTGTTATGTGTATAAAATAGATAGTAAAGTGGGAAATTGTATAATGTCAGACATGGCAGTGTCGAACAAGGGATGACCATAGCTTGTACAATGAAATTCCTTCTTTCTTCTTTTGTTATTGCTTAACTTCTCTTCAAAGCAGTCATTAAGGCGAAGTCCCGTTTAAAAGAGGATATTTAGGGTTATATTTTAATGAGAAATTTTTTTATTTTTTTATTTTTATTTTTTCCAATTTAGTGGGCATAAAGTGAAAGGGCATTGAGGCAATCACCACTATATTACTTAAAATTACGATTAATTGCCATACAGCCTGATCTGCTTGACGCAACCATTTTTTGACATTGCATAGAAATAATTCCAGGATTCATCCAAATAAAAGAGAATCTTTTATCATCAAACATGTATAGGAATATTGAAAAGTGTCCTACATTTTATTTTCAGATAGGTACCTTTTGCCTTTTTGAAACTTAAAAAAACCCAACGAAATTGGATATCTTAGAAAAACTACAGTAATGTGCTACATTATTGATAAGTGAATTCATAAATAGTAATGAAATTAAAAATTTAGTCACTGTCACTGTCTGCAGGGGTAAGAGCTCAACTTCATTTGACCCAGATGCGAGTACCAGCTTGTGAATGAGAATGAGAGAGTACCCTTGAGACATGCTCATGCTTCCGTTTCTTGATTAATGACTATTTAATAATCACACGGATAAAGTCATCTGGACTCTGATCTATAAGACAAGCTTTAACAACTTTAAATCAAGTAACTTTAATTTTCTCATTTGAATAAATTGATTCACAAAAAGAAGGTCATCAGTTTCTTTCCCACAAAATTCTATCAAACTCACTGGAATGTTTTTCAGTATTCTCTTACTTTAATTTAATGGGTTTTTTTCTTTTTTTTTTTTAAGGACGTATGATTGCTGTAGGCTTTTGTCTTGGACCATTTAACCACTACTGGTATTCTTTTCTGGATAAAGCAGTCAAGGGCTATGGCATGCAAGTCGTTGGAAAGAAAATTATATGTGATCAACTTGTAGCTGGACCTTTCTTTTGTACCATGTTTCTATATGGTGAGTGTTAAAAGGGTTGAAAAGTGTGAAAGTCTCACTTGTTTTTCTACATGTCTATTTCTACTGTGGTAATCTCTTACACATGTTGCAATTTGAAATTTTAAAGGAATGAAAATAAAGTTTGACTTAAAATTGATAGTTTCTTTTAAGGATGGTTTAACTCGCCTTTCAACAAGGTTTTCATAAAGTAACTTGATTGCCATTTGAAACAAAACAAACTATAGCAGACCCCCTTTTTTTATTTTTTAAAGATTATTCAATTTTTGAGATACAAAGAATTAACATGAAATGCTGACATTGTGCACTGAACAAAAATTGGCTCTTTTTTTATGTGAGAGAAAGTGAACATAAGAGATTTGAAACATTATTGCATTGCACATTTGTCCTTGATATTATCAAAATGATAGTCTTATTGGATTCATACCAGCTTAAAATTTAAAAGGTTTATAACTTTAAATCAGGATTCTCAAATATATTAAAATGTCTTGATACATTTTAAAATTTGATATCATACCTTATTGTGATTTTCTCAGGTACAACATTGTTGGAAGGGAAAGGTTTTTCAAGTGCAATGGCAGAATGGAAGGCAAAATTTCTTCCAATTTACATGGTAAATTTCTCTTTTACATTACATTACAGATATTAAAGGAAAAGTCCAAGGAAAGTAGTTTCAATTTCATACAGAGCTTTATTGCTCACTATTGAATATTTGTAGAGTTTGGAGAGCTAGTCTCGTTTTGACCCTTCAATAGTAGGGAGAGTAGAAGCATTCACTCGTAATTCACTCTCTTTCTCTCAGCTAGATGGTGAGTGCCTTACTATTTGGTACATTGGGTCCATTTTCAGCTCCCCAAACACATGATATTTTTGTTCTCTAGTTTCATCTGTCACTTCTCTAATCTCTTTATATTTCATCATAACTGATAGATGAACTTATTAATGGGATTTGTGATTGTTTGAAAAAAGAGGTTGATGTTGAGAGTTTTTAGATATTCTAGGCAAACTCATGATGTTCCCTGCTTATAATTTGTACTAAATATTTGAGACACTGATAAGAACCTTTATTTGCTGTGTTCTGTATTTTATGGAAGGATTTGTACAAGTCTATCTTTATCAGAAACTGTTTAATCCGTTCTTCACATTGATGTGCAAAGATATTTAAAGCCAACTTCGAACAGATCAAATGAAAAAATATAAATTGTATTCCTTTAGCACCATAATGCATATGAAGCCAGAGGTTTTTTTTTTCGGTTTCTTTAGTATTAGAGAGATTGTAATGATTCCTTCTGGTCTCTGGATAGGACATTGGATTTTTGCATACTACTTTTCTTCAGATCTACGAGACCTATCTACCAAATCTCTACCTGGTGGATAGAGGAAATTAGGCACAACTTTCCAAGTGTCGAGCCACTGGTTTGAACATGATGGCCTAATTTAGGCTGTTTAGTGAGTCCACAGTGACACATAAAGGGTATGAAATAAGGACCAAACATTGCACTCGGAAAAATCATAGATTTATGAATCATGTCTTCACCCCACTCTCTTCATTAGGTTGACTGGGCTTTCTGGCCTGCAGCACAGTTGATTAACTTTAGATTCCTGCCCACTCGGTTTCGAGTCTTGTATGTGAGCTTTGCAACCCTAGTCTGGAATTCCTTTTTGTCATTCATGAAGCACAAGAAACCAACTCAAAAAGTATGTAAGTAGTAGATATAACTGCATACCTTGATGAGATTATTGAGAGTCATATCTGGTGGGATTTTTTAGTTTTATTTTTCTTTGCAGATTTGTTTTAATACAAGTTTTATACAAATTATTATATTATATTCTTTTATCAAGGGTAGGTGGTGGATTATATATGTTAATGCAACCCATTTAGACGTGACTTACTTGATTTAATCCTCTTCTCTCCTTGTGGTCATTGGGCCTCTATTAGTGTCTGCGATCTACTTCTGTCCTTGACCATCTTCTGGGTAGCCTCCCAGGTGAGGCCTGCCATTTTTAATTTGTTTGACAGTGAGCGCTTCCATGTCTGTATCGGATGCCTCACCTTTCGTATCCCTTGGGGGTTCCAATCAGGGGATTGGTTGATGACACAGCTCCCTGGTCTTCTTAATGTTTGACCAATCCATGTCCATTTCCTCCTGATTTGGATGTTGATAGGCTCCTGGTTCGACCTTCTCCATATTTCTATGTTGGATATGTGGTCTTGCCATCTGATTTTCAAAATCTTGGGGAGGCATTTGTTAATGAAGGTTTGAATTTTGTGAGTAAGGGTGTTTGTGACCCTCCAGGTTTCCATGTAGTAGTACAGGTTTTACATTGGAGCCAAATATTCTAAGCTTAGTTGCATTAGAGATAGCTGTTGCTTTCCATATTGTCGACAAGGTGGCAAGTGTCTGTTGGACTTTTCCAAAGACATTAAAGCATTATAAGGAAATCCCAACAGAAAGCATTTAGACGTACAGTTAATTTATCATGGCCGGATGGATATCAGGAAATAGTTGGCGAACTGATAACAACTCATGAGCTTGTAAATAAAAAATTAACTGATTTTGGACAGTTTTCAGTCGGCGCTCTTGATATCAAGCGACACTAGATATTTTCTGGCCAGCAAACTGATGGATCACTGATGCAGAGCGACTTAGTTGCTATTTCTTTAGACAGGATTTGAAATGTATTCCAAACAATAAAAAAAAATATTTGTTGAATTTAAAAATAATTTTTTTGTAATCGGTGACCCAAAATGAATCAAAATCATCAAGGAACACAATTAAGTACTGGATTATGAAATTTATTTATTTGTGTCTACATGTCTGGGAGGTATGTGTGTATGTCTGTGAGGTGTAGTATTTGTGTGTGTGAGTAGTCTATGTGTGAGTAAGTAGTTGTGTTGTAATGTGTTTGTTTCAACCCATCCCATTTTTTTGGTGCAGCTAGTTGCAACAGGTTGACATCCCATCTCACTTTGTTCAAGTTATATTGTTCAATCTACCAGTACTATTGTGTTTACTTTGCCTTCTTGAAACTGTTGGTCTGGAACAAAAAGGAATTTGTTAATTGAACAATGTAGGAAAATAAAATCAAAAGTTTACAACAACACTCTCCAAAAGAAACAGCCTACTCAAAATTGTTTGCAATTTGCATACAATTATCCTGATGTTTTGAACTTTATATACATGCACCTACACAACATTTCCAAGACTGACAACTGACAGTCAATTGATAAAAATGTGATCATCTAAATGCAACTTCTCTCATCGACAAACTGTCAGTTCTATAGTGACCTATCTCCACCACTTCTTAGTTAATTTGCCAGGCAGTGGATGAATTAATGAATGCATGTTTAAATTGGCCATAAGACCCCTTTAGGCCTGTCATGTGGGAGATTGTCCCTTTTTATCTAGTTAAAACATAATTCAATGTATTTCTGAATTCAAATCTTGTCATCAATATTTAGTCTTGCATTATTATACATTTTTTCAGTTATTGATAAGTAAACATTTGATTGTAGCTCTATTGGCAGAGATACTATAAAACTGTGTCTGGTAGGGATTTTAAAGTAGTTTCAGTGGAGAATTGAATTTAAAATCTTTTGACTATTCAATTTTTATCCTTTTTATGATGTCAATATTACCTAAAAATCTTGTAAACTCCTAAAACACAAGAACAAACAATGAGAAATTTTCATTGTATTCAATAGCCCCAAAGATACATTCCAGGTCTGAAAAGATAAACTCTGCATATCTATTGTATTGTTAATGTTTTTATCTGTTTTTGTTATTTTGCAGGAAATGCCACTACAGAACAAACCAAAGATTATAGAAACCTAGAGATCAACAATCCTTTCTAGATTAAACGGCCACTTTTCTTTTTTTTTTTTTTATCTCTTTTTTCTGTTTTATTCCAGAAGCCGTATTTTGTTTTACATATTTTGTGATTTGGTAAGATTATTTTATGTGGAGGGCATAAAAATATAGATTGTTTGTTTAGGAGAGGGTAGGAGGAGTGTATGTGTGTGTGTGTGTGTGTGTGTGTGTGTGTGTGTGTGTGTGTGTGTTGATATGGGGTAGGTGTTTATGCTTAAAGTGTCATAAGCTTTATAAAAACTCTGGGAAAGGATAACAACAAAATGCAAACAATTCTAAACTTGGAAACAATTGGCTGAATTAACTTTTTTATGTACAAATTGTTTTCCTATAGTCCCTTTCATTTTTCATTTCTGGGAATTGGTTTATGCGTATAGATTAAGTCAGTCGCTTTAATAATATAATAATAATGAAAATAATAATGATAAAAATAATGATAATAATAATAATAATATATAATAATAATAATAATAATAATAATAATAATAATAATAATAATAATAATAATAATAATAATAATAATAAGAATAATAATAATAAGAATAATGATAATGATAGTAATATTAATAGTAGTAAATAATAATAATTAGTTGTAGTTTTGTCCCTGCATTACCCAAACATGCAACAATCTTTTGCCACAGCCTCATTTATGCAATTGTGAGTGTATTTTTACATACATTTATGTGTGTAATTTTTATGTTTTCAATGAAGATTGTCTTTTATTGTTCTCAATTTCTAATTTTATATTTATTTAACTGATTTACTGTTTTATTTCTTGAAAGATGCAGTATTCACATTCTAGTCAGTTGCTTAATCTATGTACCTTGAGACTTAAAAAAAAATAGTTTATTTATTATTTGTTGATCCCTTCATTTTAGCAATAGGCCTTTATATATATATTGATTTTTAACTGGGATACAGATATTCATTCCATTTTAACACTGTTGTTTGAATCTGGCAATGCATTCATTGTGTGAATGTGTGTCATTTTAGAAATTTGAGTGTGATTAATTTTATTCGCTTGATATCATAGATAAGCAATTGAACCTATTTATTATTGTACTAGACGATTGTAATATATCATCAGAATTGTTGTGAAAATCCAAATATGATATATATTTTTTCACTCATAAGTATCGTTTGTTACAGCTTAATTTTAATTCGATGATTAAACAATTATTGGTTATCCTGGTCTGTAAGGTCTTTCAGAAAGTACAAACATCCTATCTAAATGTTAACAAGAAATTATAACTGTTTAACATTTTAAAAGCCAGTATGAACTCTAATGCAAGCATCATGGCTTTGAGTTACTACTCTATTAAAAAAAAAAGAAGGAAGTTAGTGATCCCTGAATAAAAATATCAAACCTTTTCAGCTATAAAGCTTTAGAAATAAACGCATAAATGTTATTCGTAGAGAAACTGTATTGTATTCATCAGACAAACATTAAAAAAAGAATCAAACGCTTCTAAAAGTACTTGAAAAGAATTTGATATTTTTTCTCATAAATGTCCATGTCTAAGTAACTACTTCAAAAGGCTTTATTCACATATTTTAATATTTCTTGTAGCAGTGAAGGGCAGGTTGGGTAGGGTTAATGTTGGACATTCTAGAAAAGGAGTTGACGGGAAATTTAGATAAATGTCCTTATTGTTACAATCATTCAGATGTCCAAGTTAAAAAATTAACTTTGTCAAGTGGCACAGTTTAACTACATTAACATTCTAATCATCTGCCATTTTCGTTATTTTTATATGTCATATTAAACCCAGTCAAGACAACCAAAAAAAAAAGGATTTTTTTACTCGATTTCAAAATGTTTCTTATAATTTTGTTTAGGGAAACAAGAAAAATTATGTCCAAATTTTTTTATGTAAAAAAAAGTGAATGATTGTTGTACGGTAAAAACATTCGTGAGTTTGAACAAACTGCCATAACGGAAACCTCTATAAAACAGAATGTCTTCTAAGACAGAAGGCCTCCAATCCCCCAACGTAAACTTCTCTATTTTGACTCTCTGTATAATGGGACCCATCCAACGCATAAACAAATAATAAAATTCCATTTTCTCAATATAACAGTTTGCCAATTTAGTGGGACAAAGACTATACTTCCCACAGATCAAAGAGTGGGCCCACTGTTTTATACATTTATCGAGGTTAACATATCAATTGTGATTGTAGTTTCTAGCGATTTAAAGTTGATGTTGATGTTTTATTACTTGATTATATCCTTCTGACATTTGTTATGCATGAATGTGTCAAAAAAATGTCATCAATATTTGTTGCTATCATATAATATATTCAACTGATCTCAACTTTGCATCTTTTCACGTAAATGTGATATTATTAAAATCTCACCCAATACTTTTGAACTCTAACATAGAAACTCACATTGCAAGACTCTCCACAAATTTCAAGGCATGTGCCAAATTGACTGGTTATGGAAGTCCCTTTAGGGCAGTGGAATTTTTTCCTCTGTGTAGGATGGATACTAATACTAAATTAGTCCATCTTTGCAGACAACCTTTTTTCGTATAACATCTTTTGTTTATTTCATGTTGCTTGTGTTCTAGATTGAGACCATTTGCTCTGTTAGAGCTCAGCCAGATTTTTTTTTTTTTTGAGGAAAAGAGTCTGATGCTAATTTCTTTTTGTTGTTTTTTGTTTGTTTTTTTTTGTTTTTTTGTTTTGTTTTTGGAGAAGGGGGGAAGTGAAAGAGGGTACTTTTTTCTTGTAAATTGTCGCTTTATATAATTTAATTTTATTATTTGAATGATTTTTTTTATTTGCTACGATTTGCGTGTACCCTTCTTGACTTGGAGGAGATCTTTTGCTAATTGATTGACTTTTAGGTGATCTTGAGCTCAACACACGTATAGACTACTTTTAGTATCTACTTTCCTATCCTCAATGAACTGGTCCATCTTGTAGCACTTTTTCTTGCATGTTTATGTCTACAGATGTTTGATCTTAACTTTCACATCATCATCCTTTTGACTGGTGTGGAAATGAAATATACATGTGTTTATGACCCTCCCCCATGTGATGTCCGGGGCCTCTCAACAGAGAGGGTGCAAGAATAGTCCAATGCCAAGCCAGCAGGTCGTAAATGGCGAATAATGGTGTGTGACTCTCCCTTTTTGAGTCACCTGGTCCTCTCAGTTGGGGGTTGTCAAAGGGTTAACACCCCTTCTGTAAAACTCAAATTGTTACAGAAACACAGGTGGACAAATCAAATCCTTTTCTTAGCTTGGGCGACTGAAGAGTTTCTAAAAAAGTTAGCTCAAGATAGAGAAGGATGGAAACTGTTTGTCTGTGGCCTATACCCTGACCCAGGGTGAAAAAGGCAATGATTATGATGATAATGATATAACCCTAGTGCTATTACTCAAATGTATTGAAACCTAATGGAGCAGTTTATAAAGCGCCAATAACCATTTACAGTGCTGTGTAACATTTCAAGCAGCAATAAAAAACAAAAATATAAACAGCAAAAAATGAATGTATAAATTAATTAATAAATAAGTAAATAAATGAAAAAATAAATAAAATAAAAACAATCTCAAGATAGAAGGATTTTGTGATAAGCTGTTATAAATAATTAAATTTAAAAGATTAAAACAAATATATTAAAAATCTGAGAACTCCTTGTATGAGAGAAAGGAATGGTTAGAAAATTTGAGATAAATAAATAAAATTCCCTTTATTAATCCCATAGGGGAATTTGTCTCAAGGGAAGACTTGAATAACCCAGATGTCAGCCACAGTGCAGCGCCGCAAATTGAGCTAAGGCGAGGTGACTTGTTCGAGGCCACATAGCGCAGCAGCGGGTGATTGAATTCAATACTTTTTGGGTACGAAGCAAAGACCGTACCAGTGAGCCACGCTGAGGGAAATTCTCTCAAGGGATGATGTAGTCAGTTGCTTGTGTGTACAGTTGAAAGTGATTATTAATATTCAGAAGCAGAGTTCTGAAGACATTTTAAAGCAGGACATCTAGCTTACATTAAATTCTCACCAGGGGCTGCCAATATTGCGAGCAAAAAATGTTGGTGGGGTCTTTTCACCTTCAATGGTGGGCAGGAAGGTCACTGTTGCTGTGTCTTCCATCTCCCTATATTTGCTATTCCAGGTTGATTTCTGTCTTTGTCTTGGAATAAGATATTGTTGTGACCCAGTGCTGCAATGGAAACACTTCCTAATCAACGCAAAGTATTTTCCATCACAGCAATGTTAAAACAAGCCCACAATTGCATTCGATTATCAAATCTGGAAATTCGTGCACATAGACCTACAGAAGTATTACCTATATTTTAAATTTAAACTTTTAGGTGATCTCAAATTGAAAACACTAATAGTTTGCTTTTGGAATTTATTTCAGTTCACTATTTGAACCAGTCTTCTTTGTCTTACTTTTTCTTGGATGCTTTTAATTGTAAACCTAGGATTTTTGACTTCTGTCTTCTTCTTATTTACTATAGCTGAATTGACCTAAATGTGTTGCAAGCACAATAAACCTTTAAAAACAATCACACTAATATCAGAACCTAAAAAAATGCACTCAAAACAAAATTATGATAGCCCATTGATCATTTCCCTTTAAATGGATTAAGTCATTTTTTAAAGTCAGTAAATTTTTACCGTCCACAAGTGTTGGCTTTAATTGGACTGCACTGTATTAATTATTGCAGGGATGGTGATTAGCTTTTGTATGCTAGTGAGGGCATCAAAGAAAACCCAAAGCGCTCTATGTTTATGATTTTACCAGAGGTATACTGCCAAACTCTCAATAAATGCCCTTTCCCTATTTGCACTATGCCTTTCACTTCGAACCATAGCGATACTATAGTACACTATATAGTCTACAATGTTTCCGCTATACTTTCAACCTATGTCAGTTTATTTGTAAAAATCAGCCTCCATTAAATATACACACACAATAATTTCATGCCATCTTGATCAGCATTTTATCCTCATGCAAGTTAGCATGATATATCCAGTGATAAAATTTTTGTTTCCACTTTCCTGTAACAGTAACAGAAAGATATGTAAAAGCTTTATTTTATGTTAATTTCAGTGTTTTGTTTCTTCATTTATTTATTAGAATTTGTAGATAGAGGAAATTAACATTTTCATTTTTAGGTATTGAATCTCATTGAAAAATCTAACGGAATAAATACTTCGGCCATGAAAAAAAAAAAAAAACAATAATAAAAAAATATTTAACAAACAATTTAGATTTCCTGTTAAGTGGCGCTGTCATATGTAAAAGATTGTGTCACTGTTTTATTCGTTTTATTTCAGATTCATCTGAGGATAATGTAATTATATATACATAATATATATCTGATGTTGACAGTTTTGGAGTGATAACATTATTGTAATGCATGTATATTTATTTGAGAAAAATATGATTTTGATATTATGAGGTATAATATGTTCAACTAAGATGTTTTGAATATTATTGGCTGGGGAGGTCACTCTTACTGTGGCATCCTTTTTGTCATGTTGCCCTCTGTCCTTGTTCTGAAATTAGATTTGTTTTTGCCCTTACTTATACTAGGGGACACGGAAAACCTTCAAATACATTCTTGTATATGTTTTTTTGTTGTTCTCTTTTCTTTCAGAGGTGCATGATATTTTTCAATATGTTCATTTCCCGGTGATACAGTATTATATCTTTTGATATGTATTCTCTTAGAATATGGGTGTAGCCTTTTGAACATGATCCCCTAATTTTTTTTCGAACGATGTAAAAAATTTATTGATAAGACATGGAACGCGATAAAAAAGTTAGCCCAAGATAGCGAGGGGTGGAGACTGTTGTCTGTGGCCTATACCCTGATCCTGGGTGAAAAGGGCAATAATGATGATGATGATGATGATGAAGAAATTTATCTTTTATCTTTTTGGTATTGTTCGTTTGTGCGTGTTTGTTTATGTAGTATGTTATATGTGTATGTGCGTCTTTGTGCACTTGAATAACAATCAGAATCAAAATATGAACATTTTTTTTTTCAAAATACGGTTGACGCCGCTTAATCGCACACCCTCGGGAGTTCAGGTTAGTGTGTCAGTAAAGCGCAGTGTGTGATTAAGCGGAGAAGCTAGAAATAGGATCTGAGCACCAGCTTTCATGCGCCATTCATGTAGGACCTTCCTCCTCAGGGTCTGATTCATGGAGCAGGACTACGACGATAGTCCTAGACTAAATCCGTTGTCTCAGACTAAAAGGCGTTGTAAGATATTCATGAAGCCGGACTACGCGAAGTCTTAGACTAAAGAGGGACCGAGGGACTAAACGGGTGAAATTTACACCCGCGATTTAGCAGGTGTAAATATCGTAGTCTGAGACTAAATTTCAAAATCATAATATGTTCTCTACGCTGGGGTAAGTAATTGAGGTTTGTACGGGCTTGGGACCATCATATTCAAGAGATTAGACTGATTAGAAGTAGAAGAGGCATTTTTTTTGTTTTGTTTCTTTTTATTTTTTATTTTTAGTGTCTTTTTATATTTCTATTTGGGGGGGGGGGGGGGGGGGGGCTTTTTTCTTTTAAAATTTCTCTTTTTATTTATGTTTCATTGACAACAAAGTGTGACATTATTGTTTGTAAGAATGGTAATCATGAAGTGTTGATTGTAGTAATGCCTCGTCTCGTCTGCATTGTAAATGTCATTAGAGTTGTGCTGCTGAAGAAGTTGTTCAAAACTTCATCACTCTATTGGCTGGCAGAAGAGACATCAGCATAGTGTTTTTCGTCATGATCTTTTTCAAGCACGACATTCTGTCAACCTTTACATCTCGAGAGCCAGCTTTCTAATGGAGAGAAAGACTTGTCTTATGTTTATGCCAGTTCAGTCGCCTTTTGAGTGTATCAGTGTGGACACAGACCGTGTAGATCAATCAAAAGATGAGACGCGAGTCCTTCCTATAATCCTTTCTTATTGTTCACGGCCCAGTAGAGGAAAACAATGCACAGGTAGAGAATTGCAATCGAGTGGTCAGACAATGTAAACAAACACACGACAATTAGTGGACTGCGATCACGTTTCACACCTTGTGATACAGACATGGAGGTCTAAGTCAATTAGCCCATCGTGTCAGGTAATTCTTTGATGTCAGTTAACAAGCATTGCTCGTCTGACCTAGTCGGGGTCAGAGGAACAGCCGAGTTGTGTTGACGGGAAAGCTTTTTTCACCCATGATAGCTATTAACTTACCGAACTGGTTCAATGTGAAAAGCATTTTCATTACCTTTCTAAATTGTATTTTTTAGATATTTTTCTCAAATCAAGATGGAATCAAGATGTAGCATTTAAGCGGAGAAGGGGTGCGAATAAGCAGAGCGATTATTTCGAAAAAATTCAGTTTTTCGGGAATGTGAAGCGTATAAGCAGAGTGTGTGATTAACCGATGTGTGATTAAGCGGAGTGAACTGTATATCGTTTGTAAAATGTTGAAAATTAAATTGTCCATAGGAATTTCAAATGTTTATTGACAATCTCGTGTTTTAATGACTCCATTTGTTGTTAATAAACTTTGTTTCATGTGTTAGAAACAAAATATCAAAATCAATTTTTAACAGTCTTTTAGTTAAATTTAATACTGTTTTTAGACAATTAGCCTCACACACACACACACACACACACACACACACAATATATATATATGACATTAGTAAATGAAGATTCAATATCGACGCGTATTTGACCAAAACAAGCTCATGTCGAGCATTTGATGTATCTATCTCCCTATACCTGTTTTCCGAGTTGCTTCCTGACTTTGTCTTGGAATGGGATAACTTGGTTTTTTCCTGGCCCTTGCCGGAGTTCTAGGCTGAGAGGGAAACAGCCAAATGTATAGTTATAATCTTGGGAGATGATATTTTTTTCCTTGTAAATTATCTCTCTGTTTGGTACTGTTTTATTATTAACATATAATTTGTGTTCCGCTTAGTGGGGACTTGTACTCTCAAACTAAGTACACTGATACTGTGCTCTTGGAATCTACATCTGTTCCCTATTTGAACTATTTCCCCTTCTCTTACTTTTTCCTCAAGTCCTTTTATTTGTACATCTAGACTGTTTTTACTGTCCAATTTTCTTCCTTTTTACTGGTGCTGATATGACCTAAATGTGTTGCAAGCGCCGTAAAACCATTAAAAACATAAACCATTAATTAGTGGGATCATGTGCTGGTGTCAGGATGAGACTTTTAGGTGATCTCAAACTAAGTACATTAATGGTATTCTCTTGGAATCTACATGTGCTACCTATTTGAACCAATTCTCCTTTGTCTACTTATTCTTGGGTGCTTAAATTGTGATTCTAGAACTGGTTTTCTACCCCATTTTCTTCCATTTTACTGGCGCTGATATAGCTTAAATGTGTTTCAAACACCGTAAAACTTAAAAATTATTTTTATTTTATAACAACAAAACAAAACAAAAAGAAAAAAAAAGCCCCAAAAACCCAACAAGCAAAGCATGTCATAATTATCAGGAGGAAACGTGATTCAAGCGCTCAGTTACATCCGGTACGATAAAGATCTGAACAAGTGTGTTTAAATGGTCCCCAGTGCCAGACAAAGCAAGAAAGAAAATACAAGAAAAAAAATCAGTCTGGCTCGACTGGAGATTGACTTTCAGACCTTTTGATCACCGATGGGATGTTTTTTTGTCTTGTATTTTTCTTTCTTGCTTTGTCTGGTACTTTCATATGTGTAGATCTTTATCCTACACCGGTGTCTGCTCCCTAGTTTTTCAATTTGAATACCAGGTAACTTTAACTTCCCTCTCCCAAATGAATAAGATCCTTGTAGGGAAACAATTTCTTTATGTATTGTCTTTCTATTACAGAAGAGTCCGATTAAGATAAAAAAACTCCTTGGGACAAGAAAAAAAGTTTATCCAGAGCAAGGTGTTTACATAATCAATTTTCAAGGGAAACAACCTTTCAATTCAAAATGAGTGATTGGTTAAAGTCCAGTAGTCTCCCTTGTTTATGAAAATTAGTGCGTGACTGTCATCGTTGGCAGATCATTTCAATTCTAAATAAATGAAATGGTAAATAATTGTCCATACATAGTACAACCGTCATTGTACTTATACTTATTAGGTCCTTTTTAACATTCGGTAATCAACTCACAAATTGCAGTGGTCTTAGTTTCCACCAAAGAGTGAGGTTGATTACGCGATATTGGATCACGGTTAGATATCGGTGTCGTTGCTTTTAACATTTTAGTTTAGTTGTCCGAAGCAAGAGATTTTGATTTATTAATTAACCCTTGTACATTTGGTTACAAAAAACGGTGACTGGTAAGATTCATTAAAATGTGGAGATATCAGTTTTTCATTCCTATTTATTGTATCATCCCCCTTTGTCTTACTTCGTCTAGGGTGCTTTATTAATTGCAATTCTAGAACTTTTATACTATCCCATTTTCTTCCTTTTTACTGGCGCTGATATGACCTAAATGTGTCGCAAGCGCCGTAAAACCCATAAAAACAAACAAACAAATATCTTGTGTTTGTTCCAGAATAAAAGCCACTATCGCCCTTTCGTATAACCAATGAAATATGATTGATAACTGATGTTTTGTTTTTCTATTTGAAGAGTGTAGAACGACTTTAGAGTGAAGTCCCGTTGCACGGGACGTTTCGAAAGATAATGGCGACACTAACAATAAAATAAGAGAAATATCGAGCAGACTCCCTCCCTTTTTGTGTTCACCGTCAGGACCCCCTCGTGGATCTTTACCTTGCAGTTGGTTAGGGGGCTTGAGGCACACGGGAGGGCAAAGGTGTAAATCCAGGTCGACCGTCACGAGACCATCCCGGGTATCGAGCCAACGAGCCACATGAGCTGCTCGCCCCGGTGTGTGACTAAATTTGATCCAAACCCGGTGCCCGAATAGCAGCCCTATCCCGGGCGCCACACTATTATCCTTATGTCGAGTCCCAATCAGTCCCGTCAATGGCGAAGCGGTCTGCCGCCTAGCCAAATAATACCGCGTTCGTGTCGCCAGGGTCGTCGGCACGTCCGAGAAAAAAGCAAACGTCCCATGCATCAATCGATTCGCGGCCTGCCGATCGGAAAATGCGACGGCGGTGATGGCGAACTGACGCGTATATTGTCCCTGAACGTCGAGAGCCAGAGTATGGCAAAAAATGAGCTTTTATCAAAGCTATTGGCCGTTCACTGCGTAGATATCCTCCTGTTACAGGAGACCCACCTTTATTCAGGCGCGCAATCTTCCCGATTCCAGATCCCAGGCTATACGGTGGTCCAACGCGAGGACACTTCGAGGCTCAAAGGAGGGGTTAGCGTTTACGCTAAAGAGCCATCGAAGGTAAGGGTCATTGAGAGCGTAACGGACAGCAATGGGGTGAACCGAATTTCCGTGGAAGTAGGTGGACTGTGTTTGCATAATATCTACAAACCACCTAGAGCGACTTGGACTACACCACCGGTACCGGTGATCAGCCATCCTTCCATCTGTCTGGGAGACTTTAATAGCCACCATCACGAATGGGGCTACCGAGACTGCAACGAGGCAGGAAGACAACTCCGCTCATGGATGGACTGTAATGATCTACACCTAGTGTACGATCCTACAGCCAAGGGTACCTTCCGGGGTACCCGCCATAAGAAGGAGTATACTCCAGACCTCACCCTTGTAACGAAAGGCGCGAACGGTGAACTGCTGAAGGTGAAACGGACAGTCCTCGGGGACTTTCCGCATAGCCAGCACAGGCCGGTTCTTGTCACAGCTGGGGTGACAATACCGAGGGTGCAGTCTCTCCCACTTTGCAGATGGAATTTCAGGAAGGCTGACTGGGAGGAATTCAGTTCCTATATCGAGCAGGTCTGCCCTGCCATTCCTCCCAAGTCCAAGAATATAACCAGATTTAGTAGGCTACTGGTTAAGAGCGCTCAACGCTCTATTCCACGGGGCAAACGGAAATTCTACACCCCTTGCTGGACAGCAGAGTCGGAGGAGCTGTACCGAGAGTACCAGCAGACCCAGTCCCAGGACACAGCCGATAGACTACTTCAGTCTCTGGCAGAGGGAAGGAAGCAACGGTGGCAGGAGACCGTGGAAAGTCTCGACTTTACACACTCCAGCCGCCACGCTTGGCGTTTGATAAAGAAATTGGACCCAGATCGGAATTTCGCGAAGGCTGCACCGGAATGCGAGGCAGACACAATTGCCAAGAATATTAAGAACCGTAGTAAGCGGGTCCCTAATCAGGCTTTTGAGCGCGGTGTCCGCAAGGCGTACCGTACGATTTTGGACTCGCTACCTGCGGAGGAGTCGGACTGGACGGCCCCGTTCAGTCCCCGAGAAGTGGGTGCAGCCATTAGCGCAGTAAAGAACGGCAAAGCAGCAGGGATAGATGGTGTATATCCCGATATGGTGACGCATCTGGGCCCCAGGGCACGGGCCTGGCTAGCAGAGGCAATGTCTGACGTCCTTGCAAAAGGAAAGCTTCCACAAGTGTGGAAGCACGCGAAGATAGTTGCCATCCTGAAGCCAGGGAAGCCGGCGAAGGAGGCAGACAGTTACAGACCCATATCGCTGCTGAGCTGTCTTTACAAATTGTTGGAGCGTGTTCTATTAAACCGATGGGGGCCGGTCCTAGACGCTGCCCTGCCACCTGAGCAGGCAGGTTTCAGGAAGGGAGGTGCACCACGGAGCAGGTCATTGCCCTTACAGAGCATATTGAACACGGGTTCGAGAGAAAACAGCAAACAGGTGCTGTGTTTATAGACCTATCAGCGGCGTACGATACGGTCTGGTGCGATGGGTTAATGCTCAAACTTGCAAAAATCATAAGGTGCAAAAAGACCTTGAAGTTGTTCTCTTCGATCTTAGGGGAAAGGCAATTCCACGTCGCGCTGGGAGACGTCACGAGCAAAGTAAGGAAATTGAAGAATGGGGTCCCTCAGGGGTCGGTACTTGCGCCAATGTTGTTTAACGTTTACATTAGCGATATGCCGAACACTTCCTCCCTGAGGCTGGGATACGCAGACGACTGGGCACTCGTTACTCAGAGTAAAGTGTGGACCCGTC
Source organism: Berghia stephanieae (assembly GCF_034508935.2). Classification (NCBI taxonomy): domain Eukaryota; kingdom Metazoa; phylum Mollusca; class Gastropoda; order Nudibranchia; family Aeolidiidae; genus Berghia; species Berghia stephanieae. The sequence continues at coordinate 90,458,039 of NC_088360.1, read as the reverse complement.
TCGAGAGCGTACTCAGCGAGGACGTCACCAGACTCAAATCCTACTTTGACAAGTGGTACCTGAAGATGAACACTTCAAAAACCGTGGCCACTGCATTTCACTTATGCAGTGGTTGGCACACCCGTAAACTGAATGTCCTAGTCGGGGACCAGCCACTCCCATATGAGCCGCGTCCAAAATATTTAGGGGTGACGTTGGATCGCAGCCTTACCTATCGGGTTCATCTCGAAGGGGTTGCCCGGAAGATTGAAAAACGCAACAGTCTTCTGAGGAAGCTGGCGGGATCGACTTGGGGCGCTAGCCAAGCGCTCCTGAGAACATCCGCCCTGGCACTATGCTACTCCACCGCGGAGTATTGCGTTCCTGTGTGGGGTAGAAGCAGAAACGTTGAGAAGGTGGATGTAAAACTTCGCAAGTCGATGCACATAGTGTCGGGAACGCTAGCAACAACCCCTAGAGAATGGGGCCCGATAATGGCAGCGATCCAGCCCCCCGATGTCCGGAGGGAGACCATTACGGGAAACTGGCTGAGTAAGATCAAAGAGAGAGGGAATGGGGATACCCCTCTCATGCGCATAATGAACGGTGCCCCCGTTTCGAGCCGAAATAAGTCCCGGCAACCCTTGTACGCAGAATCCCTGACTACGGACAGAGCTGCACATACGAGATGGAAGTCGGTTTGGACGAATTCAATCCCTCGTGGGGGCGGGGACCTACACTCCTCTAAGCTTGGTGAGAAGTTGCCAGGCTTTGATACCAGTAAGAGGAGACACTGGGTAGCTGCGAATCGGCTTCGGTCGAGGAGCTGCCTAACGGCCGGTGCGTTACATCAGTGGGGTCTAACTTCCTGTCCAATATGTCCACGCTGTGGACAAGAACCCGAAACGGCAGAGCATCTAGTCGAAAGGTGTGTTGTGACGATGCTACCAGGCGGGTTCGCGACGGTGCACGAATGCGGACCGGACTTTGCTGATTGGGTCGATCGTCATAACATAATAGTGTGAACCATAATAAGCAGCAACCGTCAGGAGCACGGATAATTAATGGGAAGGAAAAAGTAGGATAGACATATATATATATATATATATATATATATATATATATATATATATATATATATATATATATATAATATATAACCATTTAGACGGAGGAAGAGAGGGAGTTGGGGGAGGGATAGATATAGATAGTATGCAGATGACGTCACTCGGGCCTTTGTTATTGTTTTTGCCATCCGCGTTTGTGAGTTGTTCTCACTAAACTGTATTAACCAGACTATAAAAGTTCATGGTTACACAGAGTTTGTGTGTTGGTCCGTTATACTTCCGGATGGCAATGTTGTGAACTCCTTGGCCAAGCGAATTCTATCTATAGAAATAGATAGTGAGCGAGAAAGGGAGGGAGAGAGAGAGAGAGAGAGAGAGAGAGAGAGAGAGAGAGAGAGAGAGAGAGAGAGAGAGAGAGAGAGAGAGAGAGACATGACAGTAGGGAGTGGGGGGGGGGGGGATTCTTCTTATTCTTCTTCGTGCGGCTATGTGGCCTTGTGGTATGTTACTCACTTTCGGATTGGAAGGTCCTGGGTTCGAGCCTCGTCGGCGCATAGTTGAGTCCTTGAAAAAGACTCTTTATTCATATTCTCTCACGGTACTCGGGTGTAAAATAGGTATCTGACTGTTAACTGCGTTGTCTATGTGCGAAACAATTGTAATACAGGCGTTATGTCTCGTTCTGCATATTAATAATTAAGTGTTGCTGTTGAGACGTGAAACTTCGGGTCTCCTTCCGTATGTGGGTGTTCAATGTCAAGTCACTGAACATAGCATTTGTGTATTGATCGTATGTTTTAAAATAAAATACACACACTTTCTGTCCGCTATATCAATCGTAATAACAAACCAAAAGTCTGAGAGAATTTAGTGAGAAGAAATCACCCAAGTGAACATAGAAAGCTGCGAAAGCCGTGCCAAATTTCAATTGTATTACATTTAAACATTATGAGCGAGAGGATGTTTACCGACTTGATACGTGGCCTTCGTAAAGTTATGGCCTGATACTGACCAAAAAATGACGTCAAAATGCCAGTCTTTTGCCACAAAAGAAAACAAATCGTGAGTTGTATTCAATAGTTCAACCAATGAAATAACTTGTCTCCATGAGCTCTACTAACGACAACTCACTCGGCGGTGCAAAAACCAAATAATGACGTCAAACTGCCAGTCCTTTCGGATTTCAGTATCAGGCTATAAAAGTTAACGATGGCTACGCTTGATACGACCTGACATATAGATAGTTCGAAGATGACGTCACTCAGGCCTTTGTTTTTGTTTTTTGCCATCCGCGTTTATGAGTAATGCTCACTGAACTGTATTAACCCGACTAAAACGTTCATGGATACACACAGATTTGTGTGTTGGTCCGTTATACTTCCGGATGGCAATGTTATGAGCTTCTTAGCCAAGCGCATACTATCTATAGATAGTTCGAAGATGACGTCACTCAGGTCTTTGTTATTGTTTTTTGCCATCCGCGTTTATGAGTAATGCTCACTGAACTGTATTAACCCGACTATAAACGTTCATGGATACACACAGTTTTGTGTGTTGGTCCGTTATACTTCCGGATGGCAATGTTTTGAGCTTCTTAGCCAAGCGCATACTATCTATAGATAGTATGAATCATGAAGTCGACGTCACTCCGGTCTTTGTTATTGTTTTTTTTTTTTTTGCCATACGCGTTTATGAGTAATTCTCACTAAACTGTATTAACCGGACTATAAACGTTCATGGTTACACATAGTTTTGTGTGTTGGCCCGTTATATTCCCGGATGGCAATGTTGTAATGGCGCATCCTATCTATACAACATTGCCATCCGGAAGTATAACGGACCAACACACAAAACTATGTGTAACCTTGAATGTTTATAGTCTGGTTAATAAGTTTTAGTGAGAACAGTCGTAACATCACGTCCCGCATGGTAACTTAGTAACTGGCTCTAAACTATCGGAACAATGGCTGACGCCCCTTATGAAATATTCTCCGACGAGCATAAAAGCGTATCCAGAGGAGAAAAAAACCCATTCTAAATCTGATTATGTTTTGACTTTTACACATTCTGACCACAAGACATGTGAAAAGTTCTCGCCAGCATGAAGAATAAAAAGTATCGATTTTCTTTGTTTGGAACCACGATGGTCGCCGTTGCTGGCCGACGTGACATCAGACTATTGAATCCAATTACTGTGAGAACGAGGATGGCAAAAACAATAACAAAGGCCCGAGTGACGTCAACTTCGCTCTATCTACATACGTACCGCCTGCTATTAAAACCCTGTTTAGAGAGAGAGAGAGAGAGAGAGAGAGAGAGAGAGAGAGAGAGAGAGAGAGAGAGAGAGAGAGAGAGGAGAGAGAGAGAGAGAGAGAGAAAAGAAAGAGAGAGAAGAGAAGAGAGAGAGAGAGAGAGAGAGAAAGAGAGAAGAGAAGAGAGAGAGAGAGAGAGAGAGAGAGAGAGAGAGAGAGAGAGAGAGACAGAGCAGAAGGGAATTGGGAATCTCTATGAAGTCATAATGAAAGCCTTTGTCATAGTCCATTTCCACAAAAGTGTTCAAATGATTACATGTTATAGGCTATTCGCTTTTTAAAATGCTACTACTGTAGTAGTTCTATTTAATCGTCTCCTCATCCTGATCCCGCGATCTTCAAAGGTAAATCCAAATGAATCACATAAACACAGGTAAAAGCAATATTCTTCTTCTTCTTCTTCTCATTATTATCATCATCATCATCATCATCATCATCATCATCATCATCATCATCATCATCATCATCTATTATTATTATTATATATTATTATTATTATTATTATTATTATTATTATTATTATTATTATTATTATTATATATTATTATTATTATTATTATTATTATTATTATTATTATTATTATTATTATTTATTATTATTATTACCTTCATCATCATTATTAGTATTATGATTATCATTAACATTACCATTACCATCATTATCAATAGTTGCGTTTCCGAATTGTTTTGTTCCAGTTACTAGCGAGAACAAATGGACTTCACTCTAAAAGAAACTTGCAGAAACCGACGGAGTTGGGACTCGCATTGTGTACTCGTTGGTATAACTAAATTGTTTTTTTTTTCTTTTTATATGGCTGTAAAACCTGACAGTTGTTGTCAATTCTTAAGTGAGGCTGTTTTAAACGAATTCAACGTTTTGAAAGAATAATCGAGTGATTCATTTAAGTTTTGAATTAGCCGTCATCACTGAGATGACTACTTTTATCTACAGCATTGGGTGGAGTCTTTTGTCCTCCCATAGTGGTCCGAGAGGCACTTACTGATACTGTGTCTTCTATCGCCCTATATCTGTTTCCAACTTGCTTTCTGTCTTTGTCTTGGAATGAGTTTACTGGGTTGTGTTTTTTTCTGACCCTGGCTGGTGACCTTGGCTTGGAGGGGCACAGTCAAATGTATAGTTATAGTTTTAGGGAAATATGCTATTTTTCCTCGTAAATCATCTCTCTGTTATGCACTCTTGCATTTTTTTGTTTTGAATAAATAATGGCTTGTAAGCATTTGAATGTATTCCTCTTATTGGGGTACTGTGGTTGTGTCTGGATGAGACTTTTAAGTAGTCTCAAATTAAGTACACCGATAGTGAGCTCTTGGCATCTACATCTACTCCCTATTTGAACCGTTCTCCGGAGTTCTTACTTTTTCTCGTGTGCTTTCAATTTTAAATCTAGAATTTTTTTGTCTATCCCAATTGTCGAAAGTGCCATAAAACCCTTCAAAACAACAAATCTCAACCATAACTAAAATAGCAAAGCCCCCCCCCCCCCCCACCCAACCCCCGAATGTTTTCTAAAGAGAATAAAGAGGTAACTGAGGTAAACACCAGCGACTTGGATCCTCAGTAATCCGTATGAGGTGAATAGATCTCTGCGCATGACAATTTCGACAATACATATTTTACTGGATGGAGGGAGTCTTTTGGCCCTCCTAAATGGGCGTATGGGTCACTATTGCCACATCTTCTTCCCCCTTTATCTTTCCTTTCCACGTTGCTTTCGTCTTTTTTTCTGAAATGTCCTTGCTTGTTTTTTCCTGATCTTGGCAGGGATCCTTAACTGAGAGGGATTATACTCTGTCAGCGTTCTGTCAATGAAAGAACTCAGTAGTTTGCTACTGTGTATGCTGACAGCGATCTCGGTAATGTCGAAATAAAGCCCCCCCCCCCCCCCCCTTTATTTTTTTTCTTTTCCGTTTTTCATGCCCACGGTGTTTTCCTGTTTTCTGGGACTGTTCTAGTAGGACCCATTTCTATTTATTCAAATTTTGAAGTAAACAAAATAAAGTGTTTTGGGTTCATGTAACGAAAAGAGAACGTTCACAGAAATTGTTATGTAAACGCGTTCTTAAACATTCATACAAGACAAACACAAGCCAGTGGATGTTTTCTTTGTTTAGAAAACGGGATAATGGGTGTGTTGTTTGTACACCAAATTTGTGTTATGGATTTAATGATTGGGTCGACCTGCGTTCTTAATGAATGGTCTCTATATATTTGCAACAAGAATACGGAATTGATAAAGAAAGGGGGAAGGATGAAGAACTAACGTGCACTTATTTGCAAGTCTGATGTTAACCCAATTCATTATGGGCTCATTGTTGTAATGGGACTCTAAAAAAACCACGCAAAATATTGTCCATTGTAACAATTAGGCCCATAAGTGAGTTCGATTGTCAGACATGCATATATGTACACATCGGTGACGACAAATATAAAATAAAATTTAAAACAAATTTTATCACCTGCGTTTTTGAGAAAGAATGACAATCTGTTATTCAGTGGCGGTTCTAGCCTATTTACAGTGGTGGGGCAAAGATGATATATATATATATATATATATATATATATATATATATATATATATATATATATATATATATATATATAATATATATATATATATTTTTTTTTTTTTTTTTTTTTTTTTTTTTTAATTTTTTTTTAAATTTTATTTTATTTTATTTTTATTTTTTTTTTATTGTTTTTTTTTAAAATTTATTTATTTATTTATTTATTTTTTAATTATTTTTTTTAAATTATTATTTTTTTTCACCTTTAAAAAATAATATTTCAACCACAAATAATCACATTTACAATGAAATGACAATACCAGTAGATTTTAATTATTCCAAACGTAATCAAAAATGAATCACGAAAGAGAATACAACTAAAAAATAAAGCGACGAGACATAATGCGACAACACCTTGACAATACAAGTCCATTTCGTTCACTCGAAAAATTAAAGATTTGCTTTAATCCCTCAACGGCGAGATAAATATTTCTGTTACATTACTGGTTTTCAGTAGTATGTAGTAACCTTAAAGTTTTAATCGAGAAGCAACAACAGCGATATGACTCGAGTTTAATTCAGAGCTCAAATTGCATTTCATTGCTGTCTTGATGATTAGAATGATTGTGCCGGTGGTGGTAGTGGTTGGAATAGTGGTAGCGGTGGTGGTGTCGGTGGAGGAGGATGTAATTATGGTAGTGGTTTTGGTGATGCTGTTGGTTAGAATGATAGTTGTGGAGACGATGACGGAAATTTTATGATGATGTTGATATTGTTTTTATTGCTATTGTAGTACTTGTTGTTAATATTGTTGTTGTTGTTGTTGTTAATGATGTAGATGATGATGATGATGATGATGATAATGATGATTATGATGACAACGACGATGTCGTCGACAATGATGGTTACCATACGATATTACAAAGTTTATTCAATCTTAGGCTTTCGACAATAAATCATACAATTTGATGACCACATACATGAAAGTGGAAAAAAATGGTAAATGGAACCAAACAATAAACTGATACCATTAATAACCACAAAAAAATACAACAATAGTAATACCACCAATACGTACAATAAATAATAATAATAATAATAATAATATAATAATAATAATAAATAATAATAATAATAATAATAATAATAATAATAATAATATGATGATGATGATAATAATAATAATAACAATAATAATATTACCATCATCATTACTACTACCACCACCGCTACCACTATCACTACCACCATCACCATCATTATTACGTTTCCAATCATTTTTTCTCGTTTTTAAAAATTTGATATCTATCAAAACAGACGAAATTCCGGTCATTTTTTTAAAGGGTAGTTAAAATATCTACGATTTTATTAGCCCTGAAAACTACGATTTTTATTTTCCTATTTCAAGTAGGCAGGTCTGCTATGACAAGTATCAGTATCAGTTCCATAGTCAAAAGAAGACCAACAAAAACAAAGTTTATTTAATCTTAGGCTTTCGCCAATACTTCATGCAATACAATTAAGACAAAATAATGTTACCAATTTCTCCTCATGCATTCGTTAGACTATAACAATAACGACCGTGTTATCTTTACTCCTTACCCAACCAACCCCGAGCTTCCCGCCTCTTCATCGCGAACTATCTTCTTATGTATGTATTAGCTTCAGGACGGGCAAGTACGGAATCTGCCCACCCTTCCGTATTTCCTCTATAACTTAGAATTCAACTCTCTCCTTTCTCAGAAGAGTATTTCTCGTATACTAATTCAATTGTTGAGCAAACCAAAGTGGTGGTTGTATTTTATATATTTATTTAGTCGTGACTTTTGAATAAAAGTGTTTTGTTTTATTAGACGGAATACAATAGAATATACATTGTTTTGCAAAATTATTTTGTCTGGCAATAAAAATACAGCGGTAATTACTTTAAGAATAAAAAAAAAAGAACTAACAAATTAATTTGTTAAAAAACAAAACAAAAAAAAAACCCCCAAAACAACAACAACAACAACAACAAAAAACAAATAAGAAAACAATTTAAATAAATGAGTTTTGAGAAGCACTAAAGAAAACGAGAAAAAAAGAAAAGTTTAAATGGATAAACAAATATATAAAAACAACACAAATTAATACTAAATTGATATAAAATTAGTAAATTAATAAATTTAATTCAATACTGGAACATTCCCAAAGTCATTACATCAATGGTACCAGCACAAGTAAGGCAATAAATAAGAAAAAGTTCGTTTGCCAAAATCTCTATTTAGTTCTCACTGGTTAATAAGGTGGGCTCATTTGAATTAGCCCGACCTAGTACGGGAGAGGCCAGACAGCAAAAATCGGAGTTAGTTCACCGTCAGGCGACGTGACGATGAGATGACGATGTGGGCGGAGTGGAATGGTTGGGGGGGGGGGGGGGGGGGGGTGATAAAAAAGAACTGGGGTCTGATCGTAGTCATCGTTATGTTATAGCCTGATACTGAAATCCAAAGGACTGGGAGTTTGACGTCATTATTTGGTTTTTGCACGGCCTAGTGAGTTGTCGTTAGTAGAGCTCATGGAAACAAGTTATTTCATTGGTTGAACTATTGAATACAACTCACGATTTGTTTTCTTTTGTGGCAAAAGACTGGCATTTTGACGTCATTTTT
>NC_088360.1:90442004-90444504 GCF_034508935.2 Berghia stephanieae | reverse complement strand
TTCTTATTATTATATTATTATTATTATTATTATTATTATTATTATTATTATTATTATTATTATTATTATTATTATTATTATTATTATTATTATATTATTATTATTATTATCATTATTATTATTATCAACAATTCTCTTATGTGGAGAAAGGTCACAAGCTTCAAAAGCCTGTTGCCTAGGAGAGTTGAATTCTGGTAAATGGTTCAAGATACAAAATGCAGAATCATCTGATTAACTTCTCGCTTATTCGTTTATGGTTAATCTCAATGATGAAAGACGCAGAATTATCTCATCTCGGAACAGGTTACAACATGTTTAGAAATTGGAGAAATTACGATATATTGTAACATTCTTGTGCCATCAAAAGTTCATGAAATACACCAACAACATAATGTGGAAACCGTACTTGTTAAAATCAAATATCGATATCGCTGTCAGTTGGCTCTGTGTCCAAGACACTCTCAGACCACTCAGGATCGAATTGACGGAATTGCAACTTACAAGGATAAACTTAATACAAATGATATACTATTGCTATTGATAAGAGCGTCGTCAACTTGCCTAATATTGATTGGAAAAATGTGGAGACTCGGAGTTGAAGTAATAAATAAACCAATCACATTTCAACGTAGAAAACATTTGGCCCATGATTAGTGACCACATTGATTCCACGATGAGAGAACAAATCCCAACCAAATTAAACTCCAGAAAATTTCACCGACCATTGATCACAAGATTGAAGAAAATCTCAAGAAAGGACTAAAGCCTTGGGCAAAAGATTTGTCATCAAATTGACAAGTGCATTTGGAAAATTATATGTGGCATGTTTAATAGAGAAACACGACACGAGTTCAGAAAAAAAACCTATCAATAGCAATTTTAAAATATTTTAGAAAACTCAAATGAAAATCTTAAGAAGTTCATCAAAGGCAGGAATTACGATCTTTTGGAGTAGCATCTTTAATTCAAGCCGGTGTACTTCGTACAGACAACAAACACAAAGTTAATGCACTAAATCACCAATTTGTTTAGAACATCGCATCATTCATCGAATTAAACCATCTAGACATAGCTGATATCGTAGTTATAAAGAAAGATTTTGCAAACAATTGATGAATCAAAAAAATTAGCCGGCCCGGACGTTATCACGTCATGTCTACTGGAAATCATAGTCAAATTTGCTCTGACCCTCAATAAACTATTTCAATTGACTGCGATACTGAAATGATTCCAAAAATTTGGAAACTAATATTCAAGAATGGTGATGGAAGTTTAGCGTCAACTTACTGCCCCCCCCCCCTCCTTTGTTGTAAAGTAATGGAACACATAGTCCGAAAATCAATAACTGTGCACCTTGAATCTAACAATTTATTGAAAGAGGCTTCCTCAAAAATAGATCTTGCGAAACGCAACTGATATCCGTCATTTACGACTGAAATTTAGAATGAAACAAGAGAACAATAGACGTAACATTTCAAGATTTCGCTAAAGTTTTCGATATATGGCACGTCGTAGGCAATTACTGAACAAATTCAAAGCAGTAGGCTTTGGCCAAAAGACATAGCAATGAATCAAATCATTTTAAAGCTTAAGCGAGCGAGCTCAAGTGGTGCCGTAAAAGTTGGACAATGGTAATGTCATATCAGGAGTATCCCAAGGAACAGTTATAGGACATACCCATTTCGCTCTTAATATCAACGACTTACATGACGGAATAAAGTATGCTTTTTTGATGACCACACGTCGTTATACAGGCATATCTAAACTAAGAAATAATGTCACTCCCTCAATACTGAGTTACTTCAACTGCACAAATGGGAGGAAAAATACTTAAAGGAGTTTAACGAAACGAATTTCCTTGTCCTTTCAGTAATAAACAAAAGGAAACCACTTGAACAAATTCTCAAAAATATCCTTTATGCAAAATACCTAGAATTCACAGATGAAGCGGTTAAAAATAATATAGTAAACAAATAGCCAGAATACATCATGGAAATTTAAAAGAATACTCTAAAAATACCACGATTTACTTTTACAAAACATTTAACCTATTACCTTCCGTACTCGAAAGAGACGTATTTAAAAATTTGGCCAGAAAACTCGTCCTTCAAATATCGATCGATCGATATCAATGGCCCTCATTTTGGCAAAAAACTCTCAAACCTGAGACCTCTGTTTAAATATGTGTTACGGCAGTTACCTGGTTAATATGCCATGTATTGAGTGTATGGCATTGTAAAGGACGTCCATTGTAAAAAAGACTTCTACGCCCTAGAAATGACCCTAAATAGAGCAACCTGGTGGAACACAGGAGATTTTTCGAGAAATACAAGCGTCTCTCATCCATTAAGAAAGTTTGGTTTGAAAGCATTTAGCGTGCAGAGAATACTAACCACGTTCAGGCCAGCAACACGAACAACAAGATGTCACAGGAACAAAATGTCTATTCCATCAACTAGAAAAAAATAGAGTTTTCATATAGCGCAATATCCACTAAATG
>NC_088360.1:90431718-90441906 GCF_034508935.2 Berghia stephanieae | reverse complement strand
TCATCATCATTCATCATATCATCATCATCATATCATCATCATTCATCATCATTATTATTTTATTATTATTATTATTATTATTATTATTATTTATTATTATTATTATTATTATTATTATTATTATTATTATTATTATTTATTATTATTATTATTATTATTATTATTATTATTATTTATTATATTATTATTATTATTATTATTATTATTATTATTTTATTATTATTATTATTATTATTATTATTATTATTATATTATTATTATTATTATTATTATATTATATTATTATATTATTATTATTATATTATTATTATTATTATTATTATTATATATATTATTATATATTATTATTATTATATTATATATTATTATTATCATTATTATGATTATTATTATATTTATTATTATTATTTTATATTATTATTATTATTATTATTATTATTATTATTATTATTATTATTATATTATTATTTTATTATTATTATTATTATTATTATTATTATTATTATTATTATTATTATTATTATTATTATTATTATTATTATTATCATCAATTATTATTATTATTATTATTATTATTATTATTATTATTATTATTTATTATTATTATTATTATTATTATTATTATTATATTTTATTATTATTATTTATTATTATTATTATTATTATTATTATTATTATTATTAATATAAATATCACAATTTTAACTCACTCAATTCTAGAGGTTTTTGCTACTTTTCAATAGTAGAAAAAATGTATTAAAAACGAGCATGTACATAGATTGTTTTACTCAACAACCATGAACATGCAAAGAAAGCAAACTAATAACATTAACTTTGATACTACACCTATAATTTGTCTCAGAAAAATGTAATAAATGGGCTTGGGGTAAAAGTAACCCGGGTAAACTACGGATATAGTCGGTGTCAGGGTTGAGTGAGTTAAACTTGCAAATGTATCTTTTAGATAGAAAAACAAAGACTTGGAGATAATAGACAAAATGCCGTTACACCTATAGCATAGCCTAACAAAGAGAACATTCAAGGCTAGATTGTACCCCCCCCCCCCCTTTTTTTTTTGTTGTTGTTGTTCAATACGCTTCCATTATTAAACAGCCCATGTTGTCAGTTGTAATGCACTTATCTCATTAAGATTTACAGTGTATTGTGAGCTCAGCAAATCCACGCAATTGTTGAAAGGCGAGTTCAATGTCTCCTTTTTCTTTTTACTTTTATGTCCCACTCTTTTTATAGGAGTAAAGTAAGGGTGCCGAAACGATGATCTACTGTGCTAAAAAAAAAAGCCTTAGATTTGTATTTGCTCATCTATTGTATGTTCCGTAAGCGATCGACCATCGTTTCTTGACTTCAATCCTACCTAATCACTTACTTGTAGAACGCTAATTATTCTAAGTTGAAATTTAGAGCTCTATCGCCATTTTGATTGTTTTTGAGGGGGAAAGAACGAAATAAAAAGGAAAAAGTGCCTTCTGTAAATAAAGTTGATCAACTAAAGTATTTACGTGCGGTTGTTCTCGCTAATTCAAGCGACGGATGACATTCCGTAACTCTGCCATTATTCTGTATCTTTTATATTGCACTAAACTTCACAACCCGTTTCAAATAACTTTCCCTTGCCCAATGTAAGTCATCTCTCTACTCACATTGTTTTCTAAATTTGGATCTGCATTGAATAAAATTCGTAAAATTCGATTGACTTGATATCATCTAATTTGTTCTGCAAATCGTGCAATATTTGGGACACGGGCTTTATCGAGTCAGGAGTCCCATCGCTATTATTACTTTCTAGAATAAAAATACAAGACGATACGATATGATATCGAATTATACCAAATCGAACCATTGCAGTGAAGATTGATTAGCTTGCTTCGAATGTATCAAAGGCTGTCTTAGAGCAGTGACCTCCCGGCTTATACTTTTTTAATGAAAGGCAATTAAACAGTTAACTGCCGTACACTATTTAAAAATTTGGTCAGAAAACTTGTCCTCCAAATAACGATCGATCTAAATGACCATCATTTTAGTAAAATCTCTCAAACCTGGCACTTTGCGCCAGGTTTGAGAGTTTTTGCCATGATGAGGGTCATTTAAATTAATTGATATTTAAAGGACGAGTTTTCTGGCCAAAATTTTATATCCTATTTTTGTCCAGAGTACAACAGTTAACTGTATCGAAGGAATTGCATCGGCAGTAAAACCTGTTCTGCAGGATTTTTTTCCCAATATTATCATCTCAATAATTTCATCGACTTTGATAACAGGCTATTAGCGTTGGTTACTTCTCAGGAGCTCACTAGTATTCTTGCACTACAAACAAAAATACGATTCTTAACAATTTACAGGCAGATTTGAACCTACTTTAACTTGGCATCGTGTTTTACCATTCTCACCATGAGGGCAGTAAAAGCGATGAGATAACAACATTATGTCGCATGTCGCATATGATGTTGTCGCTTTCTTGAACACAATGTTTAGGTGAGCGGATAACTAAAGTAATAAAGGAGAAAATAATAAAATTTGATGCTGTGTATTTAGATAAAATACTCACTTGTTCTGCCCTGGTGAATCGCACCAGCACATAACACTATTTGTAACCTTTACCATTTATAATCTGTTAGATAAACTTTGGTGAGAATTAGTCACCCAATTGGCTGTCTAAAACGATTTGAAAAAAAATAGCCAAGTGACGTCTACTTCATTCAATCTATAGCTTAATTGCTATTTATCTTGCAAGTATGATTACCAAACTAAGTGATCGACCACATATTATTATTATTATTATCTTTCCAACTGTCATAGCCTTGTATGTATATTACCTTGCGGAGTAAGAGGCTTCCTATGCATAAATATATAGCCCAAAAATTCCTCTTGGGGGTGAATTGATTACTCATTTATTTATCTACTTATTTAGGTATTCATCTTTCCATTTATTTACTTAATTTTATTCTGATTGGTAGTTTCATATAATAATTCATTTACGAGGGAAATCAACTGTGACTCCCGTGTAAAGTTAATTTAGTGTCAGAATAAAAATCTGATGATAACTTAATATTTAGTTAAACGGATGAGCCAGAAATATGAAAATTCGGGTCTATGCACTTAGTGAAACATATCCATTCCCATCTTTACCCACATTTAAAAAATTTTGTTAGAGTGAGGAGGGAGGGGGATGCTGCATATATTCGATTCCAACATCACTTTCACATAATTACAAGATATGAAGTGAATAGAAAAGTGCCAGAAGACAATAGAGAATAAAATTTTTCGCGGCGGTGGTGGGGTTTGAACCTGCGACCTTATTGGTACGACAACTCCGCCTGGCAGGTGAGAGCGTGGCTCTACCGTGTGAGCTATCCACGGACACAAAAAATATTCGTTTCAAACTCAAAGTCATTACTAGATCCCTCTCTCACCCACTTCTTGAGACCGCCGATTCGTTCGTACACCACCATCGCGAATAATTTTGACCAGCAGTTAAGCTTAATAGCCAATATTCTCAACACAAACATATAACATAGAAACAATTGAGACATTGAGTATGCTCCGGTGTATGGGGTGAATTTTTTAATTCAGAAAAGTGAGTGGAGCAGGCACTTATGTTGGTAACAACAAGATATGAAGTGAATAGAAAAGTGCCAGAAGACAATAGAGAATAAAAATTTTTATTCTCTATTGTCTTCTGGCACTTTTCTATTCACTTCATATCTTGTTGTTACCAACATAAGTGCCTGCTCCACTCACTTTTCTGAATTAAAAAATTCACCCCATACACCGGAGCATACTCAATGTCTCAATTGTTTCTATGTTATATGTTTGTGTTGAGAATATTGGCTATTAAGCTTAACTGCTGGTCAAAATTATTCGCGATGGTGGTGTACGAACGAATCGGCGGTCTCAAGAAGTGGGTGAGAGAGGGATCTAGTAATGACTTTGAGTTTGAAACGAATATTTTTTGTGTTTTGTGATAGCTCACACGGTTAGAGCCACGCATCACCTGCCAGGCGGAGTTGTCGTACCAATAAGGTCGCAGGTTCAAACCACACCGCCGCGAAAAATTTTTATTCTCTATTGTCTTCTGGCACTTTTCTATTCACTTCATATTTGTTGTTACCACATAAGTGGCCTGCTCCACTCACTTTTCTGAATTAAAACTTTCACATAATTACCGTTTTGAAACATTTGGATCACAATTTTCTACTTACCATTTTCAGAGTGTATATTATTATAACATGCGCTTTGTGGTCTTGTCATTTGGCACTCGTCTTCGGAGTGGAATTTCAGAGTTCGAATCCCGCTCTGAGCGGCGCATACTCGAGTCCTTGGAAAAGGCTCCCTATTCACATTTTCACATCGTATCCAGATGTAAAATAAGAACCTGGCCGTAAACAGCGTTGCCTCTGTCAAAAAAAACAAACAAACAAAAAACAAAAAAAAAAAAAAACAAACAAAAAAAAAAACCCCCACAAAAAACAAAACAATGTACTAACCTAACAGGCGTCATGTCTCGTCCTACATGTTTAAGTGTTTCTTTTGGCTAGGGATCCCTTGTAAAGCACTTTGAGCACGTTTAGTGGATATTGCTCTATATAAATGTTCTAGTTAAAACATTAATTCTTTTATTTTCTTTCCCACATCCTAAATTCAGATTCAGCTTCTTCTAGACGGTGGCTCTGAAATTGACGTAACTGACAATAAAGGGCGCACGCTCTTGATGATGTCCATGGTACAAATCCACGATGTTGACTCGAGATCGCGATTGATCATGCAGCTTTTGCAGAGAGGGGCGGACATCAATAGGACTGACAAAAATGGAAAGTGCGCTTTGACTTACTCTTGCGCGCTGAACCAAGCGGATTCCGTGAAGATTTTACTAGATCAGGTAAATTGGCAGAGTAATCAGCTTGATCATACGTCTCCTCCACCTCCTCCTTCTCCTCCTCCTCCTCCTCCGCCTCCTTTTCCTTTTCCTCCCCCTCCTACTCCCCTTTCTTCTCATCCGCCTCCCCTCCTCCTCCCCCTCCTCCTCCCCCTCTCCTTCTCTTCCCCTTTCTTTTTCTTCTCCTCCTACTCCTCCTCTCCCTCCTCCTTCCCCCCTCTTCCTCCCTCTTCCCCATTCTTCTTCTCTTCTCGCCTTCTCCTCTTCATTCTCCTCCTCCTCCTCCTCTTCCTCCTCCTCCTCCTCCTCCTTCTTCTTCTTCTCCTTCTTCTTCTTCTTCTTCTTCTTCTTCTTCTTCTTCTTCTTCTTCTTCTTCTTCTTCTTCTTCTTCTTCTCCTCCTCCTCCTCCTCTTCTTCTTCCTCTTCCTCCGCCCCTTCCCCTCCTCCTCCACCCCATCTCTCTTCCCCCGTCTCCTTCTCCTCCTCCTTCTCCTCGTCTTTCTGCTCATCTTCATCCTCCCTCTCCCCCTTCTCCTCCTCCTCCTCCTACTCCTCCTCATCCTATCGCCTTCTTTCTCCTCCTCCTCGTTCTCCTGCTCCCCTTCCTCTTCATCCCCGTCGACATGATTATCTTCCTCACCTTACACTTAAGGTCCCAATCATTGACTGTTTACAGATCGAAACAAAGCAACGATTGATAATTTAAAATACAATTTCATTGGCATCAGTTTTTCCGATAAACAAACATCAAGCCACTAGAGTACGCATTATCTTGTATAAATATCAGTGTTGTGAAACAACAAGCGCAACGAAAGCAATGGAGGGTTTTGAATAGAAATGCAATCGATATTTGTCGTACGTGTATTAACAAAAATGGGCCAGAAAGCTCGTCCTTTATAAATCAATCGACCCTTTAAATCGATCGATATTTAAAGGACGAGTTTCTTTGTTGCTAAAATTTCAAAAATATGTTTTTCCAGAGTATGGCAGTTAACTAGTTAAAATAGTTTCACAATTTATATTTATAATGTTAAAGGATATAATGGCAGCAACGCAGTCTAGTAGATACGTGCGTTGAGAGAATTGAAAATGTGTTCTTTTTATCTTTTAGATTTATTACTCCATTACTTTATGAGAAATTAATTAATTCTGCGGATTTGAGGTGTGGTATTACACTAGCCTTCGGTCGGTAGGTCCCGTATTCGAGTCCCACTCTGAACGGTGCAAGGTCCCACCGTATTTAGGTGTAAAATGGGTACCTGAACGTTACCAACGTTGTATCAGTCTGAAAAAAAAAATGGCGTTATTTTTCTTCCTACGTGTTAAGTGTCGTCGTTAGTTAGAAACCTCCTGTAAAGCGCTTAGAACACGTGCGTGTAGTAAATATTGCCCGGGGACAGCGTGGCCCAGGTCTTTGCTTCGTACCCGAAAGGTACCGAGTTCGATCACATGCCGCTGCGCTGTGTGGCCTTGAGCAAGTCACCTCGCCCTAGCTCAATTTGCGGCGCTGCACTGCGTTATTCCAGTCTTCCCTTGGAATAGACCCTAGAGACAAATTTCCCCTGTGGGATGAATAAAGGAAGTTTTATTTATTTATTTATTTATTCATATAACTCAAGGTTTTTACTCTATAATGAATTTGATGTGTAAGTAAGCATCATTATGCACATTTGTGACATTTCTTATCTGGGTCCCTTCTAGATTCTACACAATATGCACAAATTCATGCCTTTCCACCGTTCTAGTGTTTAAACATTTAAGTCTTGTGGCAAAAATTGAGCCTGTTTATTATATTGATAAATCGGCGATTGAATAACAGTGATACACACAGTCCCAGCTTTGAGAGTTTTTTGCCAAAGATGAGGGTCATTTAAATCGATTAATATTTGATGGACGAGTTTTCTGACCAAATGTTTTTAATACGGGTTTTTCCAGAGTACGGTAGTTAACTGGTTAGAGACGAAGTCAACGATTCCGAGTATACTAATCAAAATTCTTCCGATTTCCTCATACTTATTCTTTACTTATCCTCTTGGTGAGTCAGTTGCACATAAGGCCGACAAAGTAGATCTCCAACCATCACGGTATGCTGACATCTTTGACATCAATCTGTCCCCACGTCCACTTTTGGTCCTTCATGTCAGGACCCTTCTTACGTCTTCAAGTGTCTCCCCCTCCTCCTTGTTCCCTGTGGTGTTCATCGAAGGGCGACCTTTGGAATAACATCATGATTTAATTGGAGGACATGACCAGTGCACCCCATCTTCTTGTCCTCACAAGCAGAGATATGGGCTCTAGCCCTGTTCTCTTTATCCAGCCACTGTTTGAGATGGTTTTTGGCCAGAATATCCTCTGTATCTTCCTCAAGCCTTTGTTTTGGAATGCCGTTTGCCAGCTTCTATGTTTCTTCTAAAAATAGAATTTAAAATTTCTTCATCGCAATAATCTACAAATCCATAACTGTTGTGTCTGTTTACATTTTGTCCAGAAAAAAAAATTACATGACAAGTCGATCGATTAAAATGGCCCAATCTTGCCAAAACAATCTCATACCAGAGTCTCGAGTTTAACATTTTGACAAGTCGGGTATTATTTTATTCGCTCGATCTATGAAGTAAGAGTTTATCGATATGGCATTTTGCCAGTGATGACAATATTAGTACTGTGATAAATTAGACGTAGGCAAACTAATAGTTTCCTCTGAGCTTTGAGAAGATGGTTGCTGTATCTTTAATGTCATTCACTTTAAATAACAAATATATTAAAACGAGATCACCGTCTTTTTGAATGGACAGAAACATTATTCTTTTCATAAGATTGTGCCATATAACTTTTTTATTGTATCTTCCTATTTCTATGATGTTTGCACTTCTACATTCGGAGGCAATATGTTCTGTTACTTTACAACGGATTTAATAAAATCTGAGAATCTTGAAAAAAAAGAAAATCACAAGTGTCTATATGGCGCAGAGTACATTGCTATAGTCTCGTCCATCCTATCCAAAGGGTAGCAAACAATCCTTACTGTCTGTTTAGTGGCATAGAAACAAGGATAAATCCCAACACGATGGCCCCTATGACTTTAAGGTAAGGAAAATAAGATGTCAACAAAATAAAGTTATGTGTCTTCTAAGTACCTGTTTTCCAACATGCTTGCTATCCTTGTCTTGGAATGAGATTTCTTGGTTTTGTCCTGGTCCTGGCCGGGTACCCTGGCTGAGAGGGAAACAGTCAAATGTATAGTTAGTTTTGGGAGCTGATGTTTTTTTCACTTGTAAATCATCTCTCTGTTATGTACTGTATAATTTTTTTTAATATATTATGTATGATTTGTAAACATTTGAGTGTATTCTTAGTGGGGACCTGTACTTGTGTCTGTCAGATTTAGGTGATCTCAAACTAAGTACTTTGATGGTGTGCTCTTGGAATCTACATCTTTTCCCTATTTGAACCAATTCCCCTTTGTCTTACCTTTTCTTGGGTGCTTTAATTGTAATTCTGGAACTTTTTACTATCCCATTTTCTTCCTTTTTACTGGCGCTGATATGACCTTAATGTGTTGGAAGCGCCGTAAAACCCTTAAAAACATTTTAAAAACCTTGCACCGTTGTCTTGAACAGCCATATTGGTCCATGCTAAGGGGAATAGGTATGTACCTTTATAACATCTCGCACTGCAATATCGACAAAAAATGTAAAAAAATCATACCGTTTTTCCGGACTCGAACTTGGGTCTTTTCACTAGTGGTACGCGCTTCTATCAACAGGAGATACGCAGATGCCTTGCGTATGTGTATCTGTGTGTGTGTGTGTGTGTGTGTGTGTGTGTGCGTGTTAATGTGTGTGTTGTGTTTGTGCGAGATGGTGCATGCAAATAAGGCGTGCTTGATTAACATGAAAAATGAAATAAAAATTGAATAAAATCCTAACGGGGAAAATTTTCTTTAGACCATGTTATATCAAGAGGAGAGTTGTATAACTCAGATGTCATCAGCTGTGCAGGGGCTTCGTAAATATAACCACGATACTTTTAAAAAAATCTTTAACTATTGTTTTTCAACCGAACAAAAAGCAGAAAATACCGTCCACGTCATACATTTTGGCAGTATCATTCAGTGTGAAAATCATTCATCACTAACTTTTTTTTTAACTTGGTGAAAGATGGAAATCAATGGCAGCCAATAAATCGATAACTGTTTTCACTATCAATGTAACCAGGTAGAAACAATGCCAGAACCCTACCTCTATTATATGCAGAACAAAATCAATACCCTTAGTGACTCCTGAACATCTCTGGACTGGATACCATTACCACCACTTCCTCCTCCACTACCACAACCACCACCACCACCACCACCACCACCACCACCACCGTCATCATCGACATAACTGACAGCACCGGTGGCTATAACACCACCTCCACCACTACCATTAGCAAGACCGTCTTTTCCCAGACCCACCATAACAGCTAGTATTGGCCACTCAAGCGACCATCTTTGTTGTAGAGGGAAATAACTAAGTTTATTCCTGTTTAGATCAACGATCACGGACATATCAATCATTTCAAGGAGACTGAGGAGTGAGAAAAAAAATCAATGAACACCAGCTCAAGTTGTCATATAAAATATCGTAAACAATGAAAAGGATACATATTTTAAAAGGAATGATGACGATGTATATTTTATGATTGTTTTGTGTATTCAGTGAATCGCGGCATTTCTTGTCAACGCAGAAATCGATTTTTGAAATACAGGTAAGAAATGATAAATTGTTCGATGACGGTAACGGAAATCCCGAGTCTGTTCGATTCAAAACAAATGACCGGAAAATTTTACATTTATATATATATATATATATATATATATATATATATATATATATATATATATATATATATATATACACACTCATATATGGGCGTGTACGTGTGCGTGTATAGTCTCTACGGTAACATAATTTCAAAAAATATCTTTATTTCATACTTTATTTAATTATCCATTTTAATCAGTTTTCCATACTGCCATTGTTTAGAATATCGATATAAATAGTTTGTTGATGTTTATCTACATGCCAAATCACCAATGTAAAAATATCATAACCTAACCGTTGAAAGTAGTTTCGATCTTATTCTAACCACCGATGGTAGAAGGGAAGATGAGCAGCTTGGAGTTTTTAATTTCTCTTTAGAGGTAATCTAAAACATTAAGGTAATTTCCCTTTCCTAATAGGCGGTGTAATCCGTTACTATAGGTAATAACAATGAACTCAATAACAGTATTTTGTAGTCGTAACAAGC
>NC_088360.1:90421718-90426718 GCF_034508935.2 Berghia stephanieae | reverse complement strand
CAAAACAAAACCAAGTAATCTCATTCCTAAACAAAGACAGGAAGCAACTCGGAAAACAGAAATAGATCGATAGAAGACACAACAAATGACCTACCTATCCAAAATGGGAGCTCAGGAATCCCACCCCAAGTTACACATATTTTTGTATGTTGGTACGTTATATCCGGCTGGCGGATGTTGTGAGTTTATTAACTAAACGCGTAGCATCAATATTGATGAGACTAATGGTCTTCGTCCAATTTATTAACTTAAAAAAAACCTGTATGTTAATTTTAACATGATATAAACTTAGATAATTTGCGACCACAACGCCTTCCATGTTTAGAGGGAGTTTAAAAGAAAATATCAAACGAACAAATAAGATGCTGTTTGCACGCTCACTCAAGCATACAAATACATATAGACACAAACTGAAACACGCCGTGAGCTACGTCATGAAGGGATCGTAATAGGATCGTTTAATCAAAATACTTTAAAACGAATCGATTGACGCGATGCGTTTATGTAAAATACTCACAACATCGGCCAGCAGGGAAACCAACACAAAAACTGTGTGTAACCTTGTTTATAGTCTGAATGATAGAATTTAGTGAGCACTTTTAATTAAAATGGCTGTCTAAAAACAATGACAAAGAGCTGAGTGAAGTCAATTTCGTTCCATCTATTGCTATATTTAAATATAGAGACACCCCCCCCCCCAAAAAAAAAAAAAAAACAAACAAACAAAAAAAAAAAACAAACAAGCAAAAACAAAAAAAAACCAACAACAACATACAAACACACACACACACACACACACACACACACACACACACACACAAAACAAAACCAAAATACGAACCAAACAAATATAGACAATCCTCCACCGAGAAAAACAACAAAACCCTGTCACTTTAAAGTAAAATTGTAATGTGTTTTCGCGACTGGGTTATGTCGGGTCTTTGAGAGATTGACTCTAGAAAATAATTTTCCCATGAATTCATATATTTAGGTTATAATCCCACTCTCTTAAATATCACTTACGAGTTCATTATTATTGTTATTATTATTATTATTATTATTATTATTATTATTATTATTATTATTGTTATTATTATTATTATTATTATTATTATTATTATTATTATTATTATTATTATTATTATTATTATTATTATTATCCTCATCATTATTATCATCATCATTACTATTGTTTCTTGGCCGTCACGGCCATTACCAACACCACTTCCATCATCATCATCATCATCATCATCATCATCATCATCATCATCATCATCATCATCACCATCACCATCATCATCATCATCATCAACATCATCAATCATCGTTGTCGTCGTCGTTATTATTATCATCATCATCATTATTGTCGTCATCATCATCATCATCATCATCATCATCATCATCATCATCATCATTATCATCATCATTATCATCATCAGCAATCATTATCATCATAACCATCATCATCATCATCATCATCATCATCATCATCATCATCGTCGTCGTCCTCATCATCAGTAGCACCACTACGACCACCAGAAGCCGCAACTTCTCACAATATACCGAATGTCAATCTAATATTCCTGGTCTACAAGCTCGACATATTAAAGAGCCGTCTTGACGGCCATCAACGTGTAACACTCACACCAGGCGTCAAAGGCGAGAGAGGATAGACATTCTTCGGGTTCTCAAAGCATCGACTAATCAGCTTTCTCCTGGATACCAACGGGGATTGCATTGATCTATTGATTGTACCTGTATTTCTTCTGTAATGACGTCAGAATATTGGCATCTTCTAGCAAGCGCACGATAGAAATCTATACTATTGTAACCCTACCCATAAATAGATAGGGACGTGTAAAAATAACTTAACAAATAAAAAAAAGCAGAAAACAAAATGTGACGTCAATCTGCCGAGCGGTAAAAACATGAAAGAAAAATTGAGATTTTATATATCTAGCGCAATATCCACTAAACGTGCTCGAAGCCAGCTACTCATTCTACACCCGAGTACGGTGAGAAAATGTGAGTAAAGAGCCTCTTCCAGAGACTCAACTATGCGTCGAACGAGGCTCGAACCCAAGACCTTCCGATCCGAAAGCGAGTGGCATACCACTAAGCCACATAGCCGCACATAGACATCAATCTTCTGAGCGTTAAATGTTACTATCTATAGATGGAATGAAGTTGACGTCACTAGGGTCTTTAGTTATTTTTTTTGCCACCTAATTTTATGAGTAATTCTCACTTAACTGTATTATCCAGACTATAAAAGTGCATGGTTACACAGAGTTTTGCGTGGATAGCAATGTTGTGAGCTTCTTAGCCAAGCGCATACTATATATAATTCAGATTACAAATATTATATTTGATATTCTTTCAATGAGATATCAATGAATTAAAATTGCCTGAGGGATAAAATAAAGATTTCTTGCACTTTTGTGTCTTGTGATCCGAACTTGGCACCACTTGTAAACAGCAATTGTGAACGAGTCCTGCATTCCAAAACGCAGGAATGCAAGAATCTTAATATTTTTTCATTGCTTTCGGAAGTTTTTTTCTTTGAAGTTGCTGCGTACTGTTGTACTTCTGAAAAATTATTTATATTCTAATTAGGCTAGAATGTAAGTTAACCGCGGTGTCTCTGACGGGAAAAAAAGTAATATCGCCTAACAGACGTCATGTCTCGTCCTACATGTTGTGTATTGCTGTCGCCAGGAACCCCTTGTAAAGGAGCACGTTTACTGGATATTGCGCTATATAAAAAGCTCAACTTTAGAATTGATTTAATTCAGATATCAATCGCCTCACCATTTCTCAAAGCAAGCTAGTACTTCTTAAAAGGCTCATGTTTTAATATTTTTCAGTTTGATACTTTTTGACATGATGAGGCGTCTCTATTGATCAATAAATAGTTGGATAAAAGTTTCTGACCAAAATGAAAAATAATGTGTTTTGTCAGAGCGCAGCAGTAGTTTGGTCTAAAACTTCTATTATCAACTAATCTTCAATACATCCAATATATCGGTGGTTGTTAAATTTTATTTTTACACTAAAATAGTCTCTTGATTATCAAATAATCTAACAAGTTCTCTTTAACTTTTAGCACAGTGATTTATCTGTGTTTTCCCCAGCTTTTTTCCCCTATCAATATATCATTCTATCTATTTGAAGCCTCACCTAACACATTATTTGAACTTGTTATCTTATATTAAATCATCCTTTCAATCTGTTTCTTAATGGATGAGAGTATATATATCCATGTCATAAATCATAAAGCTTTCTGATACTGTGCTGCTATGTGGTTTAGCGGTATGACACTTGTCTTCGGATCGGACGGTCCTGGGTTCGAGTCCCGCTCTTAGCGGCGCATAGTTGAGTTATTGGAAAAGGCCATTTACTCACATTTTCTCAGCGTAGTCAGGTGTAAAATGTATACCTGGCCTTAACAGCGTTGTCCCCTTCGAAAATAATTGTAACATCACCAAATAGGCGTCATGTCTCGTTCTATATGTTAAGTGTCTCTGTTGGTCCCGGACCCTTTGTTAAGTGCCCTGAGCACGTTTAGTGGATATTGCTCTATATAAAAGTTCATTAAAAAAATTAATTTGTATTACATACAAATTATACACTGATTTATTAATCAAACGGTGACAGTAATTTATTCATATAGTACCTGTCTGTTTACATATCTAACTATTTATCTATCTATCTATCTAAATATATAAATATATATGTTATACGAGTATATATATATATATATATATATATATATATATATATATATATATATATATATATATATACATTAATGCTTATTATAGATGATGGTTAAATATATATCTATCCATACTCTCTTCGATCAATCATTTCATCCTTCATTCTCGTTATATTATTTCCATTTATGTATAAAATCGCCTTTCCTCTAAAGTTTTGCAGATTTTTAAAGTACGAATTCTCAAAGTAGAATGACTTTTTAAAGGGCTGCATGTCTTTTTATCGATGCATTGAACTGATATCGATTTTCTTTCCATTTTCATCCCTAGGACGGAATCGATCCAAATATACCCGACATTCATGGCGCCACTCCTTTGATGCACGCCGCCTCACTGGGCCATTTGGATGTTATTAAAGCAATGATGGACTATCACCGTAGTGGGACTGTAACGGTCGATATGAAGGCCCGTGACGACAACGGAAATAGCGTCATGGATCATGCCAAAAATGACAAAGACAACGAATATTTCAATAGACAGCAACAAAAAGACTTCGCTAAAAATAGCCATAAAGTTCAGAACATTCTGGAAAGTTGTGGTGGAAATAATATAGTATCGCTGGATAGTAATAAACGGGATAATTACAAGACTGGTAGGGGTGGTGGGGAAGAAGCAATTGAATTGAAGGATTTAAAGAACACTATTAACAAAAGGCAAACTAATGACAGGCTTGCGAGGAACGTTTCGCAGAAGCCTGATACAAACCCACACAATGCGGCGAATGTTCCTCCAGAAATAAGGGATTCCTGTATACGCCGCTGGACTGCGGACTTAAAAAATCAGCATGAGGATTCGGGTCGTATGTCAGCATTGATATCTCCTCCAACAACATCTATCAGTCGACCAGGATCACGCCAAGAAGTCATCAGGGGAAACTCCGCAAAACATCGATCACTCTCCTCTCTGTCAACCTTGTCCAAGTCGAAGAGCCTCTTGGACAAACCTGGAGGCGACGGGGAAGATGAGGACGACGAGTTTAGTCTGGAGAGTCTATCTGACTTGGTTGGAACAGTCAGACAATACGCACAGGAGATTCGTGAAATATACGCTCCAATTCAAAAAGAGGAAGAGGAACGAACAAAGAAACGAAAAGAACAGATAACGAAACGTAAAGGGAGAAAACTACACAAAGCTTTCGTCTCAACAGTTGGAAATGCCAAAAATCTAGCCCCACCTCCTGTGCATGAGGTTTGTGTGGAAATTCATAAACCAGAAGAGCACGAA
>NC_088360.1:90409218-90419218 GCF_034508935.2 Berghia stephanieae | reverse complement strand
ACGCCTCGGGTTTCCCCTTTCTTTAACTTACGACCAACCGATGCATTTGAAATGTCCACATTATTTTATTATATTTATCAAAAGGAAATTTATACTGGTCTTCATCATTTTATCTTTAATATTTTTTGTAAACAAATTGCCATGGGTCAATTAATTACAGAAGTCAGTGTTTTGGAACCAACCTTACGCTTGACGAGTAGACAGAAAATGACCTAAGTTCCACAATTTCATTATTTGATCATATCTAAAACGGTGTGCATTTCGATCATGTTCAGATGAGATTTCATCTTATGTGATCAAAATATATAGCACCTTTTACAACATGCCAAGTAGCTGAACCGGTCTGTCCCACATTTTGTGAGAAATTATCAATAATATTTTGACGCAGTAATGTTAGGAACTGCATTGTCACACTTGACAACATCATGTAGAAATATTATCTGTGGGGCTGATTGTTTCAGGTAACTGGCATGTACTGTAGCTGGCTATGGATCAAAGTAATAATGTTTGCTGTTTAGGATTTTTAGGGGAATGTTATGATGACCGATTTTGTCCTTTAGTGGTGTCAAACATAATAAGAACGATCTATTATCCCTATCCCCACCGGCTGGGTCTCAGAGGCCCGGCAAGGCCCTATAATCAATGCTATTTCAATAACAAATTGTCACAGAAGGCTGAAATTCACAATGAACGTACCCATACGTAATACAAACAGACAACATAAACGATGATACTATCTATCATAACATTAATATTTTATTGAATCGACAATTTTTGACCATGAAAAAAACCAGCATGGGCCTCAGAGACCCGGTAACAAAATATGAAGAAAAAAAACCAGCTGGGTCTCAGAGACCCGGTATCAAAATATAAAGAAAAAAACAGCTAGGTCTCATAGACCCATTAACAAAACTTCAAGTCAAATACAACACTACTGAAAATAATGTCTCTTATACTTATGACTGTACATTGAGTATGTAAGCTATGCCATTACTCATAATAATTGTCATTTCTCCTTGAAAAATATGTAGGCTATTCACAAGTAAGGTTAAAAGTTAATGATCTAGTACCTTACATGTTATTGTGTTAAATTATATGAAATTGCAGTTTTGACAAATAACAGATGCATGCTCTCCACAAATATGTTTGTTGCACCTGGTGCATAATGTTTTGGTCTTTCTATCCTTGTTGCAAGGGCATATGTGGCATCGCTTCAGTGCGACAGCTGGACGTGTCGGCGTCGGAGATGGAGAGCGTTGCCGTTTGGATGGCCTCGGAGATGCTTTTGAAGGTGTCTTGGCTTTGGATGGTGTCAGATTCCTTGTGGCAGATGGTGTTTGACGTCCTGTAGCACAAATGTCTGAAAGATTTTTCAACACAGTTTCTATATTGTTCCTGATGGGAATGTTCAGTGTTTTGATCAGTGATCGTCGCTTTACCTCTGGATAGACCAGTTCCTTTGCCGCACGAATCAAGAAAAGCTGCCTGTTGTCCTTGTGTGCCAGGTTGTTTGTTGGAAAAGCAGCATTCCAAACTACCCGACCAGCAATTCCTGCAAGGTCGACCATATTGAAAAACATGACCAATGGCCACCTTTTGGTCTTTCTTTTCACTGTGAAAGCATGGGCCATTTGGTCCATAGAATCAACACCTCCTTTGGTTTTGTTTTAGTCCAATACTATATCTGGCTTCTTGGTTTCAGTGTCAACTGAACTATCATTGTGCATTGTGCTAAGAAGAATGGTGTTCTTATTCCTCTTACCCTGGAAAGAAACCAAGGTTACCCCTTCACGAAATAGAAATTTTGAGTCCATGAATGGTATTTCTGTTTTGCCTTGAAAGAGTGGAGGCAAGAATCTCTTGTTCCTTCGAGCAGTCCCTACAATGGACATCTTTGTTTTCAAAAGATCTTCGGCAAGTTTTAACTCTGTGAAGAAGTCATCGCAGGTCACATTTCTTCCAGTGTCTTTGAAATCTTCCGTCAAGTTTTTAACAATGTCACATCCAACAGAATCATTTGTGGCCTCTCTGGTGAAGGTTGTACCTTTGCCAAGATAAGGCATTCCTTTCAGAGGGTAACTGCTGGAGGCCTCACAAATCCAAAAAATCTTTATGCCATATTTATCAGGTTTGCTCGGCATATATTGCAGGAAGCTACATCGTCCTCGAAAGGGGACGAGCTGCTCATCAACTGTTAGGAATGCTCCTGGGTGGTAGTACTTTCTCTTAAAACTCTAAAGGATAACTCTAATGTTAAAGAAGTGAGAAGGCATTGCATTATGGCATTTGCCATACAGCTTTAGCAATATTTCAATAACCTTGCCTGATATTATTTTAGTTATTCTATCACCGGGTCTAATAGACCCAGCTGTTTTTTTCCTATTATTTTGTTACCGGGTCTAAGAGACCCATGCTGGTAGGAATCAGATACCAAATATGCTGGTGGGGATAGGGTTATGTGAGAAGCAGAAAGTAAACAATATCATCGATGCTTTGTGCTCAGTCGAAAAGCTCACAACATTCACCAGTCGGAAATAACGTACCAACACACTAAACTATGTGTGACCTTAATCGTTAAGAGTCTGATTAATACAGTTTTGTGAGAACTACTCATAAAAATGGCTGGCTAAAAACAATAATAAAGACCTGAGTGATGTCAACTTCGTTCTATCTATAGGGGACAGCAATCATGTCGTCCTGTGTCCCGAATGTCTGGATATCTGAAATTAAAATATTTTGGTTGCAATCAAGGGACTGAATTAGACAATACCTTTATTCAATAGTTGGGACATCTCAGACTGAATTACGCCCCTTAATATTTCCATAAACGATGAAAGTAAACTAGGTCCCCTTGGACTACAACTAAGTTAATTGCGGTCACCTATGAAATTTTAGACAATCTTGGGGTCCCCAAATTTGAACATCGATTGACCAGTGGATGCAGTGTGCATGCCCACTGATCTTTATTTTTAGAGCTTGGTTTATTCAAAAGCAATCAGTTTATGTAGCACTTTGGTTTTTGTCTTTTAAAGAAATGAGTGAAATTACTATCTGTTATGTGTCTCAACTCCATTATCAACAATTATAAAATTGAGCACTTTTTTGGGATTCCCACAAAACTTGCTTTGCGGTCCCAAAGGGACTGCGAGACACGATTTTGAGATTCACTTGAGGCCATAATAATCAACACATACAATTTACCTAAGAACAATTGTTTAAACGACTCGTCAGACATGTCATATTTCGAGAAGATTCTTATTAAAAGCAATGAACGCGCCAATATAAATTGTTTACTTTCTATGAGGTGAATGCGTTTAAAACAAAGTATATCTATTATTTGTGTCCAACACACGGAACGATATTAAAAGGACAACACACAAGTTAACACTATTTGTTGGGGGCTTGATGGTTTTTACGAGTGAACAAAACTCACAAAATCAAACACTTATTAACACAGCAACCCAGAACAATGAGATACCAGTCCCGTGTGGAAAGGCCTTTGAAATTATTCTTTGTCTCCCAATCAAGGGATTGAATTTGGTAGATAATGTATTCACTCAATATCAAAGAAATAAATCATAAATGCGCTGGGTGAATTTCACGGGAAAGGTCAAAATGTGCGCCAAATACAATGTTATAATATTGTCAAATAAGTCTTTCCAGGCTCTGGGATCATTTATAAATACTAATTCTAAGGTATTGTTCATTTACATGTTTTCTTTTAGTCAAAAATATGTAGATAATTTATTGTTGTAAATTAGCAATAGAGGTAATTTTGTGTAGATCGTTTAAACAGTTAATTGCCGCATTCTGGATAAAAACGTGTATTTAAAAATTTGGCCAGAAACTCGTCCTTCAAAAATCAATCGATTTAAATTATCCTTCTCTTGGCTTAAACTCTTAAACCTGGGATTTCGGGGCATTTCAATCGATCCATATTTGAAGGACGAGTTTTCTGGACAAATTTTTAAATACACCTTTTTCAGAATTCGGCAGTTAACTGGTTAGCATTGATCAATAAATAAGATTGTGAATTTGTATCTTTTCGTGACTTTAATTGACAAGGTATGCTTTGTAAACATACCGCAATGAATCACATGTGTTGTCTTGTATCAGTTACAAATTGTTTGAGATTTAGAAAATGGCTGTTTTTGTATAAAAGGATAGCATCTGCCACAAATGATGTTCCTTTGTTTCAAACCGACCGTGTGTCAAATGCCAATATAATTAAAAGCTAGTAATATTAAATGCCAGGGTCGACGGAACGGTTCCGAAGACGTTCCCATGCTTTCTGGCATTATATACTATATACCGACATATCATGAGTAGGATATATATATATATATATATATATATATATATATATATATATATATATATATATATATATATATATATATATATAAAGTTAAACACTTTTATTTTGACCATTGTGGGATTTATCAATCAGTCTAAGGTCAGGAGACTGACTCAAGAAGCAAACGCGTTGACTCTGTCAATGTCAGCTGTCAAACCACTGAAATGAGTATCCTTTGTCAACCAACTTATTACATGATGCATACGATGAATGCAACTTATTCAAGACTATAATATTGTAATATCCTTATTATTACTTATCGGTAGGTTTAAATTTGGTAGAACATAATATGTTATTTTTATATACGATACGCTCTTTTATTGAGACGCATAAAAAGTATCCGCTTCTTTAAAGTTAACTTAAATTTTGTGTATTTGATGGATCAGTTAAACGTTTTCTTGTCTTAACCAGTAAATTTGGCCAGAATTCTTATCCTTTAAATATTGATCGATTTAAATGACCCTGATCTTGTCAAAAAAAATAAATCTCAAACCTAGGACTTTGCAAAGATCAATACTTGAATGATGAGTTTTCTTGCCAAATTTTTGAATACGAGTTTTCCGAGAGTGTGGCAGTTAACTGGTTAAGTGTTAGGTAGTTCTCCACCCTGACAGTCAACAGAAAGAATAAATCTTGGTTTATAACCAAGTGAATACTTTGGTCTCCAGATCTGTTCTTTTTTCGGATCTAGCGTATCAACCATGGTCCTTAAGACATAATTTGTGATATCCCACCTCATTAATCCCACAGTTTGTTGAATGATTATTGAAAAAAAAAAACCAATTCGAACACATTCAAATAGAACAAAATGTCCAATACCAAACTTTTTGAGCTCTACAAAAGGCAAGAAAAATATATTTAAGAACGGTGAATATTTTACATAAAATCCGGGATGTCTGGAGCAAAGGTCTTTATGCGTCCAGTTATTGTCCACGAGTTTTTATGGTTTATCTTTTTTCATTTTCACAATATTTTTAAAATGTTTTTTTTCAGTATATTATAACTATTTATTCCAAATATGCTGATTATGTACCTTTTCAGAAGATTGTGCAATAAAAGTTTGCAAGTGGTAACATGATTTGGTCATTCTACATTTGTTCTTTTATCCATTTATTCATTAATTCATCCATTCATGCATAAGTTTATTCGTTGTTATTTCAGAACCAGATTTATCTCCTGATTTCCTATTTTAGAAAACACGGTTAACAACTGTGGCTGGGTTCAACAGAAAAAGAGTTCATTTCATTGTTCCGGTTGTCATTCGTGGAAACACGAGAATTTTAAAGATGACAAGTTCTGAAAGTCCACAAAAGGATTAGTAGAATGAACTCTTTATACTACTTACTAGCTGAGTTGGTATTTTGGACTTGTAACACGCTAATGGACCGGCTTTGGTCCTGGGTACCGTCAATGTTTTTTTTTTCTTCATCTGATCCCAAAAATGAGACGGGGGATCGAACTGAGGCCCCCTACCTGATCAGCTGTAAAACGTTCTGACATTGCACCACAAAGGCTACCAGATAAATGAGACGACTCCATGCGTATTCATTGCATAGGTAGAATGACCAACGCAAGAGTGAACTCAATACCGCATTTTATATACAGGATGTCCCCAAAAATGTATACACCTTTTCCTAGCTGCGGTTTATCGTCAAGAAAACAAAGTGGACCCTTCTTTTTTACGCTTCTGTGACTGGTCCTGTTTACTTGGACTTGCTACAACAACCTTGCACTCGTGAACACTTTAAAAAAGATGATATTTATTTTCAGCAAGATAGGGCAAAGTAAGATCCTTCTTTGATGGGATCTTGCCACACAGGTGCTCGCTCTGACGGGTTTACCTTGAATACCCTTTAGGTTTACTAGATCTCACAGCACTCGACTTTTATAGGGATACCTAAAATACAAAATCTACCCAATAAAACCTATGACAATTGCCGAGTTAGAGCAATCATTGAACGCAAATGAACGTAAATATCAAATGAATTCTATCATTTTATGTGCTTTTCCATCGCTTTGCATTACTCAGTGGTGTTTGGGCCAATCTGTAAAACAAATAATAATATACATCTAGTTTACAATTATTTAAGAGTGTAAACAATTTTGGGACACTGTGTTTTAAAGATAAACATTGAAAACATAGTTATGGAAAAGACGACATGAGAGTTGCTCCATTATTTTTGAAAATATCAAAACAAAAGTTTGGACATAAAAACAAATGAAAGATAAAAATTTAATAAAACAGTCAAAGAAAAGATACGAGGTGAGTAAAAAAGTAATGGGACAATAAATTTCTTACTGAGTTCATTTCTTTTTAATGTGACGACATGTTCGGCTCAATCAAACTTACTCTTTAAAATAAAAGTTGAAAATTTAATTGTCAAATTTTGACAAAGTTATGGCAGTTCTAAATGGCTACCCCCCCCCCCCCCCCCCTCCGAATGTCCATCAGCGACAGAAAGCTGTCAATGAATTCTTTTTTTTTTTCGAAGAAGAAACCTCGAGAAACATTTTTAAACGCCTCGGGAACGTGAATAAAATTCAGGCATTTTGTAATAATCCTTCAGAGCCATGACACCCATGGAGCCGGGGTTTATCCCGGTTTCTATATCGTGAAAAGGACAATCGCGAAGAAGAAACCTCGAGAAACATTTTTAAACGCCTTGGGAACGCAAATAAACTCAAGCATTTTGTAATAATCCTGGAGCCGGAGTTTATCCCGGTTTCTATAGCGTGAAGCGGACAATAGCAAGTGCTTGCTAGGGACAGGGGGACCAGAAAGAAAATCTCGATTGCACCCGGGATCGATTTCAGTCCCTTTGCTTGTGCAGTGAGTGCTCTACCAACTGAGCGGATCAACCAGGTATTTTGTAGAGGAAGTGTTTTTAGGTGGGTTGAACGTGTATCTCGTCATTGACGAGAAGAAAATGAGATGCAGTCCACACCTAACCTGAAACCCCTCAACCATGTCTTTATCTGACAAATTTTGTGATGGTCGTCGTCCAAGCCGTCAAATAAAGACTGAAGCATCGATCAGATAATAGGTACAAATAGACATTGGAGCGAGTGAGAGCAAGAATTTTTCGTCGAGTTAGACCGGTTTTGGAGATGGAAGGAGTGATTTTTCTTCATGAAATATCCTTCCATACACAAGTGTCAGGAAAAGGGAGGTAATCTATGGACAACGCAGTCTCACCCTCCGTACTCATCAGAATTGACACTTTCAGGCTTTCATCTTTTTGGTCCACTGAAGGAGGCAATGAGGGGACATCGTTTTGAAGATGATGAAGAAGCTAAGACAGTAGTGAAAAATTGGCTGAAAGTTCAGAAAATTCAGCTTTACGTTAATGGAATACATGGCCTTAAGGCGGACTGTGGCTATCGAGAGAGGCGGAGACTATTTTGAGATGTAGCATTCTACTCGGCTAATGCCAAGATTTAATTTGAGGTATGATGAATGGTACTGACTCAATTAGTTTTAAATTAATAAGCAGTCCCAATACTGTTTGACTCACTCTCTTAAAAATTAAAAGCAAATTTCACCCCCTCCAACCCCCAAATCAAAACAAAACAACAAAACTGTCTGGACCAGAGATCGAACCTCGGACCTCCTAATTACCGGTCAGACATGCTATCATTCCACCATTAAGGTTAACCAATAGTTAAGATGACTTGATGCCTATAATTTTGCATTGAGTGATTTTTATTTAAATTGAAATTTACACGGATTTTATCCAGGATATAATTTGACCTCATGTGAAGAGCCTCTGGACTTGTTGTCGTCCCATTGATCTGCTAATCTTTATGGTGTAATGGTAGCACGTCTGACGGGTAATCAGGAGGTCTCGTGTTTGATCCCCAGCCTGATTTTTTATTGGGAGGACCTTTTTATTATTGTATGTTTTGTATCTAATTTGTGAGGTTATGTGGTTTTGCAGCATGACACTCGTTTTTGGACCGGAAGGTCCAGGGTTCGAGTCCCGCTCTGAGCGTGCATTGTAAAGTCATTTGCAAAGGCTCTTTACTTACATCCTCTCATCGTACTGTACTCTCATCGTAGTGTAAATGAGTGCCTGTCCGTAAAAAGCGTTGTCTGAAGGGGGAAAATTGTAATATTACTTAACAGGCGTCATATTTCGTCTTTAATGTTACGTTTTGTTGTTGGCTAGGGACCCATTGAAAAGCGCTTTGAGCACATTAAGTGGATATTGCGCCGTACAAACGTTCAAGTTTTATTTAAATAATGCTATGTCTCAATGAGTTTTAACAAAATACCACGTCGGTGTGAATCAGACGCGTATAATATTGATTTAAATCAAAATAATTACAAATTTCAATTCTTTGCACTTTGAAAAACTCAATACAGACAGTCTCCTGGGCAAAAGCATAAGCTATTCTGCCTTGCTCTTTAGAATGGCTTCTAAGGTAAAACATTTCAGCCAGATATTCAAATAAGCAGCGAGTCTAATTATAAAAAAATACAAGTTGGTGGGTTGTTTCAATCGAATGAAATACGAAATAAAACTTTTCTGACCAAACTGAGCAAAATGTTTTTAAAAAATGCATTTATTTAAGGATTGATTGTAAGAAAGGCGTCACGATGACTCAAGGGATAGAATTATCTTAAAAACAATCCTTTCTTTAAAAAATATAGCATTGTGGAGAACATTGTGTTTATTTGAGTCAATAAAAAAATTGATACGGCGCACAACTCTACTGAAAGATTTGAAAATTAGAAATGTATTTTTTACAGATAGATAAACAGATAACTTGATTTCCTTTTATAATTTAAAATCAGTTTGAAAGTTCGTTGAGTCAAACAGATAATATCATAAAATATGTACCGACGACACTTGGCTCCCAAAATCAACTAATTTTGACACTGTAAAAAGTTGTCAATTTGCGTCATCTATTTATGACATCAAGTATTATTATTACTTCCGTTGTGTTGTTGATTTAGCGGTGATCAGTTTTGTAATGTCGTAGTAAGTTCTAATCGCGTGTATGTTTGTGTGTGTGTGTGTGTGTGTGTGTGTGTGTTTGTGTGTGTGTTGTGTGTGGTGTATACATGCATGTGTGTGTTGGCATTTTTCAGCAAATCGTGGCATTCATAGTGATATTATTCACTTGATCACATGAAGGTATTTCAGTCGCCATTTTGATTCTTTTTTTACTATTAGGGTTAGCTCGAGAGGTTAGTCATAAGTGTTATTAAAGGTGCTAGGGTGTTTGTTTTTCCATAAGTTAAGTAAAGGGGAGACATTCCGAAAGCTCCTACATCCCCAGTATTCTTTAAATTTGTATTTTCACCGTTGATATTTTGTCAGGCATTTATTTATTCAGTTTGTCATATAGAAGTATTTTAAAAACTCTAGAACAAACCTTGATAGATTTGTGAAAGTTTAAAATTTCCTAATTTGACCATTGTTTTGATTTTCGGCCGCCATTGTGATTTGTTAAGTATTGAAAAGTAGTGCAAAGCAGTCCGAGAGCTTTAAAGGTGCTAGGGTGTTTGTTTTTCCATAAGTTAAGTAAAGGGGAGACATTCCGAAAGCTCCTACATCCCCAGTATTCTTTAAATTTGTATTTTCACCTTTGATCTTTTGTCAGCACGGTGGTAGAACAACACATTCAACGTTCAAA